>NC_086208.1:19363214-19669107 GCF_035770615.1 Melospiza melodia melodia | reverse complement strand
CCCCACGAATTGGCCCCAAAACCATGGTGAGTGACGCGGGCGGGCCCCGCCGGGCCCCTCTGCGCCCCCAAATCTCATTTAAAGCTGCTCCTTTTGGTTTTTTTTTGTTTTGTTTTTGTTTTTTTTTTTTCCTCTCCGTTCCTGCTCCAGGCAAAGTTTCTGTCCCAGGATCAAATTAATGGTAGGTATGAGTTTGTTCCGCTTCGGGCGTTAATTAGCGAGATTCAATTTAGATTTATATAAAAAATGACGTTTTTCCCCCAAAGCGTCTCGGTGTGGGCTCGCTGTCCCTCCGTCCCGGATCGGCTGCCTGGGAAAACAGGGAAATCTCCCAAATTCCAGGGAAATTCTGCAGGGCAGGAGCAGCCGGGAGGGAGCGCCCGGTGCCCATCCCCAGGAAAACACCCGGGAATTCCGGGGTTCAGTCCCGTCCTGGGGCTCGCGAGGAGGAAGGAGGAGGAGGAGGAGGAGAAGAGGAGGAGGAGGAGGAGGAAGGAGGCGGCGCAGGGGATCCGAATTCCCGCTGGGAAAGCGGAACCGCGCCCGGGGCTGGATTGCTCCGGGAACGGCCGAAGGAAGCTGAAATAAGGGTATTAATGAGAGCATTAATGAGAGTATTAATGGGAGTATTATTGCAAATCTGATCAGCCCCGCCGAGGGATCGGCGAGCGGAGGAGGCGGCCGGGCCAGGGGAGGCCACGGCGCCCACGGGCGGCCCCGGAGCATCCCCGGGGCAGCAGCGAGGGCTGGGGACAGAGGGGACAAGGACGGGGTGGCACCAGCCCAGGCGGGGTTTCTGCAGCCGGAGGGAGCCGGGAGAGAGCCGGCCGGATCTGGGTCAGCTGCAGCCGGGCGGAGCTGCGGGAGAGCGGGGAGAACTCGGCAGCTTCCACCTCCAAAATATTCCATCTCCAAAATATTCCGCCACCAACATCCTCCAGCATCCTCCTCTCCATCATCCTCTCCTCTCCTCCTTCCTTTTCTTCTTCAGTTTGCTTCTTCTTTCGTTTCCTTCTTCCCCTCCTTCCTCTTTTCCCTCTACTTTCTGTCCTTCCTCTTTTTCTTCTTCCTCCTCTCCTCTTTTTTCCTTCTCTTCCTCCATCATCCTCCCCCTCCCTCCTTCAGCCTCCTCCGTCCCTCTCTCACCCACCAATGCAGGAAAATCACTTTTAACCAAACCCCTGCCCTTTCCCAGCCCTTTTCCCGTCCCATCGGCGCTTCCTCAGCCCGAGGGCCCCACTTAGCGCCGCTCGGGGTTTTAATTGCCCGTCATTCGCCCCGCTGGAAAGGCGACACCCCGGGGCCGACACCGGATCCCGGCTGGAATCCTGCCCGGCCCGGCCCGGCCTCAATGGGATCCTGCGGCTGACCCAGCTTTGGTTCTTAATTAGAGTTCAAGGAATGTTTTTCCCTGTACGACAAGAAACAAAAAGGGAAGATCAAAGCGTCGGACCTGCTGGCAGTGATGCGGTGCCTGGGAGCCAGCCCCACGCCAGGAGAGGTGCAGAGACACCTGCAGCTGCACAGGATCGGTGAGCCGCCTGCACAGCCACCACAACGGGGATCAAACGTGCAAAAATCCCCTTTTCCTGGAGCTGGGATATTCCGGGAGGGAGCATCCACCCGGAGCAGTCTCCAGAAAGCTGTTGTGATGTGTTAAATCCAGCCCACAAATCAGAACAGCGCCATTAAAATCCCTAAAAAAGCAGGAGACAAACATTTAATATGGATTTGGAGGAGGGGGGGGGTGGGAGACTGTCCAGGCCAACCAGCAGAGGTGGAAGAGCACAGAAAGATGTTCAGCTGAAGATCTGTGGGAAAAACAAAGCACAAAACCCAAGGAATTGTGAGATCAGGTGTGGGGGGGGATTAAAACTTCAGGATTTGAGTTCAGAGCACAAATTGAACAGAGTTATAAATGGGATTTTAGGAGAAAAAAAACCCCATTTTTTAGGGATTCTGTTTTAGGAGAAAGTTGTGACGTGCCCTGATCCAGATCAGGGAAAGGAAACGCCAGGAAAGGGAACTGGTAGAAGATGAGGGGGATGTTTAGCCCTGGATCCAGCCCCCAAACGGAGCCATTCCCAGAAGATCTGCCCTTCCTCTCCCAGACAGGAACGCAGAGCTGGACTTCTCCACCTTCCTGAACATCATGTACAGGCAGATGAAGCAGGAGGAGCCCGAGGAGGAGATCCTGAGAGCCCTGGCCATGATTGACCGGCAGAAGCGAGGAGTGATCGCCGTGCCCGAGCTGCGCGCCAAGCTCACCCGGCTGGGGGAGAAGCTCTCCGAGGAGGAAGGTACCTGCAATTCCCTCGGGGACCAAATTCCTCCTTTCCCTTTCCCCTTTTCCCTTTCCTTTCCCCTTTTCCCTTTCCTTTCCCTTTTTCCTTCCCCTTTCCTTCTTCCTTCCCCTTTCCTTCTTCCTTCCCTTTCCTTTTTCCTTCCCCTTTCCTTTTTCCTTCCCCTTTCCTTTTTCCTTCCCTTTCCTTTTTCCTTCCCCTTTCCTTTTTCCTTCCCCTTTCCTTTTTCCTTCCCCTTTCCTTTTTCCTTCCCCTTTCCTTTTTCCTTCCCCTTTCCTTCTTCCTTCCCCTTTCCTTTCCTTTCCTTTCCTTTCCTTTCCTTTCCTTTCCTTTCCTTTCCTTTCCTTTCCTTTCCTTTCCTTTCCTTTCCTTTCCTTTCCTTTCCTTTCCTTTCCTTTCCCTTCCCTTCCTCTTTCCCTTTCTTTTCCCTTTCCCTTTCTTTTCCCTTTCTTTTCCTTTTCCTTCTCCTCTCCCTTTTACTCTCTCTCCTTCATCTTCTCCCTCTTTCTGTTCTCTCTTCTCTTTTTTCCTCTTCCTCCTCTGCAGCAGCCTCTGGGATGAGGAAGGGCCTGTGCCAGCAGGAGACACCAAAGTAAAAACAGGCAAAAATCCCAAACCCCTCCAGTTTGTCAGAAATTTGGCTCAGAGTGGCACAATAAACCCAAAAGCCCATCTGGACTAAATCTGTGGGGTTTTTTCCCCCGCTGTGGAACTCAAAAAGATGTATATTGCTGCTGCAGAGAATTTTACATGCAGTTAAAATCCAGGTGCTGATTGGTGCCAGTGTGAAACTCTCACCTGATCCCAGAGGTGATTGCCAACAAAACCCCCAAACCCTGCAGTGCTGCTTTCCTTCTGAACACCCCAACACCTCCAAATATTGCATCCCAGTGATATTTTCCCATTTTTCAGTGGATGACCTGCTGAAAGAAGCCAAGGTGGGGCCAAATGGAACCATCAAATACGAGGAATTTGTGCGCCACATTTGCCTTCCCTCGGTCGACTACTGAAACCCAGAGTGGGCTTTGCTAAGAGCAGCACCTGCAGGGTTTCTAGTTCTATTTTTCCCACTTTTAGTCAGACTCGGGAACCATCAGTTGCCTTTCAAAACCTGATTTTGCCTTCATTTAGTGCTGACATTTCCACGGGTTCCCCCCTGATTCCTGGAAAAACAAGAAATAATATTATTATATATATCTGTTATTATAGCAATAATAACTGTTATTGAAATAAACTGAGTGTGACAACACGTGTCAAGCTGTAAAAAAAAAAATCATTTTAAAAAGCATTTAAGTGTTGGGGATGTGGCAGAAGGAACTCATGGTCGAGGTCTCCTGGTTCTCCAAGAGTCAGCACAGCCCAGCAGGTGTTTGGTGTCTCCACAAAGAAAAAAACAGGGAAAAAGGAAAAGCAGGGCCAGGAAAATTCCCCTTTTTCATACCAGGAAAAACTCCCCAGGAAAATTCCCTTTTTCCACACCAAGAAAAACCTCCTCAGGAAAATTCCCTTTTTCCACACCAGGAAAACCTCCCCATCCCCAGACAGATGAAGCCCCCTCTGATCCTTATTTTCCAGGTTGATTAAACCCCACCCAGGAAAACCCTCTGTTCCCACTTTTCCCCCCTCAGGAAACACAGAATAACCGAATGCTTTTTATTACATTGAAGGATTTCTACAGGAACAGGGAACATTCAAAAGGTAAACCAGGGGTTGGTTTGTTTTTTTCTCTTTTTTTCCAATGCATATAATAAATATTTTCACTCGGTACTTTCATACAAACTGACATTGGGCTACTGTACATTTGTAAATCCATGGATTGGTTTGGCATGCCCTAAGGAAAATGAAGAGAAAAGGTTTAAGGCAATGGATGAGAGCTTTCCATTCATGGAATTCATGGTCATTTTCATATTGTCCTTATTTACACTTTTTCCCTTTTGTTAATTCATGAACAGCAGCACTTTTGGGGACCACCAGTGATCTTCCCTTGTTAGAAATCTAAGTTCTGTTTAAAAAAATAAAATACACTAAAATCACACTGCTAAACCAAAATTTTTCCCACTAAAATGAACTTCAAACCCTGAAATGCTCAGTTGCAACAAAGAATGAATTCCCACCACGTTCTCCTCACACTCCTGGGCCCTGCAGCTCCTGGAGAATCCCAGGAACTCTTGGACCATCCCAGCTGTGGAATCCTCCAGGGAGAGGAAGGGGAATTGCTGCTCCATCCCTCTGGAGGGGCTCTGGGATGGCTCAGGGGGAATTTCCCATTCCAAAGGATGGGACAGGGACACGTGTGCACATCCCAGGTGTGAGTGTGACACATGTGACACGTGTGCACATCCCAGGTGTGTGTGACACATGTGTGCACATCCCAGGTGTGAGTGTGAGAGCGTGACACAAGTGTGTGACGTGTGTGCACACCCCAAATGTGTGTATGTGCATGTCTGACATGTGTGCCCATTCCAGGTGTGAGAGTGTGACACACGTGTCACATCCCAAATGTGTTGTGTGCATGTCTGACACGTGTGCACATCCCAAACATGTGTGAATGTCCCAGACACCTGTGTGCACATCCCAAACCTGAGTGTGTGTGTGTGTGTGTGTGACACACATATGCACACCCCAAACATGCGTGGATGTCCCAGAGATGTGTGAACGTCCCTCACACACCCCACACAGGTGTGTGCATGTCCCACAGATGGCTGCACATCCCAGACGAGCGTGTGCACATCCCACACACACGTGTGCACATCCCACACACACATGTGCACATCCCAGATGTATGTTATCAGACACATGTGAGCCCCCACACACATCTGTGCACATCCCAAACACATGGACACATCCCAGATGTGTGCACATCCCACAGACACGTGTTACATCCCCCACACACGTGTGCACATCCCCCAGACAGATGTGCACATCCCAGGCACATCTGCACACCCCAGATGTGTGAAACCCCCCAGCCATGGCTGTGCACACCCCAGCCCGTGTGGCACACCCCGAGGACAATCCCACCTGCAATTCCAGGGATCACAGCAGGAGCACAGCCCAGGCCACCCCTGCAGGGCTGGAGACCACAGAGCTGGAGTCTGGAAGTTTGGAAGTTCGGGGATTTGGAAGTTTGGGAGTTGGAGAATTTGGGTGTTTGGGAGTTCGGGAATTTGGAAGTTTGGGAGTTTGGGGATTTGGGAATGACTCTGGCAGGGAATGGGGAGAAGCAGACTGAGACTGTACCACAAGGCTCACTTGTGCTCGCAGGCACAGCGGAATCCCAGCCTCGGGAATGCTGAGTGTGGAACAGGAATGATCCCAGGCCATGGATCCTGCAGGGCCCCTGTCCCTCCTGGCAGGGCCTGGAGCCTTCCCCACAGCAGGATCACAGGGAATAGGGAATGCTCCTGTCCAAGGTGCCGTTCCCAAAGTGCCAAATCCCAGCACACCAACACTGCCCAGTTCCATTTCCCATGGCATTAATGGGGTTTTGATCCCGCTGCTCTTGGGGTCGCCCTTCACAGACTCCATGGAAAAGTGGGAAAAGAGCTGTGAGCAATCCCAAATTCCTGCTGGATGCTCCAGGAGCTGGGACACGCAGGCTCCAGGCAAACTCAGCCCCAATTCCAGAAAAATCCTCCAGCTTATCCATGAAAAATCTCCTCCTAAACCGGATAAGAGATATTCCTAGCAGAGGTTGAATCACTTCAAAATCAGACTGTTTCAAAAATAAGTCTTTCCCATTTTCTATCCTTTTATTTCTTTTTTTTTCTTTTTTTAACTGACATTTAATAAATTATAAAATCGGTGTATGGTGAAATAGAATATATCAGCCAGATATGTATGAAATACACATGCATGGGAAAAAACTATTGAACTCACCTGGAACTCACACACACGGATCTATAAATACATATATACACACACATATACATATAAACACCAACAGTTTCCTTTTTCCAAAATTCAAGTCAACTATTTAGTGGCAGAGGGATGCTGTAAAAACACTAAAAACAATTTTTGATGCCACATCATGTGAACCTTTCAAATAACCATACGACTGATCAGACAGCAATACCTAATGCTACTTGGATTAAAGATTTTTTTCTTTTTTTCTTGGTTTTTTAAAAACTTTTTCCTGTTTTTTTTTCCTTTTTTTAATCAATGCAAGATTTATATTTATGTTTTTTAGAGACGACTTCAT
This sequence comes from Melospiza melodia melodia, assembly GCF_035770615.1. Classification (NCBI taxonomy): domain Eukaryota; kingdom Metazoa; phylum Chordata; class Aves; order Passeriformes; family Passerellidae; genus Melospiza; species Melospiza melodia. The sequence goes on along the minus strand of NC_086208.1, from coordinate 19,662,606 downwards.
AGGCAAAAGGTGGCCCTTGTCAATGCTTGAAGCGACTATTTGCAATCAACAGTTTTTTTGGACATGAAAAAATTCAGACAAGAATCTGCTAATTTTAGTATTCCTTAACTCTCTTTTTCCTGATAAACTCAATACCTGCACTTTCAACCAGTTATAAAAATATTTTTCACACCAGAGGAAATATTTACTCTCTCTGACATGGACTTTGGGACACAAGAGAATCACTTCCTTCCCTCCCCCTTTCTCTGACTTTAAAGAATCTCCTGAAAAAAATCTGCATTCCAGCTATTTACACATTCCACTCCTTAAGAAGAACAGATCAGCCCAAATGACCCAAAAGAAAAAAAAAATTTTCCTATGTCATGCACAACTTAAGAACAATGAGAAAAGAAACCAGGAATTAAAAACGGCTGAAAAAAATCCGGAGAATCCAAAGAACTCTGAGGGAAAAGTGAAATTTGGAAGCCGCTACCCCTAAAGGAGCAGGATGGGGAGGAACAGTCTGGGTTTTCCTGGTGGGTCTGGGGGTCAGGCTGGCACTGAGCAGGGAATATCCGGGGGGAGCACTGAGCTCTGAGCATGCAGGGTGTGCTGGGCACAGCTGCAGCACTGAAACCTGCACAGAAAAATGCACTGAAACCTGCACTGCCCAGCTGCAGGGGGGCTCAGGCTGAGTCTGAACACAGCAGCTCCACCAGGTGACACCAACACACGCTCAGGGAAGAGCTGAACTTAGCTCAGCAGGACTGAAGCTCTGAGGAACAAAACCCTCCAGCCCCAAGTGAGGCTTTGGTCTGGGGTTTCACCCCGTAAAAATGGAACATCTTGGCCAAAACAAATTCATTTCTCAATGAATTCCTCAACAAGTCTTTCCTCAGCTGGATTTTGATGTTGATTTGGGGCTCCACTCCACAAAAATGGAACACTTTGTTCCACAGGTCATTCCTCAGCTGGGATTTGATGATTTGGGGCTCCACTCCATAAAAATGGAACAGCTTGACCAAATCAAATTCATTTCTCAATGAATTCCTCAACAAGTCTTTCCTCAGCTGGATTTTGATGTTGATTTGGGGCTCTACTCCATAAAAATGGAACATTTTGTCCCACAGGCCATTCCTCAGCTGGGATCTGATGGAGTCAGGCCCTCAGGAGTAACTGAATCCCAAAACTGTGGAATATTCTGAGTTGGGAGGGAGCCAGGAGGATCAAAGTCCTTGCACAGGGCATCTCACAATCCCACCCTGAGCATCCCTGGGAGCTCTGTCCCAGCATTCCTGGAGCTCTGGCAGCCTGGGGAATGTCAGCATTCCCTGGGGAGCCTGGGCACTGCCCCACACCCTCTGGAGGTGGAATTTTCCCTGATATCCAACCTAAACCTCCCAGTCAGCTTTGTGTCATTCCCTGGATGAATCTGCAACGTTCCTGACTAAAGCATGGAATTCAAAAGGAGAATTTCCCTGGGTAGAGGGCACACAGAACCAGAAATGCCAAAAAAAATCCCAAAAAAACCAACCCCACTCCTGAAAGGCTTTGGGCTGCAGACAGAGCAGGGTGTGCTCTGCTGCCAGAATTATAAAATCTGCACTAAATATGGGATGGGGGAATTAGATTCCACCAGCCAAGGGAAATTCTCCAAGAGGAGAAAAACCCCTCTCCCCAAGCTTGAACTTTAGAAGCTCAGCTGCTCTCATGTTTCTGTAACTGTGGAGAAAATAATGCCATTGGTGTCCAAACTATAGGGGGGAAAAAGAAAAGGAAAGAAACTCACATGACAAATGCACAGGTGTAAAATCTTCAGCATCCATAAAAATGAACTGAAGCTCCTTGTTTTTCTTAAATTTTTTTTTCTCTTTTGTCTTTTTTTTTTTCTTATTTTTACCAGCGAGGCCATCTTAGGTTTATATACAAAAGTAAAACTGAAAATAGACTTTTTTTTTTTTGTTCTCTGTACACATAAATTTTTTTTCCCCTTTTTTAAAAAAAGGAAAAAAAAAACCACCTTGTCTTAACTTTTTTTTTGTTGTTTTTTTTTTTTTTTCCAGAACAGAAAGGAAAACTGAGCACGAAGATTTCCTCTGTCCCCAAACCCACCCAAATCCCACCCCCCCCAAAAAAAAAAAAAAAAAAAAAAATAGAAATGAATCAGTCCAAGGAGATAATATCTGGTATGATACCAAAGATTGAGGCCGTGTCCGTGCTGCTCCTGCTGGCCACGGGGTGCCCGTGGTTGTCCCGCAGGCTGTTGGAGGAGACCAGGCTGCTGTTGCTGCCGCTGCTGCTGCCGTTGGTGGCGGGCAGGGAGCTGCTGCCCCCGGCGTTCAGCTGATCCAGGAACATCTGCGACGAGGTGTAGGGGAAAAAGCGGGAGTGCAAAAGTTCCTGATCGTCCGAGGCCGAGACTGCGGCGGCGGCCGCGGCGAGGAGGGAGGTGTTGTAATGCTGCGGGGAGGAAAGGGTTAAAATTCGGGTTGTGCAGCGGGAGGTAAAGGGGTTAAAATTCGGGTGTTGCAGGAAATAAAGGGGTTAAAATTCGGGTTTTGCAGCAGGAGATAAAGGGTTAAAATTCGGGTGTTGCAAGAAATAAAGGGGTTAAAATTCGAGTTTTGAAGCAGGAAATAAAGGGGTTAAAATTCGGGTTTTGCAGGAAATAAAGGGGTTAAAATTCGGGTTTTGAAGCAGGAAATAAAGGGGTTAAAATTCGGGTTTTGCAGCAGGAAATAAAGGGGTTAAAATTCAGGTTTTGCAGCAGGAAATAAAGCGATTAAAATTCGGGTTTTGCAGCAGGAGATAAAGGGGTTAAAATTCGGGTTTTGCAGCAGGAGATAAAGGGGTTAAAATTCGGGTTTTGCAGGAAATAAAGGGGTTTTTGTCAAGGGGAGGTTTTGGCAGTTCTGGGTTTCACAGCAGCTCAGGCAGTGGGACATGAAATGGATTTTTAGCTCTGTGGTCCCCCAGGTTTGAAGGCAAAAGGAATTGGGGCTGCTGGGGTTACAAACAGCAGGGAGAGAATGGGATTACAGAACCCAAACCAGCAAGAAGGGCAAGCAGGAATGGGATCACAGAACCCAAACCAGCAAGAAGGGCAAGCAGGAATGGGATCAGAGAGCCCAAACCAGCAAAAAGGGCAAGCAGCAGCACTTTTGGGGCTTTTGTTTGGTTTAGTTGTTCAAAAAATTCCCTGGGGGTGAAATTCCCCCAGACTCATTCTGCCAGCCCCAGGAGCCAGGGTGAGCCAGCTGAGAGGGGGAGCTGTGCTGGTCCCTGCTGGCAGCAAGGCACAATCCTGGGAATTGCATTTAGGGCCAGCTTGGTGCCATGGGTGGAGCAGGGCTGTCCCAGGCTCTCCTCTCTGCTGCAGGAGCCTGAGCAGCCACAAATGCCATTTGAACACAACCTCCCTGAGGAGGAACCCTGCCCTCAGTGATCCTTCCCACCATGACTCAACATCCAGGCTGTCACAACCTGGTTCCCAAAGACTCCTCCACAACCAGAGCAGCATTCCTTGGATCAGAATCATTCTCAGATCTTGGATATTCAGCCACATTTCCTGGCCCAAATTCCCAGTGCAGGCTCTACTCTCCATGAGGATATCAAAGTGTCCCTCAGCTTTCAGGGCAATTTTAGTGCAATTTCCCTCCCTGGGAGGGCAGAACGTGCAAGGAGACATCCCAGCTCCCTTTTTTGGAGGAAAAGGGATCAAGCTGCACCTGCATTCCACAATGAAGTGGCTGCTGAGTTTGAAATTTTAAAACTGCCCAAATATTTATTTCTGCTGCGCCTCATCCCACACCTGTGTTCAGATAATGCTGCTGCTGCTTCCCACACAGCAAATCCTGCTAGGAAAAGTGTTTACCACAGGGTTTGGTTCTCCCTGACTTACCTGATTGTCACCTGACAGGAAAGGGAAGAAATCTAAACCTGTCAAGAGATAAAAAACAAAATTCAGCTTCTCAAAACAGCCTCTGTCCATTTTGTCACCACTTATTTTGAAATAAACCAGCCAAACACTGATGACACTCCAAATTCTCTTTGCCACCAGAGATATTACCCTCATTATTTTTATTTTATAATTAAATGAGTGCCTGGAGAGCTGTGCAGGAGCAGCCAGAACTCACCTTGCAGGTCATAAGGCATGGGTGTCATATGGAATGGATGCCTGTAGTCCTGGATGAGTGATGTGTTGATGTAGCTGGTGTCCACAGCAGGAAGGCTTGGGGTTCTTGACACAGGAGAAGCTTGGTGGGGTAAATTTAAAATGCTGGAAGGGAAAAAAAAAAAGCTTGTTAAAAGCATAAAATACACTCTTAGTTTATTGCTGTTCCATCAGGAGATGCTTGTTTGCTTATTTTCAAATTGGACTTAAATTCAAAATACATTCTGAATTTCCTGGAGGATGTGCAGCCATTCCAAAGCTGCATCACACACTCCCCAAGCTTCTCCTCACAGAATTCCATCAGGAACATCCCTTCAGCCCAGCACAGCTGGAATTTGGGAAAGGAAAGTTCAGTCCCAAACAGCAGGAACTGGAAATGCTGCTGGCATCTCTGGAAATGTGTTACAGGTGTTTTCAACAAGGACAAGACAATCCTGAAGGAATACTGGACCCAAAACTCCACAGGGATCCGTGTGACCCCACAGCACTGACACCCTCCAAGGTGATTCCAGCTGGAAAAGGCCTTGAGGGGCTGGAGGGGTCCCTGAGTGATTCCCACTGTGGAGCAGGATCCCTGGCTTCCATCCCACAAGATTTATGCAAACCAGGAGCTGTTTGCAGCCTGGCTGCTCAGGTGTGCCCAGGCCCTCGTGGCACTCCCTATTCCCACAGCCCTGCTCCTCCCTGCTGCTGCTTCCACATTTCCCAGTGGGAGAAAAACATTCCCAGATTTGCATAATCCACACACTTTTGTGCCTTTTGCATCATTTTACACTGATTTTTTTCAAATACAGCTGAAATATTCTGTGTTGCACACTCAAAAGTTAAGATTCCATTTGCACCAATTCACAAACAGCTGAAATATTTTATTATGCTGCACACGAATAAACTGTGATTCCCCTTGCATATTTCACAAACACAACTGAATTTAATGGTGCTCCACACTCAAAGCTGTGATTTCCCTATGCACAATTTCACAAACACAACAGAAATATTTCATTGTGTTCCACACTTAAAATCTTTGATTCCCTGTGCACCCTTTCACAAACACAATTGAAATATTTATGTTGCACACTTAAAACTGTGATTCCCCTTGCACATTCCACAAACATAACTGAAATATTTCATGCTGCTCCACACTCGAAGCTGTGATTTCCCTATGCACAATTTCACAAACACAACAGAAATATTTCATTGTGTTCCACACTTAAATCTCTGATTCCCTTTGCACATTTCACAAACACAACAGAATTATTTCATTGCGTTGCACACTTAAATCTTTGATTCCCTTTACACCATTTCATAAACAAAATTGAAATATTTATGTTGCACATTTAAATCTTTGATTCCCTTTGCACTAATTCACAAACACAACAGAAATATTTGTGTTGCACACTTAAATTTTGATTTCCTTTGCACCAATTCACAACTGAAATATTTCCTTGCGTTCCACACTCAAAGCTGTGATTCCAACCCCAGGCCGCGCGCTGGGAGCAAACCCAGAGCTACCACAGGAGGCTCTAACCCAACCCCAGAAGTTTCTAGAGCTGATTTATTCTGGAATCTCTGATTCCCCCTGCAGTGCTGTGTGCTCACCCCTTGTTGTTCATGGGTGATGCTGGGGATATGGAGGGACAGCTCCTCTTGGCCGAGGGCTCCTCCTCCTCCTCATCTGAGGAGCTGTCGATGGTCAGGTCGATCACTTCCACCTTCTTGTTTTTGTTGGATTGTTGGTGAGAGGACACCTGATGCTCCAAGGAGGAGCTGATGCACCCTGCACAGAACCAACAATCAGTTACACCCACAGCTCGTTAAAAAGCTCAACATTAAAATAAAAAATAATCACAGAATGTTGGTAACTTTAAACACCACCAGCCCCAGACAGGTGTGACCCAATTAGCTGAACAGAAATGATTAAAGCTATAAATGCATGGTTAAAAATGAGCATTTTGGGAGGTGAAGGAACACAGGGGATGCCAGAGTGTCCTGCACAGCCCAGCCATGGCTCACCATCCACTCCGTTGTAGGATGCTGTCACCTCCTGCACCTCCTTCTTGGACCTCATGGGAGCCCAGGACCCATCCTCCTTGAACTGGATTTCATCACAATCTGTACAGAACTTCAGGATTTCCATGAACAACCTGTCCACAAAAATATTTCATATCAGTCCCAAAAAAGAGCTTTTTTTCCCTTTACTAGTCACAGTAAATCTGAATTTGTGGTGAAGCTTTTACTGTTCTGTTCTCCTCTCGCTGTTTCCTTGATTAAAAGGAATCACTGACAAAATTGGAGTATTACCTAAAATAAAAATCTGCAAAAATGAAGATTTTTATTTAAAAGCACTGAGAGTGGAATCCTGCAGAGCTCGTGACACAGAACTCTCCATTTCCCAAAACAAAGGAATTCTGTGAACCAGAGTTGATAAAAAATCCTGACAAAACTTAACTGAGGAAACCTCTCTTAAATCTGAGGATTTAAGGCCTTGTGAAACTTCCTACCAAATGCTGAGCCTGAGAATCTCAATTTGCAGCCTCTTCTCCCACAGGCATGTCCTAAAATTTTAGGATCCTGGCAGCACATCAGTGCCAGTGGGAATTCCAGCTTCTGACCAGGCCCATTCATGTGGTTCTGCAGGGAAGACCTTGGCTTTAATTAGAGCTTGGCTTTAATTAGCTCCCTCTTTCCCAGATTGGAGCATTTCCACAGATAACTTTCTCTTTAGGATGTTCCAGTTAGATCAGACCCAACATCTGCACCTGGCAGCACCAGGAGAAATAAGGGAAAGTGGGGTTTGCATTATTCCTGCTTTTTGGCTTTGCTGTTTTAGGCAGAAACCTCAAGCAGGAGCCCCCAGCTCTTTGATCCAAGGCAGATTTATCCCTGGAAATCTGGGGATGCAGGAGTCCAGATCAGCCTGAGTGTCTCTTGCAAGGCTCTAAAGGGATTCTGAGTGATCTCATCCTTCCTTAGCAAAATAAAACATACATTCCCTGAAAGACTCATCATTGATGAGGCGGTTTTTTAACATTTTGGGGTTTCCTGGGTGTTTTCACCTTTGCTTTTGGGGTTTTTCTGTATGTGTTTCATCCATTTTTGGGCTTTGTTTTATATTGAGAGTATTCTCAGAAACCTCTAACCTATTCTCTCCCTTTATAAAAAAAAACAAAAAATTTCTCTCTTAAAGAAATTAAAATGCAACCCCAGAAATCCACCCTAGGCCCAGCCTGAGGTGAGATTTATTTATTTTTTTAGTGTTTTGCAAGCAGGCAGAGCCAGGGAATCAATCTGTGTGTCACTTTCTATAGATAGCAACTCCCCGAGTGTGAAATTGTACACGGAATTGTGCAGGCACTCGGAGGGGTGGCAGCATTGATTTGCTCTGTCTGTTATCAGCCCTGCCAGATTTGTACAGCTGCTCCATTAAAAGGAAATACAACATGTGCTGCGTGCACCTAGGAAAGCTCAGGAATTCACTGAGAATTGCTCTCATTATTATCAAGTTGAGTTTGGAGGAGCAGAATCCTTGAGAAGGAGCTGCTCAGGAATTCCTGACCAGCAGCAGGAAATCCAACATGGGGAGCTCCAAAAGGAGAGAAATCCCCTTGGCTGCAGACAGGAACATCCCTTGGGGTTCTGATTTCAGCTTCACTCACCCATCAATGATGAGATGCTCGTAGGGAGCTTTCTTGTCACACACAGGGCACACCCAGGTGGGTTTTTTCTCGTTCATTTGGATGTAGAGAGTGGCATCAAAGCACTGCAGGTGGGAGCAGGTCAGGGCCCTGCAGGGGATGGTCAGGCGCATCTTGCCAAGCTGCAAGAGAAAAAAACCAGGATTTTATTACCTTGGAGTTAAATTAAGCACCAGGGCTTTCCTGCCTGAAAAGAGACAAAAGTCAGATTGAGTTTTATTCCAGAAAGAACTCTCAGAAATCTGAGTTTGGTCACATGCACTGTTCCCTCCTTCCTGTATGTTTAAAAGGGCATAAAAGTGAATAAAAATCATGTTTTGAGTTTTATTTGACCCAGGAAGCTGAAGAATACATCCTGCCATATTCCTGTAACAAAATGCACTGAGCACCTGTAAATAGCAGTGGCCTGGATGGATCAAAACCAGAATTATTATATATTATTCCATGTATTATATGGACCAAAACCAGAATTATCCTTCATTATCATGAAAGCATCATTACACTGAAAGGAAAGCAGACAGAGAAAGGAATTTCACTTTAATCTGAAATAAAAATCTCCTCATAAAACCCCAGCAGTTGCTCAAATGTTCTTGGTTGCTATACTATTGTAAATTTTCTACTTTCAGATTTTGCAGCTTCAGTTAGTTCTTTTTTCTCTGCTCTATTTCTAAGGCCTGTTTTTACAGCTTTCTGAAAATCTTACCTTTACTATTTCCCACATTTCTTCCTCCTGGTACAACTAAAAAGAAACTCTTTGAACTTTGTTGTTTATTGACTACTTTGTGTTACATGGCTCTACTATAATATGTATTTTTGTTTATTGGAATCACTTCTCTTGTTTTAAGCATTGGAGGGGCCTGGACTGACCACACCAAAGGTGAGAGCAGCAAGGTCTGAATGGGATTTTCACCACACGAAAATCTAACAGAACAAGAATTTATGCAGTGATGCCTTGGGCTGAGCTGGAGCAGAGGCTGGGCAGAGTTCCAGAACAAAGCAGGGATTTATTGACAGCATCTCCTCCATGGATCCACCTTGGGCAGCACCAGAGCCCAGCCAGGGCTGCACCCAAGGTGAACCAAAATGGCCCCAAAATGCACGGCCGGGCACGGGCTCTGTCCCTGGGATCAGCTCTGCTCCATTTGCACCTTGCAGTTCATTGTCCCATCCCAGCTTGAGCCCAGGCAGTCCCACCCTGCTTGTTTTTCTCTCTCCAGCCCACGGGGTTTGTGCTCCTGGGCTGAGATTTGGGGCATTTGTGCTTGGTGCCCAGCTGGAGCAGGAATTGTTTTGTGTCCCTGCTCTGTGCACAGAGCTCACCATCCCCTCGTGTGAAGCCCAGATCCATACACTAAAGCAGCACAGAACCTGAAAAATACAAAATCTAAACCTGAACCTTCTAAATCAGGAGATTTGTTCCCACTGAGGAGTGTGAAGTTGTGTTCATTGGAGTAAAACACCCACAAGGCTGCACCTGAGCAGCTCTGGCTGGGAATGGGATTTTTGGGATGTGGCTCAATCCAGCTGATGCTGAGCAGTACAAGGAGGATGCCACAGGATGGCACCAGAATATCCCCAAACCCAAACCCACAGCACAGACAAAGGCTCTTCTCACAGGCCACCACTTCCTCCAGCCTGATGGTGAGGACTTGTTTTTACTCCTTGAACTGAAATCTCATTTATTTTCCTTCCCCCTGGCTCTCAGTCACTGTCACCCTGTCCCCAGTGATGGGAGGTGACACAGAATTCCCTGGGGGCTCAGAATTCCCACAGGAGATGCTCTGGTGCCAGGTGTTTGGCACCTCCTCCCCCCAAGTCCATGACCAAGCACATAATTCCCATCCCAAAACCCACATAATTCCCATCCCAAAACCCCCATTATTCCCATCCCAAAAACAACTCCCCCCTGCTCTGTGTGTGTCAGGCATTCTCATCTCCCAGCTGCTGGGGCAATGGCTCATTTCATTTTTGGGCACAGCTCAGGAGCATCAGAGGGAAAACCTGGATGCTTCAAAAGCAAAATAAGGAAGGTGAAAGACAGGAAGGACAACAAAACCCCATCTCCTGAGAGGAAAAAAGCAGATTAAAAACCAAGAAGATTTTCCCAACATTTTAGCAGAAAATCTCTGCCTGTGATGTCCCTGAGAGAAAAAAAAACCCCAAAATTTAAAAACTACGAAGATTTTTCCCAAGGTTTTGGTAGAAAACTTCTACCTGCAATGTCCCTAAGCAAAAAGAAAACAGATTTAAAAAACAGGAAGATTTTTTTTTCCAGGGTTTTGGTAAAAAACCTCTGTCTGTGATGGGATTTAACCACGCTCAGGGTTCCCAGGTTGGTGCTTTTTTCCCATTTTTGGCACTGAACCTCCTGGATCAGCTCTGCCACAAAAAACCAAAAGAAGCAGGGATGCATCCCAAGTGTGGAAAAGCTGCATTCCATCACTGGGACTGACTCCTGCCTGCTGGCAGCCAAAAAAACACTGCATTAATTTCTTTTACGAGCACACAAAACATTTCTATTTCCCTGTTACAAAACAGGAGTTCAGGATTTGTAAACAAAGCTGCAGAACCTCCAGCACACCCCTGGATTTGGAACTTTTCTCCAGTTAAATATTTGGTCCTGCTGCAGGGCCTGGGGATTTATTTTTTTGTGCTTTCAGGGGGAAAAATGAACAAGAATTTGAGTGTGCTCTGAAGTCCAGGCTCAGGGCAGCTCCTCTGGATCCTGGATGCCAAATTCCAAGGAAGATCTGAGCAGCTTGGAGGGCAAAATTAAAAAGTAAAATTAAAATTAAAATTTAATATTAAAACCAAAATTAAAATTAAAATTAAACATTTTGTTTGAACAATTCCAGGACACTGCTTTGGCTTTAAATTCAGATTATTAAACCCAAGTGTGCATCTGCACAATTCTGGGAGGTGCTGCCTCCTTTGGCTGCTTTGAACATCAGATTCCCCCCTTTTCCCCCTTTTGGAGAGAGTTTTTATCAATCCAAGCCCAAGCTGCACTCTCAGAGGATGCAGTGACACATTACATGTCTGCTTACATATATTTTGAGTAACATTTCCAAGCTAATGGAATATTCATTTTCCCAGGGGCATTTCAGAAGCTTTTCATCACAGAGATATCTTCAGCTGCTTTCTGTCCCCACAAAGTTACACCAGGTAAACATGAGGTAATTTCCACCACAACAGCCACATTTCCATCAGAATCACTTTTGAGGGAATAAAAAATCAACTTACTGGACAAAGCAGAGACACTCTTAGGCTGGTTGTTGCTATTTCACTGTCTGGATCAGCAGTTAGCTTTTCTTTAACTGGTATTTGAAAGAAGAAAAGGTTTATTTTAGGTTAATTCAAACATGAATTGGATGATAAAGAAATAAAATAAATCTGAAATGGCAGAGTAAACTTTGAATTCAAGACCCCTAAAAATGTGTTTACCCAGAAATGTCTTCATTCCTTTGCATGCAACTTTGTACCTGACCATTATTTAATATTTAATATCACATTAATTTCATTTCCAACTTCAAGTTAAACTTGTTAACAACTCTCACATGGACAGGCACCACTATAACCCCCAAAATCCTCATCAAGTGATTTCAAACTGAAAAGCAAATTGAGCAATAGGCAGTCAGCAGCACCCTGACAAAATCTGAGATTTAAATAACTGCAGTGAAACACTGAAGTCTTTAATTCCTGGAGCTTTTCATCTTCTATTTTTATTTACAAGGCCTGTTTCATGAGCAGCCATTGGTAAAATGAACAACTCAGAGTAATTTTATTCCTGTGCTAAGGACTGGACCTACACCTTCATCCTCACCCTGCAGAGCAGCTGCCACCTGGAACTTTGTAGATTTTTGTGCATTTTGTGCATAAATCATCAAACTGCATTAGGACAAATTAATGCCCAGCATTATCATTTAGTGCTGGACTCACATCTTCCCCTCTGGAGAAGGTACAACACCTGATGTGTGCATTAATTAAAGAGTAATTTTATATGGATCAGGTGTTTCCCCCTCTTCCCAAACACCAAACCCACAGCAGTTTTTACTGTTTTTATGCCACAAATTTCCACCAATTTCTTGTCAGAGGAGCCAGAAAGGCAGCAAATTCATTCTGGAGTGAGGATGGGCTCTGTGCTGGGCACTTTTCCAGGCTCACCCCACAACTTTGGGAACACAAAATGCTCGGTGGAGCTGCTCCTGCCCAGGCCCAGGCCCAGGGCGAGGCCTTCAGCCCCCTTCACTGTAAAACACATTTATACCATTCTGCACCATTTTTTACTGCTGCACTCATTTTTCCCCTCTGGAGAGAGTACAAAACCTGATGTGAGCATTAATTAAAGAGTAACACCACCATCAGGGGCTTGGATTTTCCCCCTCTCCCTGAAAACCAAACCCGCAGCAGTTTGTGCTGATTTTATGTCACAAACTTCCACCAATTCCTCCTCCCGAGGTACTGAATGCCCACTTGACTGCAGAGCACAGTTGTGCCATTCTGCACAAACAAAGCCAGGATGGCTGAGCTGAAAGAGATTCTCTTGCATTTTTCCCCTCACAGTGTCAACAGGGTTCCTGGACTGGCTCCTAGTGCAAACAAAGGCTCCGAGTCTTTGAATTGGAGCTGAACACAAAGAACACCACTATCACATTCCCAAAGCCCAGAGGGCTGTAGGAAGTCCAAAGCTTGGTTAGCACAGTCCTAATTCCACATCTCCCCTCACAAAAGTGATTTTTTTTTTCATTTTTTTACAGAAGGCCAGCAGACACATACTCAGTGCTCTGGAGTGATCCGGGTTCCGGATTCCCTTGGCCCGCAACCGCTGCAGGAGCACCGTGGAGGAGAGCTGCTTCACCAGGTACACTGCCATGGAATAGTTCTGGAAAACACCACAAATCATCAGGGAAAACCCAAAAACATCAGAGAAAATAGCAAAAACATCAGGGACAATCCTGTCTGCAGCAAATAACAGTTTGTTATGGGATTTCAGGGCATCATGGAGGAAAGCTGCTTCACCAGGTACACTGCCATGGAATAGTTCTGGAAAACACCACAAATCATCAGGGAAAACCCAAAACATCAGGGAAAACCCCCAAAACAGAGAAACTCCTGTCTGCAGTACATAACAGTTTGTTATGGGATTGCATGGAGGAGAGCTGCTTCACCAGGTACACTGCCATGGAATAGTTCTGGAGAACACCACAAAACATCAGAGAAAACCCTAAAACATCATAGAAAATACCAAAAACACCAGGGAAAATCCCTGTCTGCAGTACATAACAGTTTGTTATGGGATTGCAGGGCACTGCTCAGAAGAGCTGCTTCACCAGGCACACTGCCATGGAATAGTTCTGGAAAATCCCACAAAATATCAGAGAAAACCCAAAAGCATCAGGGAAAACCCCAAAAACATCCAGGAAAACCCTGTCTGCAACACGTAACATTTTGTTATGGGATGGCAGAGCACTGTGGAGGAGAGCTACTTCAATTTTATATTGATAATATTCAGTATTGCACTTGTGTCAGTGGTTTAATTTTATATGGACAATATTCAGCACTGCAATTGTGTCAGTATATTTAATTTTTACATGGATAGTGTTCAGCACTGCACTGGTGTCAGTGCATTTAAGGAAAGCTGTCAGGTCAAATATGATCAGAAGTTTTTATTTTTTTTTAATAAAAGCCTATTCTGTTTTTAAAACAAAATAGGAAAGGGAGCAGCGATGCCTCTTCCCAAGATGCATCACCTGCAATATCTGGAAGCACTGGCCATCTTATTCTTCTCTTCCTGCACTCAATTGTCTCTGAAATGTGAATTTCATCACCAAAGCAGCTCAGAGGCAGAACCCAACTCAGGTGAACCTTCCCTCATGGAATGAACTCCTCCTGCCATGGAGCCCAAATTCCTGGGATTTCTGAAGCTCTCGTTTTTCTTATAATCTCCAGAAAAATCAGGTTATAAATGTCTTTCTAAAAATGTGACTCAGCAGCAACACCTCTCATCCCCCAGAACGGAAAGGACCAAATCCGTGTTCTCACATTAGGGTACATCAATTATTTTTTGATTTGAACATTGGCTAAACCTGGAGCTGCATTCATACAATTTAAATTGAAAAATAAAAGGCTTCCCTCAGCAAGTGCCACACGTTTCCACTTTAAAAAAATCCATGCAATTGTGACATCCCCCATCCTTTATTTAGGATCTGAAGGCAGGCTCTCAGTGATATATCTCACCACAAAATCACACCAATTGGAGCAGCATCAGAAACACCACATTTTAAATATTTTATTCTCACAATGAACGCTTCTCACATCGTTAAAAACCACTACTGCCTTAACTTGTTTGTTTAATGCCTCAATTAGGAGAGGAGTTAGAAAAATGCTAATTAACGTTGTGAAATTATTTACCGACAGCTTGAATCTACAAAGGCAGGAACTTGCCCAAGGCATCTTGTACAGAAGGCTCTTGAAACAGATTGTGTAAAAATCACACTGAGGGCTCCAGCAAAGGTAGGGAGCACAGTTGGGACCAGAACTGACTCTTGAGGGAAAGGGGAGAGGGGAACTCAGATTTTGTGCTACACAGCCAAATATAAAATAATTCTTCACATTTCACTGTCAAAGTCTCAAAGAATCAAATTAGGAAAGGTTGTGTCTTAAAGAATCAATTTATGAAGGATTGTGTTAAAGAATCAAATTAGGAAGGGTTGTGTCTTAAAGAATCAATTTATGAAGGATTGTGTCTTAAGGACTCCGTATAGGAAGTACTGTTTTTTATGGAATTCCAGGACAGTTTGGGTTGGAAAGGATCTTAAATCCCATCCCATTCCACCCCTGCCATGGGCAGGAACACCTTCCCTGTCCCAGGCTGCTCCAACCCTGTCCTACACCTCTGGATCTAGTGCTTATTTATGCCAGAAGTTCCCCAAAATGTTCTTTATAACTGATTAATCCGTGAAACCTGAGAACCAGCCAGTTCCCAAGGGATTGACTCAAACTTGGGGCACTTCTTGTCCCTAAATCCTGAATTGTGAATCCCTCAGAGCAGCATCTGGGACCCACCCACCTGCAGCTCAGCATGCAAACCCAAGCAGGCTGATGTGGAACTGCTTCCTTCTGATACCTGCATTAGATATCTCATTAGATAAAAGAGGATTTTTTGGACCAGAATCACTCAGCCATCATCTGAATGGAGATTGTTTTCTGCTCCACAAGAAATCCAGCCCGAAATCCCACCCTGGTGTTTCAGAGCTGCCCATTGTCCCTGACTGGAGTGTAAGCATTTTTCCACGCTGGGCTTTGCACGCTGACAAATTCTTGGCCAAAGTTTCACCTCAGGACAATTCTGGGCACTTCTAAAAACAGGATGGGGGCAGTGGCAGCAGCACACGGTGCCTCTGGAATGCCCACCCAGCAGCTTTGGTGCCAGCACTGAAAGCAGCTCAGTAATTCATGGCTGATTTACTGGAGTCACTTTTTGCAGCATGTTCCAGATTTCATTAGCCCGGTGGAACATCAGCGATTTTCTGACACTGGTTGTAACCTCCTCCCCACAGACACAAAAATGATTAAAAATGAGGTTTTAAATGTAAAGGATAAGGAGAGTAGCTGGGAGAAATGCAAAAAAGTTCAATGGAATTAGCTGGGCTGTACTGTGTTCACACTCACAGCCCCAAAGGCCACTCTGGGCTTGATGGCACCCGCTCCTTGCAAGTCCAAGCCAAGCTTTGTCAAGTCCCGCAATCAGGAAGAGCTTCAACGTCTGAAGTTTGGCCAAATCAACAAACAAAAGGCTTAGAGGATGCCTTGATCTCTTTATCTGGCTCTCCCTGAGTCACAAAGATGAGGAGGGAAAGATCCCACCCCAAGGTGAGGGAGGGATCTGAGGGAGCACATCCCAGCAGCATAGAATTCCAGCTGGGCAAGTGTAGCTATGATATTTTCTGAAAAATCCTTTCTTTAGGATCTTTTCTCCTGATAAGCTTCAGAAATAAAATGTAAACAATGGTTATCTGCTGCTGAGGATGCAACAGGTGCATCTGTGATTAGTCTCAGGTGGTTGTTTCTAATTAATGGCCAATTACAGTCAGCTGGCTCGGACTCTCTGTCCGAGACACAAGCTGCTGTTATCATTCCTTCTTCTCCTATTCTTAGCTAGGTTTCTGATGAAATCTATTCTTTTAGCATAGTTTTAATATAATATATACCATAAAATAATAAATCAGCCTTCTGAAACATGGAGTCAGATCCTCATCTCTTCCCCCATCCTTGGACCCCTGTGAACACCGTCACAGACAAGGACACCCGTGGCCAGCCCAGGAAGGATTTTCTGCCCAGAATTATCTCTCAGGCAGACAGGAGAGACCCCAGAGGCACTCACCCTGCCAATCTCTGCAGTCCAGGACACGACAATGGTGTTGGGGACCGTGGTGGACAGGCGGACGAGTGAGGTAATGTTGATTGGTCGGCTGGGGCGCTTTGGTTCAACACCGTTTTTGGTTGGTGGCAGGTAGCCCTGAAAAGCAAAATTTTAGCTCTCAGAAAAAAGAATCCCACAGGGTTTTTGCCTCCTGTCCCTCCCAATGCACCTGGACCAGGCTCTGTGTTTAATTCAAAGAGAGAAGAATAAGACAATAAAATATGGAGCATTTTAGAAGCTCTTTCTCCTGACGGAAATTCAAAATCCTAACCCTGCCCACAGAAAACTAAAGGGAACTTTGCCACCTCTCCTGTCCCAGCAAAACTAAACAGAAACCCCTGAACTTTGGACCAGAGTTTCTAAAATTCAATCCTTTTTTCTCTGCTCATTTTAGTATTACTAAATTTATGATTTTGAAAAGGAGTTTTTAACTTCCATATGAACTTCTGCATCTACTGGCTAAAACAAATTACTCCATCTTTTCTGTTCATTCCAATGCTCCAGAATGTGAAAACAAAGATTGTGATAAATTTTCAGGCAGGTAACTCCTAATAATGCATCCCAAAATGAGTACTAAAAGGAGATTTTACTTACTGGAAGGCTGCATGGTTTCCCATTGACTTTCACACACAGATTGGGTGGGAAGTGATCTTCTTGTGGACAACTGGTTTCTGATAAACAAAACCTAAAAAGCAAAGAGCTGCCATCATCTTTCACTTTTACAGTGATTTAAAGATCATCTCTCCCCAGAAGGAACTGTTTTTTCCACTGAGCTCTGAAATCATGACAGATCTTCCTCAACACAGCCCTGCAACGAAGTCACAGAGCAGGAAAGCCCCCCAAAATCACAGAGCTTCAGCAACCTGGAGGTTCCTCTGAGATTCCTTGAATTCCTCAGCCTGACTCATCCCACCCCCAATTCCTTCTCTGCCTCTTCTCCAGCCTGACCTCTCCACACAAGACCAAGGTGTCACAGATGACATTTCCCCTGCCCCACCTGCAGTTCCAGGCAGTTGCTGCTGTTGGATTTCTTTCTTTCCAGTTCAAAGAGGTGTTTTTGCTGCTGGATCCCAGCAGGACTCACCCTTCCTGCTGCCAGCAGGACAATGAGCATTCCAAGGAGCAGCAGAACCTCTCAGCTGCCCTGGGTTCCTTCCAGGGACCTGCCCCATCCCTGCCCATGGACCATCCAAGAGGGGTTTGTTCATTCTCTCCTCACCCTTGGTCCATCCCACCCCACCAGGCTGAGACAGAGGATTTTATCCATTTATGATTATTAAAAACCCCCAAATTCACCAGGCTGGTGACGCCCAAAGTGCCTAAAGAAGCAGATCTTGGAATGCCCATGCTAAGAAAAACAACCCTCCCTGCTCATGGATTTTCCAGCCCCAGGACATGGAATGACCAAGGTGGAATTACAGGAAGGATTCACTGGCAAGAAAATCAGCCAGGATGAGGGAAATCAACTCTTTTCCATCCAAGTATTCCCAACCTGCTGGGCAGGACCTGCTGATAAAGCCTAAAAACCAACAGGCAACAAAACCCCTACCTTAGCTGGACCTGTACTGTGAAGTCACATTTGGTCCCAGAAATATCCCTGAAAACAAGAGAAAATGGATTAAAATATCCTGCTGTTCACAAGATTCCTCAGCATTGCAATACAGATTCCTCAGGAGTTTGCTGGAAGTTCAATTTATGGAAAAAACTTCATTTTTACATAAAAAATGGAAAATTCACACTTCCAGGTATGTATAATGCACAGCAGACTTTGCTGCTCCTGCTCAAACCACCACTCTCAAGAGAGGTTAAAATGAAGAGGTTTTATTTTTTCAGGTAAATAAAGAAATTTGTGTCTGAACTCTATTTTTGTGGGGTTTTTGTTTGAGGTTTTTAGTTGTTTTTGGGGGCTTTTATTTTTTAGGGTTTTTGTTTGGGGCTTTTTTTTTAGTTGTTTTTTGGGGGGGGTTGGTTTTTTGTTGTTTGGTTTGTTTGTTTGCTGGGGGTTTTTTTTGCTGTTTTTTTGGGGGGTTGTTTGTTTTGGGTTCTTGTTTGTTTTTTGCTGTTTTGGGGGTTATGTGTTTTATGGGTTGTTTTTGTGGGGGGGGGGGGGGGTTTTGGCTTTTTTTTGGGGTTTTTTTTGTATATTAGAAAAAAAAAATTCTGATGGGTGACCATAAAGTCACAACTTTGTAATGAATCAACAAACTGGTGGCAAGGAAGAGCTGCAGGGAGCAGAATTCTGGATTTGCAGGGAGCTTAACACCAGAGACACCCAGCCCAAAGTCAGTGGTGGGGCTGAATTCTCTGCTCCCCACACAACAAGACAAACCAATTCCCCAGAGGACTTTTCCCCTGCCATTCCCAGCAGGGCTATGGAAGGCTGGGTGGGTTTGGGGAGGGTTATTTGGATTTCAGGGCTGCTGGAGCTCACTCACATGGAGCTGCTGATCTGCTGCACTTGCTGCGGCGTCAGCGCGAAGGCAAAGCAGGTTTCTCGAAACCTCTGGCTGTTATCTGAGGCTGCAAGAGAGCAGAGAGCATCAAAAAGCAGCCAGGACAAGCAGGGAATAATTACATCGAGTCAGAACACACTTTTTTTAAACTCCAGCAGCATCAGATACATCTGGCTCTGAAGAGCTTTTGAGGAAGTTGCCATTGGAAGCCTCCTGTAAATAAAAATACAATGAACAAACTTTATGTGCCTATAAAGTGTACATTAAAATGGGGCTGGAGATAACAGCAGAGCTGAGGCAAATCAAGGCTTTTTATCGCTGTAATTTCATGTCAAACGTGCTCTGATATGAAATAAAAATACATCTGAGGATTTCTCATCAATCTCTTTTTTATTTCCCTCCATGCGCCAGATCAGGCTCAGCCTGTCAAAGTTCACAGAGGGGCTGAACACAACACGTGGGACATCTCACATTTCAGTCTGATGCTTTTTGGACTTCAATGCACCAAATATATCCAGAATAAGCCAAGAACTCATGAGATCTGCAGCCATAAAATCTGATTTTAAAGCCTTCCCACTCTGTGCCACTCCAGAACCAAACAGTGCTCAAGAGTAAAATGCTGCTGCTGGAAACCAATGTTAAATATCCCTAAAACAGTGGTTTTAGCTAAAACACAGCCTTTCACAGGGCCACTGCAGCAATGAAAAAGGTTTTTTAAATCATAAACTGAAAGAAAGCATCATCTCCCCAGAGAAAGATTCCACACACTCACCAACACACAGTGAATGAAAAGCTGCCTGTAAGTTGCACTTCAATCCCGTTATTCTTCATAATTTTGTAAGTTCTGAATAAATTTGTAAGTTCTGAATAAATATTATATAATACAATTATTGTGAATACATCAATATAATTATCTGTGCACTAAACACTGGATAGATTTCCCATTTTTTGGTTTACTATAATGCATTCTTGACTCATCCCTGAGTGACAGCTGAGTGAGTATTTCAGGGTGAGAATTGAGATTTTGTTCCAAGCAGCGTGTGGTGGGCTGGAACCAACAATAGCAAAGACACTGAGTGTAAATATTACAGCAGGAACCTCCCAAAATTCCATTTTTTATCTTTCCTGCATCACACTGCTCCAAAATCCTTCACTGATCCCATGATTTGCTGCTGTGCATGAGCAGGAACAGGGACATGAAGCTGCTGTTGGGAATCTTTGAGAAAGAATTAAGTTTTATAAATAACTCAGATTCTGAAATGCATACATTTCCTGCATCCAATGTCTGCAGGAAACAGACACAATGTATACAATTAACAATGAAAATCTGCTTTCACATTTGCTCCTCCATAGAATTTGACACCTATTTTTAGCTATAAATGGCAAGATCACAATTACAAACTCTAATTAACAAAAGCTGAATTAGCCAAGCTCATGCACTGCAGAGAAAGGAGGGAATTCCAGTTGTTATTTCCGGCTTTTTCATGGCTTTTTCTGCTGGGTTGGTTTTTCTCCCAGGTATTATTTGCTTTAGCCTGGAAATTGTCAATTTTGGCTTCATTAGAAAAGTTCAGGAAGGTTTTTGGGAACCTTTGGTGTGAACTGCAGCACTTCACTAATTAAAAACTGCTGACTATTTAACTGATGCCACCTTCATTTAAAGCTCAATTATCCAGAGAAGCCAACCAGCAGCTCCCAAAATTCCTTGGATTTCCCAAGTTCTCCCTTTCCCACCTTTTTGCAGTAGCTCTAATTTAGGGAATCCATCAGGGAAATGGGCAAAAGGGAGGAAGTGAATTTGTGTGCAGGAGGAAAACAAAGTTTGGACCAAAGGTTCTGAAATTCAATCCTTTTTCCTCTGCTCATGTTGGTAACAGATTTATTTTTACTAAACAGTGATATGAAAAGTGGGGTTTGAACTTCCATATTCACAGAATCACTGAGTTATTAAGGTTGGGAAAGACCTCAAAGCTCATGAGGGTCAACTCCTGACTGAACAGCACTTTGGCAATTAAATCAAAATTGGATTTTGAGCCCTTCCAGGGATGGTGATTCCACACTTCCGTGGGAAAGCTGTATCAATACTTATCCACTCTCCCAGGAAAGAAATATTTCCTAACATCCAACTGTTATATTAATCAGATTAAAGCATTTATACTTTTATTTGGGAGAAAATGGGGAAGGACAGTCCTGAGTGCTGCCATGGGAGCTTTCCCTACTCCAGCTCTCCTCAGGAGCTGTGCCAGGACAGCAAACCTCAGAAAGCCTCTGCTTGAACCAAAACCCGAATTCAAAAAGGCCTCTGACGTTTTTTCTTGAGATTTGTGGGATTTTTTTGTGTTTTCAGTGTGTTTGTGCAGTTACTGCTGCAGCCTCAAAGAGGAGACTTGGAAAGGGAGTGACAGGACAGGGGATGGGTTAAACTGGCCAGGAAATGGGGTTAGGTGGGATTTGGGAAGGAATTCCTCCCTGGGACTGTGGGGAGGGGATGGGATGGAATTCCCAGAGAAGCTCCCTGGATCCCTGGAATGGAACAAGGCTTGGAACACAAGAGAAGGCTTAGTGGAAGGTGTGGGGATGGGATCCATGGGATGGGATGGGATCCATGGGGTAAGATCCATGGGATGAGACGGGATGAGATCCATGGGATGAGATGGGATGGGATCCATGGGATGAGATGGGATGGGTTCCATGGGATGAGACGGGATGGGATCCATGGGATGAGACGGGATGGGATGGGATCCATGGGATGGGGATGGGATCCATGGGGTAAGATCCATGGGATGAGACGGGATGGGATCCATGGGATGAGATGGGATGGGATCCATGGGATGAGACGGGATGGGATCCATGGGATGGGGATGGGATAAGGGTAGGATCCATGGGATCCATGAAATGGGACAGAATCCATGGGATCCACAGGATGGGATGGGATCCATGGGATGAGATCCATGGGATGAGATGGGATGGGATCCATGGGATCCATAGGATGGGATCAATGGGATGGAATGGGATCCATGGGATGGGATGAGATCCATGGGATGAGATGGGATGAGATGGGATGGGATGGGATCCATGAGATGGGATGGGATCCATAGGTTGGGATCCATGGGATGGGATGGGATCCATGAGATGGGATGGGATCCATAGGATGGGATCCATGGGATGGGATTTCAGCTCCCTTCCAACCCAAACTCTCCTGGAATTCTGTGCTCACTGCCTGTGTCCCAGTGCCTGTGAGCACACCCTGATCCCTGCTGGATCCCTGCTGGATCCTGGTCCCAGAGAGCAGCCCTGCCTCCCCTCTGCCCAGCCCTCGCTGTGATTGCCAGGGGAGCACGGCCAGATTGCAACGAGGCAAGGGAAAGAAAAGCTGGTAATTAGGCAGAGATGCTTCAAAAGGCAATCAAAATATTTCCAAACTCCTGCCAGACGGAGCAGAGCAGGCACAGGGAGGCGGCAAGGAGCTCCCTGAAACCACAACTGAGTTATGGTCAGGCTCCTCAGCTACTCCCAGGATCCTGCTCTGCCCCTTGCATGTGCAGCTGCCTCTAAAAAAGAGACAAAATCTGATTTTTCTGTGTGGTTTTCTCTAATCTTCTCCCTTATCATCTTTCTATGCCCACATCCAGCCCGTTCCAGATCTGCTTACCCCACAAACGATGCGTGAAGATCCCACCAAACCACATTAAACACTGAGCAGCTGTTCCCCTAAAAACCAAATTTCTGTGGTTATCTCTGCCTCCAACTCCTCTATTCCCAAAGATCTGAGACTCTCCAAGGCAGGAACATTGGGAATTTGGAATTTCAGGGTGCAGAAAAGCTGACAGATTTCTGTTAATTCATCTGGTGTATCTGCTGTGTTTAAAACACCAAACAGATCCTGGCACATAATTTACTTTTAGAAGTTCTGGAGGATGACTAAACTAGAAAAATACAGTTTTAGACCAAAAAAAAAAAAAAATCATTCTGATGGCCACAAACACAACTGTGCCCTGCAAACAACGATTATTATTTAACAAAAGAAAGGTAAAAATAGATCTGCAATTGAAAACCAAGAGGATGGAAATAGAATTTATAATCCAATAACGCTGGAATCAAGCCAGGACAACAGAGTTAATATGGACATTCTTCAGAAAGATGCCAGGAATGTTTCTGGGGGGTTGGGTTCGTTGTCTCTTTTCCAGAACTATGATTTATTAAATATCAAAACATTTTCTTTTGTACTGTGAATGCAACAGACTTTGGAAAAGTCAAAATGCCTCAAAAGTTACAGAGTTTCGCCTCCCAAACTTTTCTTTTCCTAATTTCACCAACATTTCCTGAATTATTCCAGGCTTACCTCACTCCAGGAATGATCCAGGATTGGTACAGATTAACTGAGGGACAAAATTATACCTTGCTGGTTGTGGATTTCCTTAAAACACTTCACTGAGGTAAAAAGTTTCCAAAATTTGAGGGAAAACTGTTTTAATGCATGGTATTCACAGGGTCAAACCACTTAAAATTGTACAGGAATATAAATATAAATATAAATATAAATATAAATATAAATATAAATATAAATATAAATATAAATATAAATATAAATATAAATATAAATAGCCGCTGTATATATAAAATATATATGTATATCCACAGATCACTTGTTTAATAAATAAAAACGGTACAGAAAAGCCATTTTCTACTAATTCTGCTCTTTATTTTGGAAAACCCCTCCAGCACCAGTGTGAAAAAAAGAACCCAGCTTGAGTGGCTGCATTTTCTACAGCTCTAAAAATATTCTGTTCCACCTCACCAGTACCCAGGGCTAAAAATAGCCACACAATCTTTCTGCAGTAAAATACCTCTTGCTGTCTTGAGAAAAAGCCACTCTGAATTTCCACTCAGGCACAGACACCTTCAAATCCTTCAGGGATTTTTTGGGATCATGGAGTTGGGATGGTGATGCTTCCTAAGCACCAATGAACTGAGGTTCATCTTCCCACCAGCATCACCAATTATTAAATACTGAAGGGAATGTGTTAAAGAAAGGCTTGCACTAAAATTAAACTGCACTTTACACAAGAATTACCTAAGATGTCATTGCATGGGCCCATTCCCAATGATTCCCAATAATTGTGTTTATTTCCTAAGGTAAAAAGAGCTGTAAGGAAGAGGATGAGGAGCAGAGGAAACTTTTGCTGCATGCTGTAAGAAAAACAAGAGATGCCCAATTGGTTATTCACTAATTAATGGTCTGGATTAGCTGAATTTGTCCAAATATTAACCAGAAATGTGGAATTTCCTGGGACTTCCATAATTCCTCATGGAATTTCCAGGTTCCTCCTGTGCCCAGGGGCAGGAGGGAAGCTGGTCTGGGGTTTGGGATGGGAATCAGAACAAGGATTTTCCCCCCAAGGCTGGGGGGGACTGGGACAGCTCCCCAGGGAATGGGCACATTCCCAACAACTGCAGGAACATTGGGGCAATGCTCTCAGGGATGCACGAGGGGGATTTTGGGGTGTCTGTTCCCAGCCCAGGACATTCCCCAGTTCTTGTTTTCCCTCCCAAGACAGGTGAGGTGCCTCAATTTGCTTTTCCTTTAAACAACAGAAGGCATTTTATCAATTTATGTCCAATCCTCTATCAAACACCACTGCTGAAAATTTCACCACCACGTCCCAACCAGACCAAAACTGCCTAGATAAGGGCATAGCAAACATCTGACCTTTGAAAATGTGAGAATTCAGAGAGGTTTGAGTGCAAAGCCTGCTGCAGGGCAGGAAGCCCAGGATACCCCAGGCATGGGGAGCCCCTGGGATCCCCCTGCTCAGCTGGATATTCCCCAGCTGCCCCTGGAGCAGCAGCCAAGGCTGTGCTGGAGCTGTGGAGAAGCTCAATCCAAGGGGGTTTGGGGGAGGAAAACCCACCTTGATGGAGGAGCTCATCTTGATGCCTTGGGCAGGCTGAGCTGGAGCAGAGGCTGGGCAGAGTTCCAGAACAAAGCAGGGATTTATTGACAGCATCTCCTCCATGGATGCACCTTGGGCAGCACCAGAGCCCAGCCAGGGCTGCACCCAAGATGAACCCAAATGGCCCCAAAATGCACGGCCGGGCACGGGCTCTGTCCCTGGGATCAGCTCTGCTCCATTTGCACCTTGCAGTTCATTGTCCCATCCCAGCTTGAGCCCTGCAGTCCCACCCTGCTTGTTTTTCTCTCTCCAGCCCACGGGGTTTGTGCTCCTGGGCTGAGATTTGGGGCATTTGTGCTTGGTGCCCAGCTGGAGCAGGAATTGTTTTGTGTCCCTGCTCTGTGCACAGAGCTCACCATCCCCTCATGTGAAGCCCACACCCACCCACTAAACCTGAAAAATACAAAATCCAAACCTGAGGCATCAATCTCAGGATGGCCTTTAAAGCCAGCCCAAATTCTGGAGCTCCCCAGTAACCCAGTGTTTATTTACACATCAATGCTTCCTGCCTCTGAGCCCCCAGCTCTGTCATGCTCTGCAAGCAGCAGCACTGCCAGCCCACACCCCCCACTCCTGCATTTCCTGCTGCATTAAATGCAGCTGGAGCGAGCAGGATGGGGCTGGGAGCAGCCAGACCCTCTCAGCCATCACTAAATCCATCCCAGCCCATGCCAAAGCAGGGCTCTGCACCCCACAATCCAACGCCTGACACCCCTCAGCCATGCCCTACACAGGCTGTGGCATCCAGGAGATCTGAGCTCCAGAGCCAAGAGAAATCCCAAATTCCCACTGCTTTTTGTCCCACCTTGGCCATTCTGCTTCATTCCAATTATCACAATGGGTGCTGCATCCTTGACCTCTCCAAACCCTTCAAAACCACTTGAGGGGAGGCATTTTAGTGAACACCCAAACCCTTCTTGCCCTGCTGAGCCCTTCTGGCACCCCCACAGTCACAGCTGTGCCCAAAACACCCTGAGGAAAGGAAAGTGCCAGGGCCACGTTCCCCACCTTGGAACGGGTGAGAAACTGAGCCCTGGCTCTGGCCAGCTGCTGCATCCATCCCTTCAAATCCATTTTAGATTCTGTCCAACTCACAGTTAATCCTCAGGAGGAACAGGCAGAGCCACCCTGGGGGTGGGAAAGGAAGGGAGTAAAGAAATGTGAAGGAGCTGATTTGAAATTGTGCCTAAAGATATATATGAAAATAGCCTGGAAATACTCCAAGGGCTACAATTAATCCATAAATATTATGGATTTTATAACTCTTTCTGATATGTTGTATAAACACAAGACAGAAGAGATCAGCTGGAAGTTATGTGCAATTGGACAGACATTTATGTGAGATTATTCATTCTTTAAATCACTCATGGGGTGGAGCATTCCTGAAGACCTGCAGGAAGATCAGGGGACATTTCATGCCAACATTCCCAACTCTTCACTCTCCCAACCACCTCTGGGATGGATCCCAGCTCTCCTCTCCTGTATCCCTGGATCTCACCTGACCCAGCATTTTCCCTGAGGGAAGGAACACCACAGGATCCTCCTTGCTCAAATTCAGCCCCTTGATTCCTTCAGACACCTGAATTCCATCCCACAACTCCCACGCTGCTTTCAGCTTCGATATTTTAACTTTTATTGCTAAAAGCACCAAGTCAGCCACCTCAAAGGAGCAGCACAAAGCCAGCACTGCCACATCCCTGCTCTGGAGAAGTTCTCCTCTCAACAAGAAAAGCTTTTCCTCAGGCACAAGATGGGATTGCTGGGCCAGGGAGATGGGTTTTGTCCCTTGTTTGTCTTAACTCAGGATATTTTATATTTTCTGTGATTCCCAGTTCCATTCCAGCCATGTCTGGAAATATCCATGCCCTGTCAGGGCCTGGAAACTTTGGATATCCATGTCCAAAAAAAGTCCTTTGCAGGGCCTGGAAACTTTGTCAGGGCCTGGAATCTTGAACATCCATGTCCTGGAACCTTGGGACATCCATGTCCTGGAATCCTAGGACATCCATATCCTGGAATCCTGGGACATCCATGTCCTGGAACCTTGGGACATCCATATCCTGGAATCTTGAACATCCATGTCCTGGAATCCTGGGACATCCATGTCCTGGAACCTTGGGACATCCATGTCCTGGAATCCTGGGGACATCCCTGTCCTGGAACCTCACTGACCTCAGCTCCACACACAAGGAGATTGAGCAATCAGCTGAAGAAAACCT
Source organism: Melospiza melodia melodia (assembly GCF_035770615.1). Lineage (NCBI taxonomy): Eukaryota > Metazoa > Chordata > Aves > Passeriformes > Passerellidae > Melospiza > Melospiza melodia. Next base: position 19,635,713 of record NC_086208.1, on the reverse strand, counting down.
GAATAAATCCTTTTTTTAGGAGTTACCCATTTGCTTAAAGCTCTCTCAGCAGAAACTCTCAACTGTGGAAAGCTCATCCTGGGGCCCAGCACATGCAAACCCAAGTAAAGAACCCCAAATGTGCTGTAATTCCAGCTGAGCCCCAGCACAGAGCCAATATTTCACCCCGTTCTTGCACGGTTCAAAGCTGCAGGGCCGGAAGTCAGAGAACTCAAAGCTGAGTTGAGAATTTAGTGTTTTGTTGAACTTCCTCCCACAAAGTACATTTCAAAAAAATAATAAACACAGCAGACAGTAAAAGCGTGACTTTCATATAAACCATAATAGCAATTGCACAGAGCACGAGATCAGCTCGCTGATAGAGAAAAAGGAGAAATTCTTGCCAAACAAAACTTTCATGGGTTCCAGCCCGGCTCTCTCGTGCACTGAATTGTTTAATTGTTTAATGGCTGTACCTTGAACTACAGGCACCCTCAAGATTTTAGGCAGCTCAGCTGCAAGATCTGGCTCCGGGTCTGAGGCACCAGGATTGCTCACAGGAAAACCCAGGGAAAGTGCAAGGCACAAATGCAGGGTGGGAGTCAACCCTGAGGGGGAAATTGTGCTGCCTGCAGAAATCCTGCTAGCAGAGCACAGAAATGAAGGAATTAACCTGAGCCCTCCATCAAGAGTGCCTCAGTGGAGGCTCTGATGGAGCTGGAATTCTGCTGCCTCTGAGGGATAATGACTGATCTGTGCCTCTTCCTTCCAGGAGGCTGCAGGTAAAAATTCTCCTTTCTCTGGCTCGGATCCAGCTTCCAGCGCTGTGTTTGTATCGCTGAGAGATGAAGCACAGCAAATAAACTGCAGGAGGATGATCCTTGTGCCATTTGGACTGATTTTACACAGGAGGAGAGCTCACAGCCTCTTTAATCCTTTCAATTGGAAAAAAAAAATAAAACATCTTCATTTCCCTTACAGGTAAGTAAAGACCCTTAAGCCAGTTAAAATGTTTTTTGGAACAACTACACAGCTCCAGCAATTAGGAATGACATTTGCTGGAACAAGAGGCATTTTTAAGATGCTGTTTAACTATCTCATGTCCCTTACACAATAATCTGGCAAATTCTGGGCCTTGCTACTCACAGCAAACACATTTCAGCACACAAAAGAGATCTTATCTGTGTGTTAGGAGTTACTTTTAGAAAATGTGCTTAAAAAACAACCAATTAGCAATGTCTGTGCTCTGGGGGCTGGAAATGGGGGAATTAAGGCAGAGCTGCAGCTTCACTTGACAAACAACCTCAATTCTCCTCCTTAGATCCTATTAGGAGAACAACAGAGAAGCACAGGAATAAGGCAAACATTCCAACAAAGCCAGAGTGGGCAGCTTTTCCTTCAAACACAAAAAATCCTTATTAAAAAACTAAAAATCCCCGAAAATGGTGGTTAAGCAGGGGCAGAGAGCTGCAAGCACAGATTTCAGAACGAGGAGCTTTCCTGGCTGGCTGGGACACAAACCCATCCCATCCCCATGCTCTCTGCACTTGGCAGGGAGGGTGACTAATAAATGTGGATCAAATTCAACAGCTCCACTGCAAAGGAACAAATGGCTCTTTGTCTCACCCCAGCAGTGGCCAAGGAGCACTGGACGCGGCACTCAGGGCCTGGGCTGGGGACAAGGTGACTATCAAAGGCTGGACCCTGATCCTGGAGGGCTTTTCCAGCCTCAGGGATTCTGGGATCCAGCCCAGAACCCCAGGTTGCTGGTGGGAAGGGCAGGGATGGAGAAATCCCTGCATTCCATGAAGCCAGCCCAGCACATCCCTCTGAATCCCAGGCTGAGCTGCAGTCAAATATAAGAATTTCTATCTAAATATAAGAATTTCTGTTTCCTCCTTTTGTTCCTGACGGTACAAATAAGAGTTAGCAGATTTCATTTCCTTATCTGTTCCTCACATTAGCTGTGTGCTACCCACCCACACGAAATATTTGGGTACAGAATGCCTGCTCAAGTGCCCTGCTGGGCACCCTCCCTGCCCCGAGGCTCGCTCAAATTATTGCTTTTTCAACCAACCATCACCTCTCAAAGGGACAGAAACTGGAGCAAACCTTCCCAGCTGTGCCACCTGCCCATGGGAACAACCATGGGAACAATCCCAGCACCCAGGGATGTGCTTTGCCCGGTTTTATATCATTTCAGGAGGGTGTGAAGTTTGAATTACACAAATTCTCTCTCTCAAACACATTTTCTTTCCCTTCTGTTCCGAGCAGGCAGAGAATCATTCCAAACCCCACATCGGGTCATCAGTTCATCCTTGTGGGGGAGGGAACCAGAGTCAATTCAAAAGTCCTTTATCCCTATCCCATGAGTAATCTGATGGGAAAAAGCAAGCAGGAGATGCTGAAACACTGGCTCGATTCCAAGTTCTGAGTGGCTGCAGTAATATCTGCCAGTGGAAAACAAACCAGGGAACCCACACGTGGGACACTTGAGGAAACCCACACTGCTGGCAGCACACAGAAGGGTGCCCAGACCATCTGGGGCAAACCTTCTACAAATCATCTCAGATTTTGTTGCCAAAGTATCAGAAAATGCATAAATGGAGAAAATGAATCTGAGTCTGCTCAGGCTAGGGAGGGGCTGGGATGAATTCCCAGAGGAGCTGTGGCTGCCCTGGATCCCTGCAGTGTCCAAGGCCAGGGACAGTGGAAGGTGTGGGCATGGGCTTTAAGGTCCTCTCCAGCCCAAACCATTCCAGAATTTTATGATGGATACTGAAGCTCTCCCCCCAAACTCTCAGCTCAGAGGCTTTTTAATAGGATTCCTTCAGACAAACAGAAATCCCACACAAAACAAGCCCCAAACATTCCTGAAGTTACCACAAAGGAGAGGGATTGATTCCAAAGGTATCTGCTTGGAATTGCACTTCCATTTTCTTACCCTGACACTCCACAAAGGGGAGAAATATCCCATTGTCCATCAGCTCCTGAGGCCTGAGACCTGGCGGGGAGTGAATGATCCCAGGATTTGGGGTGAACGATGATCCCAGGATTTGGGGTGAATGCTGATCCCTGCATTTGGGGTGAATGCTGATCCCTGCATTTGGGGTGAATGCTGATCCCTGTGTTTGGGGTGAATGCTGATCCCAGGATTTGGGGTGAATGCTGATCCCTGCATTTGGGGTGAATGCTGATCCCTGCATTTGGGGTGAATGCTGATCCCTGTGTTTGGGGTGAATGCTGATCCCTGCATTTGGGGTGAATGATGATCCCTGCATTTGGGGTGAATGATGATCCCTGCGTTTGGGGTGCTCTGTCCCACTCAGAGCTGACAGCAAAGGGCTCTTCCCACATCCAGGAATAAATAACTAACTAAATAAATAAATGCACGCCATCACTCCTGCACTGGAATGTCTTGTGGAAATTCCAGCCTTTTCCTGAAGTATTTCTGCTGTAAAAGTGATGAGACACATACTGAGCACCTCATTAGCTCCCAGCACCAGCACTGCCTGGAATGGTTATTCAGCAATTAGGGTTCAGATTAAAGCTAAACAGATACAGTGCACCTCTGCAAAGAACACCTGAGCCAGAAGATCAAATTACCAAAATCTCTCTGCTTTTCCCTCCATTATAGCAGCTAAAGCAAAAAAAAAAAAAAAAAAAAAAAAAGCAAAATAGTGTGCCAGATCCTTCAGAAATGCACAGACAAGCTCAGCAGTCACACACCAGGCCTCCCACATCCCCCAGCCCTCCAGACTGTCACTGGAAAGTACCTGCTCAGCTTTGTTTACAAGGGATTTCTTCTGCAAAGGGCTTTTTTTTCTCACTCACCCACCCTCTCTCCCCTGATCTCCTCTCACCAATCTGCTCCTCCTACCAGCAGGGAATCTTTGCTGGGCTTTCAAGCCAGCTGAAGGTTCCACCACACAGAAATCACCAGGCCTGGTGCATTTAGGCAATATTGAGCAGTATTAGAAGGTAACCATGCTGTGAAGTGGAGCCTGGAAAATCACACATTACATAATGCTCTGGGAGCAGCACATTCTCCTCAGCAGCTCCACCAGTGATTTATACCTTCACACAAAAATCAGCTGCAAGGAAAGTAGCCACAACTGCAAAAGAACCCTAAATTCAGATGCTCAGGCTGTAATGGATCCAGCAAATTTCCAGCCTGGCACTCCTTCCCAGCACGGCTGAGAACATTCTAGAAGCCCGACAGATTTGGGGGTAGTTCTGTTTACTTTGGGTTTTTTTTTTAATAATGAAACTCTGTGGTTTATAAGAACTACTGAAAGCAGACCGGTTTTTTTCCCTTTTTTTTTTTTTTTCTAAGATTTAGTTTGTTTTTTCTCAAAGCCCCCCCCTTAAAATAACGGATGTTTAAACCATATTTAGAGGCTCAGCTAAAGCAACTAATGAGTGTTAGGTAAGATGTCTCTCCATGTAGAACAATCTGTTCCAAAAGTTACCAAAAATAGCAATTCTCTAAACACTGCTGTGATGCAATATTTAACCCCTCGCTGCAGCAGCAGCAGCAGAACTTGACCATTTTCCCCCAAAGCCTGCAGGAGCTCTCCTTACCTAGGCTGGTGGGTTTGATCAGCTCATCCAACAAGTCATAAAAGGGGAGTTTCTGCAGCTTGATGTCGGGGTGCACGGGGTGCAGGGCCGAGGTGAGGTGGGGCAGTTCCAGTTCGTGTTTGGGTCCCAGCAGCGACACGGGGAGCAGGGGGGACGTGGCGGGGTGGCCGTCGTAGCCCAGCTGTGGAATGGCGGAGGGCGACAGCGCGGCCGGCATGGAGCTCGAGTGCACGCTGGGGAGGGACAGGTCTGCCGGGGTCATGATTTTCTGGGGGAACCTTCTCCTATAGAGTTCTTTGATTTTCATCTGGACGGCGGGGCTGCAGCCGGCCTTGAGCAGGTGCAGGGCTTTGGTCAGCAGTTCGTGTTTGCGGCCGTGCTTGTTCCTGCCCGCGTAGCCCAGCAGCACCTGCAGCTCCGACACTCGAAGGCTCATAACCATTTGCTTCAAAGAGACAAAACACAGGGTCAACAGGTGAATTCTGCACCCTCACAAACAAACCACAGGGTTAACAAGTGAATTCAGTACCCTCACCAAGGCTCAGAACCATTTGCTTCAAAGAGACAAAACACAGGGTCAACAGGTGAATTCAGCACCCTCACAAACAAACCACAGGGTTAACAAGTGAATTCAGTACCCTCACCCAAAGCTCAGAACCATTTGCTTCAAAGAAACAAACCAAAGGGTTAACAGGTGAATTCAGCACCCTCACCAAGGCTCAGAACCATTTGCTTCAAAGAAACAAAACACAGGGTTAACAGCTGAATTCAGTACCCTCACCCAAGGCTCAGAACCATTTGCTTCAAAGAAACAAACCAAGGAGTTAACAGGTGAATTCCAGAATCCTCACCAGAAACAAAACAAAGGGTTAACAGGTGACTTTCAGCACCCTCAACAGGGCTCAGAACCATTTGCTTCAGAGAAACAAAACAAAGGGTTAACAGGTGAATTCAGCACCCTCACCCAAGGCTTATAACCATTTGCTTCAAAGAAATAAACCAAAGAGTTAACAGGTGACTTTCGGCACCCTCACAAACAAAGGGTTAACAGGTGACTTCAGTATCCTCACCAGAAACAAAATAAAAGGGTTAAGAGGTGAGTTTCAGCATCCTCACCCAAGGCTTATAACCATTTGCTTCAAAGAAACAAAACAAAGGGTTAACAGGTAAATTCCAGAATCCTCACCAGAAACAAAAACAAAGAATTAACAGGTGACTTCAGCATCCTCACTACACCAGAAAGGGCTTGAAGCCCGTTAAGCATTAAGTTTTCAAGGCTCTGTGCCCCTGCTCTGCCCCCTTTTACAATGCTCAGTATTTAATATAATGCTCAGTATTTATTACAATGCTCAGTGTTTACTTTCAAGTCTACAGTGAGAGATTTCTAAAGGCATTTCCATTCCCTGGGCAAAAAGCTGAGAAAAGGACTCGGCGCAAAATAAAGGTTGTAACTAATTATTTGTTAATCACTTGCTGGAATCTCTGATGGTATGAATTTTTTCTTGCTCTAGCTGGATGTAAAAGCAGCTGTGCACTGACAACATCCAAGCTCAACTCCAAACACACTCCCACGAGCTTCCCTCAGCTCCTGCCATGCAGCAGAACTGACCCACACAGGTTCAGAGAAAGGAGATCAATGTCACTAAAAGGAGAGGGAACATAATCCCATTTGAGCCTTGTCACCTTCCTGGGTTAAAGGAGACTTCCTCCCCTTCCACCTCTGCTCTGCTCCCAGCAGAGCTGTGGGTCCTGTTTGGATGGGAAGCTGGGCTTTGCCCTCTGCTAATTAGCATCTTCATTAGCACAGCCATTTAGTGCCTCCCAACAGGATCCAATGAATCACACTGGTACAACTTGTCACCTGGCTCACTTCTCCCGGAACTGAGGAAAACACTTCCCAAACCAGTGAAACCAGTAATCACCAGTGTGCATCAACTGGGCAGGCAGGAGCCAGAAAATCAACTTCAGGGTCTGGCTTTCATTGAAAAATACATTTCAGAGCTTGGCAGGGGCTTGCTCATCATCAGAACGCCTGAGAGTCCAGCTGGAATGATGATATCCCTTCAGAAATTTGGATTCCCAAGGAATCATAAAGAAATACAATGCCTAAAACCCATCGATGTGCCAGGCTGCCTGAATCTTCTGCAGGAAACACACTGAATATTCTGTAGTGAACCCCAGAAGATCTGATTCCAGACAACACTTGATGGATGGATTTGGGACCAAAGCAGCAAATGCAGCACACGAGGGAGGGCTCTGCAATTTCCCAGCCACTGAAGGATGAAGACCCAAACCAGAATTTGCATTTGACATCTCTGAATTTGACTACAAATGCTCCCATTCCTCTCTGCTCCTTCAAACTGTGCAAACTACTCAGTCTCAAACACTGCTCTGATTTTTTCCACGTTAATTCTCAAACCTGAAGTGCCAAGATTAGAAAGGTGCTACCCTGGCTTTAACAAAACCAGCCCAAACTCCCATCATCTCAGAGCTTCAGTACCTGCCAGAGATCTTCACTGCCCAGGTGTCCATGGGAGGTTTTCCCTCCACTGAAACTGCTCCTGGTATTTAAAAGCCCTAACTGAGATGATTCATGTCTTTAATGAGGTTTGCAGCAGCCACACTGAAGTCAAAATTGCCACGAGATTTCTGCTCTGCTGAACCACAGCTTGGGAACCTCGCTGCAAATCCTTGTTTCAGCCTTCCACAAACCCTCTGGATGGAACTGGAGTTGTTTTATTTCCCTGAATACCCCAAGAACCTTCTTCACACTCAACTCTGAGACTGTCAGAAAGCCACTAATGAGAACAGACGAGGTACTTGGTAAGAAATGAAGATGTCTTAAAAGAATAAGGCATTTCAGCTCCAATCTGAAGTGTTGACAGCTGAAAGGAAAGTGAAACAAATAGATTTGAAACATGGAAAAACACTATTTATAATGCTATACAAACACTTCTTCAACAGAATGAGTAGTTACAGCTGAAGGGTTTAATGCCATCACCATTAAGAGTCACTTCCTGAACAGGCAGAACCTCTCAGAGCTTCACTCTGTTCTTGTTTTGTGATAAACTCACGGGCTCAGCTCGCCAAGAGCACGAGAGGATTAAGAAATAACCGAGGCAAGGGAGAAGCTCCTGCTCCACGCTGAATAATTCCCATTTGTAAGGTAAAGGCGAGCTGGAATGAGCACACGGAGAGCAGGGGCCGTGCTGGAGCCAGCTCAGAGCCCAAAACAAACAAAATCCCCACATCTTCCCCACCCCGCGCATTCCTGCACAGGAGGACAAGAACAATTTTGTTTGCAGTGCTCAGGGCCTTGACAGATCCATCCCTAAAACCAGCAATAAACCTGGTGGGTTTATTACACTTCCATAATTTATAGATAAACCTTCTTTCCACATCACAGAGGGGCAATGCCTCAAACCATGCCCACCTTGCACAGGCCCCTAGGAAGCTGAGCTGGGAAAAGTTCCTACAACACCAACAGGAGAATTCCTGTCCCTCCTCCAACCCAGCTGGGGTTTACAGGGCCCAACCTGTGGGAAATGGATTCGTAAGAGATAAGAAATGCTGACTTAGAAATGCCATGGAATAGGGCAGACATTGCTGAAAGAACTAGAAACTATTTCAAAGGATGGCCTAACAAATAAAACTAGATATTTTAGAGAAATAAAACTTTGAGATATGCATTGTGGTACGACTCACAAAGGGTAATTTTAGATGACTGGCTTTAAGGCATTTACAGCATGGTGTGGCTAAAGCTGATAGACCAAGAAACACTTAAATGTAATTAGGAAATAGTTGGCTGCTGATTGTGATCCTGTGAATTATAACATCTGAATTGTCTCACCCTTCACATGAGACTGAAAATAGAATAAAAGTTTTAAACCACATCTCAGTTGCCCCATCTCTGGGTCAGGAAAGGGCATAATCTGACACCAGCCCAGCTCCACAGCAGAAACCCAAGCCCTCCCCATGCTCTGATCCATGGTATCCTAACCCTGGGACAGGCAGGATAGCACAACCCCAGTGCTGCCAAACACACCAGGAAAATCCAGGAAAAGCCTCAATTGCTCCCATTTTCTCTGTCCCATCTCAACTCCAAGCCCTGGCTGGCTCAGCTGCAGCAGCAGAGCTGAAGGGCAGAGACACAGAAAGTTCTGCTGCAGGAAATGTTGCATTTCTCTCCTGTGGCCTGCAGCAGGGGAGCACAAAGATCGGGGGCACCTGCCAGGTACAAACCCCAGCACAAAGACTGCCCCCAAATAACAAACACCTGCCCCAGCCCTGGCTGCTGAGCAGAACTGCCAAAATGTTGGGATCTCCCTATGCTAACAGGAAATAAAGCAACAAAACAACAACAAAAAGCTGAACTGCAGAGAAATGAAAGGAGGCACAGCTCCCAAGGACTGGCTGCAGAGAAATCCTGCCCGCTGCAATTCCAGGTGTTTGTTGTGGGAATATCCATTCCTGCACACAGCACTACAGTGCACAAGGAATTGATGTCGTTTGGCTCCAAAAAGGTCGAAGTTTTGGCACTCAGCTTCAAACTGGTTTTTAACAAATCCCAGCCTCAAGCACACACTGGTATTGTGCATTCTGGCACTGAGGGGACACTCAATGCTCAAAAAGAGGATGAGGATGGTGAGAGACATTCTTCACAGAGTGAAAGTCAGAAGAAGCTTTCCAGAAGCCCAGCTGAGCAGGGGGTGGTGGCACATTTCTGCTCTGCCTGCCTGTGAACACCTTCCTGGAGCGAGGAGGGATCTCTGAACACACCTCTGACATTTCCTGCTCCACAACCCAGCCCAAGCCCGCGCTCCTGCACCAAAACTGCATCACTCGTGGATTCCTCATCCCTGCACCCCAGCTCCAGCAGCACGGCCTCCCCAAACCCCTCAGGGCACCCAACCAGCCCCACAGCTGCCTGTGAGAGGTGGCAAAGAGCCCGGGCTGTTTTCCCTCCGCCCTGTTTGCACCGGGTCCAACCTGGGCCATTTTCCTGCCCGCGTCACCCCCAGCACTTCATGCCGTTCCTGCTGCTGCAGGAGCATCCCAAATTTCTGTGTGTTGAGGAAACACTCTGAAAGAACCCACCTGCAAACAAGGAGTGTTCCGCCAAGGAGATTTGGAAAAAAATAATTGAAATATATGGCAGTAATCCATGGGCAGCACTGATGCCATTCCCCTCAGGCTCTCTGGTGATTGATTACCCATAGGGAAGGGATCTTCTACCTACAGCTCTTGCCCAAAATAATCAGGGCATTTTAAAAAAAGCTATTAAAGATGAAAACTGGTAAGAAGGTAAGAATCATTTACTTGGATTTTCTCTGCAACAGCAACAGCAGAGATGAAATTTGGCTTTCCACACAAACCCAGTTGTTCCAGCCAAGGAAAGATTCCCAGACTGAGCTCCAGGAATTCCAGCCCTCAGCACAGCTTAGCAGCTCAGAGCATTTTCAGGAGATGCATCTGGCCTCCATGACCTACGAAAATCAGGAATTAAGCTTAAAAATAAATAAAATCCAAGTGTAGGTGCCTCTGGATAAGACATTCCCTGCATAACCTGTGGCTGGTCCCACAGGCACTGATTATTCAGGGAAATAATCTGTGAACCTGAATTATTTTCCCCATTTTTAGAAGGGAGGGACTTGTCTGAGAGGTAAAAACCAATATTTATTTATATTTTAATAAACTGAGCAGCATCCACAGAGTGAGGGACAAGGCTGAGCATTTTTCACCCATCCAGCAGCACCAAAACTGTCCTCAAAGCAAAATATTCAAATCCAAGTTTGATCCCTGTTTTTTTAAAAGGACATTTCTCCAGTTATCAGCCCTAGGATCTATCAGGAGAACCCAACGAGTTATTCCTGGATGTTTATGATAAGCAGAAGCAGGGAATAAGCCTCCAAAACATATTTAAATTATTTGCCAGAACAACAAGAAGCATTTGGCTTGGGCCCACATCACATTCTGTGCCTAAAGCAATCCAACAGGTCCTCCCCATTAACCTGAAAGATAAAGGGGGGAAATATAGGAATAAAAAAAAAAACAAAACACCTCAAACCCCAGTGAAAAGATGGAAGAGAATGAGTAAAAAGAGAGAAAAAAAATAAATGGGAGATCATCAATTTATAAACAGCAATTTCAGGCAGTGATAGTAAATTTGTTATTAAAAACACAGTGATTAGCTTTAGTGATCTTTTAGTAATTAAGGGTCGTTATGACTGAAGAGAGCAAGCTCTGCAGCAAATTCCTTCACAGGTGAAGGACAACACCAATGGAAATTTCCCCCTTATCAAAAAGGAATTCTGGAATCACTTCCAAAAGACAGGTAAAAAAAACGTAAAATTGATCTTTTTCCTCTCTAAGAAAAGCAATGAGGAAGTGTCAGACAAGTATGGAAATGGTTCTGAATGAATCCCAGTAAACTCCAGGCCTCAGCTGTAAAAATACAGCTCCTGCAAGCTCTGAGCAGCCTCCTTAACCCCTGAGAGGAACGTTCTGGAAAAGTGACACTCACACAGAACCTGGCCAATCACAAAGGTTAAAACATCCCCATTTTTAATAACCCGCATCCCCTAGCCCTAAATCCCACCTGCAAGGCTCATCTAAGGAAACTCTCAAGGCTGAACTATAAAAATTGAGCTCTTTCTCCCCAAAATCTGCAGGAGGGAGTGAGGCAAACCCGGGAAGCTGCAGGGACAGCCTGGGACTTCCTGCCTTTGTCCAGCAACCACAACAGCCACAGGTTGGAGCCCCTGCAATTCAGAGCACAGCAGAACAATCATAAATATGCAACATCCTCCAGGCTTTAAGGAGGGCTCCATCAGGAAAAGCTCTTTTTTGGCACCTGCAGGGTTTTGGGAATGGAGGCAGAACCAGAGGAGTGAAGGAACCAGGCAGCAGCAGGTTTAAATATGGTTTTGTTGCACATACAAGAGGATTGAGGATTTCTTCATCAAAGAAAGCTCTGTTTGCACAGGGTATCAGTGCTCAGAAAGGCCAGGCTGGAATTGTAGGAGCAAACTGACAGGCTTGAAACAGTAAAAATCAGCCAACAAAACAATGCTGGAAATGCCCCAACAGCCTGGGCAGAGCTGCTGATGGCACCCCAGAGATCTGGGCTCCCTTAAATTCAACCTGCATTCCTGATTTCCCCAGTAATGCATTCCCTGCCACAGAGCTGCAGCCAGCAGGTGTTATTTACCTTTGCAGGCTCACAAACAGCAGATTTCCTTGTCAATTCAATGGCTGCAAACCTATTTATAGAAACATCCTGACCCTTGAGCCAGCCTTCTCAGCCTTTACCATTCTGTGATTGTGCCATTTTCAACTCAGCTTCTACACCTTTAAGCTCAGTGCTAACATTAAGAAGCTGGCAGGGAGGAAATCATAAAATCTGCAGCGCCTGAGGTGGAAGTTCTGGGCAGGATCTCCCACCAAAATCCTTCTGTACCAGCGCATGCAAGCACAGAACTTGGAATTCTACAGATAATTAACCCAAGGAATATTCCCCTGGCAAGCAGTTATTCTAGTTTATATTTATTATGTTGGTAAAACCTGACTAGCCCCAAATTCAGTGAGTTTTAGGAAGCTCAGTGATGCTGTTTCATACCTGAACACCAATAAGTGCCCAAATTCACTTTTAGGAAGCTCAGTGATGCTGTTTCCTAAAAAAGAGTTTCCTAAATCCAGCGTCCTCTCAGAATCACAGCTTCTAACCAAAATAAAACAACTGCAAACACCAATACAAGATCAAAATAAAACAACTTGAATATAAAATCAAAATAAAACAACCTGAACACCAATAAATGCCCAAATCCAGTTTTAGGAAGCTCAGTGCTGCTGTTCCATACCTGAACACCAATAAATGCCCAAATGCAGTTTTAGGAAGCTCAGTGCTGCTGTTCCATACCTGAACACCAATAAATGCCCAAACTCAGTTTTAGGAAGCTCAGTGCTGCTGTTCCATACCTGAACACCAATAAACTGAAATTCCAGCCTGTAAATTCCAGCCAGAGCTCTCCAGCTAATCCCACCCCAGTGATGTCACCGAGTTCTTTGGGATGTCTGTCACTGCCTGGATCCCAAAAACCCACGGTGATAAAAGTCCCAAAACTCAGTGACGAGTGACAGGATACTGGAAAAACAAACAGAGGCAGCCCCAGCCCCCTGAACTGCTGCTGGGCAAAGGCAGAATTTGGAATTTTTAACATAATCCCCACCTTTTAAAGGTTGTCCTGTGCTTTTGGCAGATGCCTGTGGGATTTTGCTGTGCTCTGGGAGATGGGAAATACCTAAACCTGGCACTTCAGTGCCCTTCTAGACCCCAAATCCAGCCCTTTTCCTACAGTTTTTCCTCTGAGAGGGAGATCCAGCCAAACTGTGTGACCAAACACCCAAATTCAGAGTCTGCCCACTGAATCTTGCGGGGTTTTCTTGTAGGATCCAGCCACAGACCAGACCCCCAAATTCAGAGTTTGCTCACTGAACCCTGTGGGGTTTTTGAGTGGTGGCAATGAGGACACACCAAGCAGGCTGGGCAGAGCTGCTGGGGCAGGGATTTGCTCCAGCTGCGAGAGAGATTTGTTAGGAGAGGTCTGCCAAGACTTAAGTCATGTCTAAAGCAGGTTTGATTTAAAGCAAGGCCCGTTTTATCTTAATCCGTAACGAAAGTTTTAGCAGGCCCAGGAGAATTTCCCTGCTAGGTGAAGGATATTATTACTTTTGGTATTAAATAAGGTTGCCGACACAGTGGTAATCTCCATTTTCTTGGAGGCTCCAGGTTCTTTTCAGCCACGCTTAAACTTAATTGTCCCTGGTGTTTTTTTCTTGTAGCAGCTGGGAATGATTTCCACGCGGAGCAAAGGCAGAAATTCCAGTTTAGGAATTCCTGGATCTGCCACAGGAGCCTCTCTGCAAACACACCTGAGGCTAAGGGTGAACACAATTATCTGGGAGAGGGTCAGTGCCAGACAAATTGAGTTTTTATGGAGAATGTTCTGCAGCAAAGCCTTGCTGGCTGACAGCAGAGGCAGCTCCTATGGGCTGAGGTGCACTGGAGCCCCAGGCAGATGTGCAAAGAGCTTCCTAAACCCAGGGTCCGCTCAGGATCACAGCTTCTAACCAAAATAAAACAACTGTCAGAGCACTCAGGAATGGTCTGAAATGCTGTCTGCTTGTGTAAAAAAACACAGGACTAAGAAGCCACATAGGAGGTCACAAATCCACACTGATTTCCCCTCCCTCTGTGGTTTAAAACAATAAAATATCCACTGTGGAATCCACAATTAAGAAGAAATTATCCCACCAGCTCTTGGAGAGATTTGGGATTTCCAGACAGGATTTTCCTGTCAGACTCCCTTCCAGCCATCCTTTCCCCACCAGAAACAACCTCTGCTCACTTCCTAAATATCTCAAATACCTGCATGAAGCACAGGGAGCTTTTGTGAGCCAATTTGGAGAGAAAGCTGGAGAAGAATGCACCTGGAATTCCACGAATGCACTCCAGGAGCAGCTCCCAGAGCCTGCCAGCAGCAGGACACACTCACCAAGACCAGCATTCCCAGGGGATGATGTTTGCTTGTAAAACTCTGTAAACCCCTGCTGCACCAACAGCCAGCGTTGCTTGCCTTGTGTTTGTCAACTCCAGCTTGATTAAAATAAATTATTGACATAAGAGATGCAGATTTGCCTCCAAGATTTGAAAACACAATCTTATTTCTGTACCTTCAAAGTGATTTATTCCCCGCGTGGCCTAAGTGAAAAATTAGTTACCCACTAAAACTTTGCTATTAATTAGCTCCAAATGAGCTAACACTTTCAGAGATGAGATTATGCACTCAAATATATCCAAACTATCCCCTTTTTACTCCTCATTTGTCCCATTTTCTAGGATGCAGCACAGGAGACAGAAGACATCACCCCTGACTATTATTCTGGTATCTCAAGAAGGTTTAATTAAGAATCATATTAAATTTGGATACTGAATTGCAAAGTGCTGAACAGCAGGGTGAAGGCAGTACATAATTGAATCTCATTTCCCTGAAAAGTAACCAATGGCTCTGCTAATGCCCCAAGAGAGGGAAAACTGCAAAACTGGAGTGATCAGCTCACAATTCACACTGGAAAAGGGAAAAAGTCATGAAAGCCAAACTGGAACGTGACAAAATTCAGGGTTTCTTTTGGAATTTGAGGCAAAATTCCCTTCAAGAGATGAATTCCCAAGGCTGGAGCTCAGGCTTTGTCAGGGGGCACCAAGGATCCCCCTGGTCACATCCATCCCACAGTGGGTTTCTTGGGATTTTCCCTGAAATCAGTGAAAAATCTCCACTAACTGCTCCAAAATAGCTTAAATGGGGGAGGAAAGAAAGGGGGGGAAAAGGGGGGGAAAAAGGGGGGAAAAGGAAAATTTACATCCCATACTGATAGTGATTAACTGCTAAAATGTATTTTATGATTAAAGAGATCAGAAAAAAAAAATTCTGGGATGTGAATCCAAGCCAAGGTGAAAATCCTGGCAGGGAGTTCTTCAATAATAATAAATAATAATATTTATATCCTGGCAGGGAGTTCTTCAATAATAAATATTAATAATATTTATTATAAATGAATAAAAATTTTAAAACTAAATTATATATAGTATAGAATTTATATTTACATCACATAGTGACATAGATTAAAGTGCCAAAATGTATTTTATAATGAGAGAAATCAGCAAAAGTAGTTTTATGATGTGAATTCAAGGCCAGGTGAAAATCCTGGCAGGGAAATGTTCAGCTCCTGTTGAAAAACACCTCCTGTCCTCACAGAATTGCTATTTATTTAGTTAGTTAGTTATGTATTAAAAATAAATAAATAAATAAATAAATAAATAAATAAATAAATAAATAAAGTTTTATAGGTAAATTTAATAAATTAAACAAATAAATTCTGTATTCTGTACGGCAGGGAGAAGTCCAGCTGCCATTGAAAACCTCCTGTTCTCACAGAATCGCAATCTATTTGTTATAAATAAATAAATAAATAAATTTAACGAATTGAATAAATTAAATAAATAAATTCTGAATTCTGTATGGCAGGGAGAAGTCCAGCTCCCATTGAAAACCTCCTGTTCTCACAGAATCGCAATCTATTTGTTATAAATAAATAAATAAATTTAACTAATTTAATAAATTAAATAAATAAATTCTGTATTCTGTATGGCAGCAGCACGTGCCAAGGCCCGAATGCAGATCCCAGGGCTGGAGCCCAAAGAGCCCCGGGCACACAGAAAGGGAAAGGGGGAGCAGGAAATTCAGTTTTTCAGTTTTCAGCAGGAAATTCAGTTTTCCATATCAGCCCCAAGCAGGGCTTCTCCCCACTGTGCAAAACGCACAGAGAGGGCAGAAGAATGGCAGAGGAAGCAGATCTTCCTGCTTTTTCTTCAGCCCTCAACGAGGAGAAAGAAAATGGTTTGCAACGAAAACAGCCAAAGATGCATCTTGGGCAAGGCCTGAACTGCTGGCAAAGCTGAAACCAACCCCACAATCCTATTTCAGCCCTCAAAATCTGGGATATTCTGTCCTTCCAGCTTCCAGAGCTGTCCATGCCAGAGAACTGCATTTTATGCGTATGACCAGAGTGTTACCTATAGGCTCAAGCACGCAGCGAGTTAGGAAATTCTATATATTCTGCATGCAATATTTTCCTGGCCCACACAGAGCTCAGCAGGGCCTTCAGGAACGCTTTCCCAGCACTCTGGCACATGCTAAGGACATTGCTTGGTGGGAAGAGGGAGATCTCATTCCCCCGACCCACCACCCCGTCCTCCAGACACTTCTCCTCACAATCAGACTGAATCCAATTAATTTATTGCCACAATAACCCCTACCTTGCACAGAAACAAACACCCTGATGGAATGAGGGGATTTTAGAAGCCAAGTTTCAGCCACACCTAGAATTCCAAATCCATGAAAACCACTGCAAGTGAACCCCCACAGGATCCAAAGGGAGAACTCTGATAGCAAAATGATCAAAATCCCAACCAGGTGAGAGAGCTGCAGTTTCTGATTCAACATTCCCTCAGTTTTCCGAGCCTTCCTGCCCCATTGCCATCCCACTCTGGGGCAGAGGGAGGAGGATGTTCCATCCTTGCTCCTTTTCATCCTGACTGCCCAAACCTCTGCCCCACCTCATTAACCACCTCATCCAAATCCCACCCTGAATAGCAATTTGCATATAGACAAGGCTTTTGCAGCTCATTAATGGCCCCTGAATAAATCTCACACGTTCATGAATTTATTCCCTGCCTGTCCCTTTTACACACACAGGATTATTTAGGGTCTGCTGACAAAACAAGGCAATTTCTGGGTTGCAGCAGAGATTTTTAGTATGAACTGGCTTCACCTTTGTGCCTCCTGACCCACCCCTAGGTAAAAAAACTTCCAGGTAAGGATGTTTAAACTGCTTCACAATACTGCTCAGCCTCTATAGCAAAAGGAAAAATAAAAATAGAGAGACATCAAGACATCATCATGTGGGCCCAAGGAATGGAGTCCATGCGGTTAATTAATTATTAATTAGCTCAAGCCTTTTACCAAACTCTGTGAATGTCCTCTAAAAAACAGAGGCACGTTCTACCAAACTTTTGGAGTGAAGTGAACATGGGAAACAAGTTCCAACACATCTCAGCTTCCCCTCCACGCAGCCTGGCACCATCTCAGAGTACTCCGTGTGTTCAAAAACAACACAACAGGTCAAAGGAAAGGCTGAAAATCCAGTGTGCACACACGAGCTGAGCATTCCTCCAGCACCAGGAACTCCTTTAAGAAAGTGAAGCAGCCCTGGATGCTCAGCTATTCAAAGTTCTTGTGTTACCACCGGGCTGAGCTGTTCTGAGCAAACAATAGGGGAAGGTCATGCATGGAGTCCTGCACTGCACTCTCCCTTAACCTGTTCCTGAACAGCCAGAAAATCCCACATCAGTGGGGTTTGAAGGATGGAGCATCACTGGCAGAGCCCAGTTTAATGTCCAGAACTTGTGGGGAAAGCAGAGCAGCCAGGCCAGAGCTTTGCACAGTGACCTTTGCCACTGCTGGGCCCAAGATAAACCAGGTATGAGAACATCAGCTCAGCTGCGAGCACACAAATCACTGGAAGAAATGGTTGGGAGGGAGCAGAGAGAAAAAAAAAAAAAAAAAAATCTAAATTATGTCAATTCCTGCTTCGCCCAAAGGTCCAAGTGTGGGTGGGTTCGGTGGTCTCACCATAAAAAACAAATTAAATAATTATATATACATATATACACAGAAATGTCAGAGGATGGCACAAGTCCAGCATGACTTCCCTAATGAAGAAGTAATGAAAGCTCAGAGTTATCAACCTAAAAACAGAGGACCTGGGGACAGCTGTGATCCAATCTAGAAAACCACGAGCAGCACACAGAGATGGGCAGGGAGGAGCTGTTTGTCCTCCTCCATCACAGCACCCAGGCATGGAACCAGGCTCCAAACAACACAGGCAGGGTCAGAAATCCCTCCCAAAATAAAGGTGATAAAGGTTCAAGGAAACCTGGAAAGGCCCTTGAGAACAGATTTATTATGGCTCATGCACCCCACTGGAGGCAGAGGGCTGAGGGGAAGCGCCTGCAGATGCAGGAACATTGCAGGGAGGGATTTCTCCCACCTTTCCCTGCTGTTGCTTTTCCTCACTCACACATTTCCAGGAGCTGCAGGAGACACCACCAGGCAGGATGGACCCCTGGTCTGAACCACCACAGCCACTTTTCCATCCCCAAGAAGCAGTTTCTAACACGTTTATTTTCAGCCATTTCCTCTAAAAGCCAAGTGACATTGTCGAGGCCTCAAATAAAAATGTCACTGCAGAACAGAAAGAGACACACTTTAACAGCAAAGAGGCAAAAGTGGGAATTAACTGAATGAAAACCTGGGTGGACACCCTTTAGAAAAATATTATTTCAAACCCTTGTGATTCAAACCAACAACAGTTCTGATACTTGAAATAAAAAAAAAAAATTCTGAAGCCCTGCCATGGAGTGGCCTCAGCAGATTCACAGATGAGAGGCTGTTAAATCAACACAGAACCTACCAAAAAGAACAGCTTTGTTTGTGTCCCACGTTCCTGGTGCTGTGCATTTCTAGGTGCACTCACAGCTCCATCCAGAGCCTGAGCAGAGCTGCCTCCAACAGCTTTTCCAAGAAGCTGAGAATCTCCACAAATACTTGGACTGCTTCAAAGGCTCTTATTTTGCACCAGGGAAACGAGATACAACATCTGCACAGAAGTGAGATCATTTTGTCTAGGGAGTCTCGAGAAACAAGACGAGGAATGAATGCATCAAAAACATTCTCATCCACACAACTCTTCACAGGACTCTCCTGCAGCTCAGATCACAGATTTTGCCTGAACCAAATTATCCCTACTGCATTTGGCTTCTGCTTTTTACAAAAAAATACAAAATAGGGAGCTACACCTAAGCTAAATTGCCAAGGCAAACTCACTTTGCTGTTATTTTCACCCTACATTCTACTCTGCACACTAACTAACCATTTCTCAGTTGGATATAAAACATCCTGTATGTCCCATTTTCAGTTGAATATCCTGTGTAAGCCCAGCTTAGAAAAGCCAGGCCTCCAAGTTCTGCCCAGCACGAATTTCTGAGAACATTTCTCACGTGTTTGCACGCTCCACTGGCTGTGACCACAAAAGATGCAACTTCAGGTGTTGCAGCCACCAAGGAGGAGATTGAGCTCAGTTTCCCACATGCTTAGAACCATGGATTTAGCAGGAGAAGGGGAAGGAGTAGGAGAGCTTAAAAATAAACAATAATTTCATGGAGCCTCCTGGTGAAGAGCTGTGTGTCACCTTCTCCTCTCTAAAGGTTCACTGCTTATGAAATTTTAATTTCTGGGAGCAATTCCCACCTTTTCCACTGGGATCAGTGGACAGTCTCAGGAACTACTTTTGCACACTGCTGAGGACATGCACAAACAGAAATCCTCAGGAGTGGAAACTCCTCAAGAACGGCACTGTGGCATGGAATCACCTGCCCAAACCCCATTCCCAGGAACTCTGTGTCACACAAGTGAGGCCCAGCAGGATGGCCTGGCAGGAGGTTTGGGAACAGGGCTCGTTCAGCCTGGTGGAGAAAAGGCTTTGGAGCAACCTCCTGGCAACCCTCCAAGGTGTCCAGGAGGTCACCACGGAAACAGCCACGATCCTCCCACTGCACACAGCACAAGCTAAGGAGGAGGCTCGGGATGGAGAGCAAGAACAGCCAAACCAACCCTGTGTGCACCACGAAAGCAGCCAAGCCAGGGAAGAGGCTGTGCACAGAGGTGGTGCCATCTCCATCCCTGGAGGTGTCTCAGACCAAGCCCTGAGTGACCTGCTCTGACCCCACAGCTGATCCTGCCCGCGCTGGAGACTGCCCACAGTCCCTCTCAAGCAGAGTCACCGAATGATCTGTGGGTGGTCAGGATCAAGGAGCAAGAAGGTGTCAAACGGAAAGAAACACCATGAAAAACCAACGGGAGAGCCCTGCTGAACTCTGGCTTAAAGAATTCAGCATGACAATTTCTATCAGAGCTGGAAACGGGGGAAAAGCACTCAGGATACACCACAAGCAGATAAGGGACAGGGAAGGAAGTCCCTACAGAGATGAAGGGATGCTCCACCATGTGTGCAGGAGGAGGGCTGGCTGTGTGAGCCCCGAAGCAGGGCAGAGATAGGAGCTGCCCCTGCTCCCTGCCTGCTGTCAGGCGTCCTTCCCGGATGGAAACGGCCCCTGGAGCATTTCCTGCAGCCCAGGCAGGGCCCATCCATGTTTACTCCCAATGAGCCAGCTCATTCCCATTGCCTAACCCAAACACGGGAAGTTCACTGCAGAGCATCTGCAGTGCAGCCCGTGAGGTGACAGCACTTATCTGTGTCCCCTAAATAAACTTCCACGTGGCCACAGAGTCCCTGCTCTGCTGCAGGGCCCAGGGCTCCCTTCTCCCCCAGCACAGCCTTTAGGAGGCTCCTCTTCCTTGCCATTCATTATCCTGCCACTTCCCATATAAATCTCTTGTATATCATCTCCCGTAGACGTGAAGGTCAAGCTCAGGCTGACCTCTGGTCTAATTGTACCCTGGCTTTTCGTTTCTTTGTTTCCCATATTCCAGACACGCCCATAACACCCTCCCACTCTCCTCCCTAGCCTTGGAATCCAATCTGGAGGGACACAACAGACCAGCAGGGACAGCCCCAATCCCAAAGGGAAAAGCAGATGAAGCAAATTGCTGAGCAGCTCCTGGATCAATGCAGCTGCACCAGCCACGGCAGCCTCAGCCAAAGAGGGAGAAGAAAAGGTTTGAAGGGACAATAATATCCTGTTCACCTGGTTCCACAGAATTCTGCCTGAAAACCTGCAAGATCAGAGCAAAGCTACCATCTCCTGGCCCAGCCTCAGCTCCATCTATTCTCAAAGCTTTCATACTTCCAGTTTGTCTTGTAGCCCCCAAGCTTTTAATTTACTTTGAAACAGCCACGTTTTATGGCAGTGACTACGTTTGAAATGGCTTTGACAGTGTTGAGTAAAATTAAGAAATAAGCAGTCTTTTGTAAGCTCCTTTCTCCTCCTCATCCCCTTCCCTAGCAAAAGATTTTTCAATATCTGCTCTCTCTACTCACTCTACTTTTAAGAAAGGCATTTGTTTCCATGAACAGACTGCTATTGAAGGTACTACGTGCAATTTCTGCATCATAAAATCCAATCATCTCCACTTTAAAAAGCCCAAACCAACACTCTCAGCACTCACTGGTCTGCACAGAGCTGGAGCAGAGACAGAGCACAATCAATACCTGAGCTTCAGCAAGAGGATCCCAAAATCCAGCTGCCCCAGGTGGGCATCTCTCCTTTTCTCCTGCTCAAGAACAACACAAACATTTATTTGTGATTCTTGCAGGCACAATTCTGTTAATCACAGGTGAAGGGGGGCAGCACAGGCTGAGGCACACAAGGTATTTACAGAGAAGTTTTTCACGTAAAAGCCATGTTTGCATTCTTCCTTGAAATCTGGGGTTTTCAAAAGGCTTTTCCTACTTTTTATGGAGGGTGATAAAGCCAAGTTTTCCATTAGAAGGGCACCTGTAGAGCAAAAGTTTCTACACTGAAAGCACAGCAGCAAAAGCAAAGAGACATTTCTGACACAACTTCAGCTCTGGAGGTGAAATCCTCTCCTCGTATTGCCAAGAGCCAAACATCAAGGCCTCATGTAAGAGAAAAGCCCCAAGAGAGAAAATCCATTCTCCAGCCACAAATCCTCTGGGACACTGAGAGATCCAAAAATTAACCCTCTCAAAATGCTGATTCCCAAGCAACCAAGGGACTATGGCTTCAGATTCCATCATTTCAGCAGAGCCCAATGCCACAGGGATGGAGAGCACCTGCCCACCTCAATTCCAGGAGATGATCCAAAGGGTCAGCTCCCAAATAACTCCAAGCTTTAGAACAAACAGGAATTCCAGATGATCCAGAGAGTCAGACCCTACCTCACCCCAAGCTTTAGGACAAACAAGGATTCCAGGAGATGCTCTAAAGGGTCAGAACCACCCTCACCCCAAGCTTTAGACAAACAAGAATTCCAGCAGATGCTCTAAAGGATCAGCCCCCAACTCACCCAAAGCTTTGGGACAAACAAGAATTCCAGGAGATGTTCTAAAGGGTCAGCCCTCACCTTGCCCCAAGCATCAGGACAAACAAGGTTTCCAGGAGATGCTCTAAGGGGTCAGCCCTCACCTCACCCCAAGCTTCAGGACAAACA
Source organism: Melospiza melodia melodia (assembly GCF_035770615.1). Classification (NCBI taxonomy): domain Eukaryota; kingdom Metazoa; phylum Chordata; class Aves; order Passeriformes; family Passerellidae; genus Melospiza; species Melospiza melodia. The sequence goes on along the minus strand of NC_086208.1, from coordinate 19,613,340 downwards.
AGGCTTCCAGGAGATGCTCCAGAGAAAGGCCAGGGCTGGGGGTATCTCAGAACAATTACAGGGAGCGCTCGAGCCTCAAGAGCCCCAAGCCCTGGTCTGGTTTTCACTCTAACAGCACTGCAGAGAACTGCTGAGAGGCTGGTTTCCCTGAGAAGGGATTCCAGGAACTCCATCCCACCGTGCCAAGCGCATTAGGGACGAGCTGCCCTCGCTGGGCTCTGAACCACAGCACTCAGGCTCCATCCCCATCAATAACCTCCGTGTCAGAGGCACCCCAGCTCCCCAGCCCTGCTCCATGGCATGCTGTTAACTGTTTCTCTCGTGTGCCTGACCATGAATATTCTTACCAAAGGCCAGCCAGTCCTGAGCACTTCTCCTTCCTGCAGGAACATTTTTCTGGTGCATCTCCTACCTGCTTCTAACTGGGATTCCTAAATACCTTCATAACCAAAAGAAAATAATCTGTAAATCCATTGAAAATAACTGCTAAGAAATGCTGGTGCTTCCTCCTCAAGTGAATTTGACTTGCACAGACCCAGAGATCCTCCCAGGATCTTTTACCCAAACTTCTCTGGCACTGTATTTATGTGCATGCAACAATCTGGGGTTTCTTGGCAATAAAAAAGGGTTATGGATTGAGGCTTGCACAGTTCAGCTGCCAATTTTATCCCTCTGATATCTGCAACCCCAGTGCTGATGACCTAAAGCTCAAAAAAAAGATACCCAGCCCAAAAAGCAGTGAAAAATACAATTGTGCTGGCACACACCAAATTAGAGCATGAGCAAACGTAATCCAAGGGCTCAGATAACAATGAAAAGTGGATTATATTTACTTTAATCTCAGCAACACACAACCTCAGCAACTTATAAAAGGATTAAGCAGGAAGAGCTCGTAATGCAGAAGTGTAAAATTCTAATTGAACACTGAAACAGGTAGATTATGTTTATTAAAATAAGGGATGCAATTCCACAGGTCCATTTGTCACTGTTATCCCAAAAGTGCCTCCCTGGATTTCAGGCAGGGGTATTTCCCAACTGAGAATATTTCTAAGTGGTTTGTGTTCCTCACCATTGTGTGGAAATGCTGTGATGAATTTTCATTCAAACTCTTGGCTCACTTTTTTTTTTTTTTTTTTTTTAAAGTATAAATTATGTCTAACAAGAAACACACCAGGGATCTCTTCAATCCCCAAAGGCACTTTCTTAAAAGGAGAGAGAACAAAGGAGAAAACCTCCCAGCATGTGCTTTCCAAACCAGCTTCTTAGGACAGTATCAAGAATGACAATACTTGAACATAAGCTTTTCTTTTTCGTTCTTTGATCCGTGCTTAATTGAATTGATTATTGCAAACTGTGTAATGATTTCCAAAATGCTGGAGTGGAAGGCAAAGATCACAACAATCTAATAACCAATTTAAAGAGATGTAAGAAATATTGAAGGAAAGATTTAATCACTCAAGTATACTCCTTCCAATTAGAAAGAGCTTTAAATAGCTTACCTTGAGATAAATTAGAGTCTGGGTGCAATTAGACAGGAATAGTAATTAAGATCAGGAAAATTCACATATGCCTCAGCCTATGGAGTGAGGGAGAACTCTGCACAAGAACAAACTTTGCAGTTACCTTATTTCAGCAGCAGGAAGGGAAACACACTGCTTCAATTTACCCCAGCCTTCCTGAGTACCTGGGAATTCGGGAACCTCACAAGGCTGGGATCTGCAAAGTTCTGTTTCATCTTATCTGATTTTTTTTTTCCCCCCACAGAACAAACAATCCCAAATGGGGGCAAAAAAGGCTGAAAGGCTCTTGCTTGTGGTAAGAAAACAGATGACAGGAAAGGCAATTTCATGATTAAAACTCCATGAAAAATTGTGGCAAGTAAGACTGACCACTGTTTTTCTGGAGGGAGCAAGAACTTTAATTTTCCTTTGGCAATGGCACCCATCATATCACATTCCCCAATTTCCACATGCTCCCCACACACAGCCCCAGGGCTCTTTGCACAGGAAGGCAACAAAGTTTTAGAAACTTGAGTAAGTTTTCCTAACAAACTTTTTCTGGCCAGGCAAAAGAGTCCCAGCCCAAGTATTACAGTTGATTTTAGTTTTTTTTAAGGTCACTAAACTTGAAATCAATCCCATTTGCTAATTAATCAGAGGAGAACCGTACAAGGCTTTACCTAAGAAAATAATTAAAGGAATTCACTGGTCATTCTTCAAAGAGCAGAGTCTTACTCACGAACCCTCCCCTAGCTACCTTTCAACTCCCAAAAAAAAGGAACTTAAAAGCATGTTTTCTGGGGATTTACTCCTGCTTAAAACACAGCCAGTGTCCCCAGCCACGATGCCACATTTCTGTGAGGAGCACTCAGCCCCTGCAGCACCTGAGAGCCTGGAGAGCTGCAGGGTGACAGCTCCAAGCCCAAGCAGGAGGTTCTGTGCCCCCTGTCCTTCCTGACAGAGCAGCACCCACCCACCCACCTTTATAAGTTCAAAGATAAAAAAATTCAGAATGTCCTGAGGTCTTCCAAGAATGAATTTATGAAGTAATGACTTTTTTTGTTAAGCAAACTGCCAAGCTCCTGTTGCTAGAGAAAAAAGCCCAACTTTTCACAGAGAGTCATCCTCCCATCCCTGCCTGCAAAGTACCACTCCAGTCATAACCCGAGCAGAAAACTGAATTGACAATAAAGTAGTAACTTTGGTATTTACCCTCCACATCCCTGAGGCAACAGCACTTTAGGAAACATAAATTCAAAAAAACTCTGTTTTTTCTCTGCTGGCTCTCAAGAAGGAGATTTCTAACAGTGATCAATAAAGAGGTTTGGAATGACTTTATTCCCTATCTCCCACCTCTCTGAACTCCTTTTGAGTCCCTCTTGCTAATAAAGGCATCACATAAAGCCAAGCTGGCTGCTGTGCACCAAGAAACTCTCTCAGTTACTTACCAAAACACTCTATTCCATTTGCCACGCTAAAATTAACAAAAAGTTGAGCACTGGAATCACATCTTAACCCTTTGATCTCGTTATGTGGGAAGCAGAGTTTGAAAAGAAAAAAGGCTTAAGGACTCCACAGCTCAAGCAATACAATGTGGTCTGAGGATAGCCAGAAAAACAGAGGCCAGAGGAGGATTTAAAGGAGGATCTGAAGGCTCCTGACCCACACCAGCCAGAACACACCCAAGATCTGCTATTTCTTCACCTGCTGACAGCTCCTTAAGCATCTAAAAACGAAAGTGCACAATACCTTTGATACCCAGAAAACTGAGATCTACCAAACCTCAGGGGAAAGACAAAATATCTCCTTAGTCATACTTGACATATTCCGTAGTTTATGCTACACATTTCACACGCCCGTGCCCGCACACATTTCACATCCACCTGATTCGTGCCGCTCATTGCGAACTTCCAGAGGCAGGAGCTCTCCTGGTGAATACGGACCCTGTGACAACTGCGAGGAAACTCTGCAACTTCGAGCACCCTGCAGGGAGTGCAGGGCTCAGCCTGCACCCACGCACGGCCTCAGAGCGCCCGCAGAGTTTCGGGGGGTCCCTTCCTCGGATTGTGGGGCGGATGCTTTCCCTTACCACCCTCCATCCACGCTGCTCTTCCTCAAACCTGCTGATTCTCCTGCGCCTTAGGAAACGCGAAGTTCCGCGTTCGCCAGAGCTCCTCCCGCTCCTGCCCCGCGGGTGAGCGCCCAAAACCCCCCCAAAAAATCCTCCGGAACCGCCCCAAACGCGGCGACCCCGGCCCGGGCAGCGGCGGCCGGGCTGCGGGGCGCTCGGAGCGCCCCGTTTCCACGCGTTCCGCAGGATGACAGGGACGGCCGCCAGCTCAACGCCGCGGAACTCCTCCACATCTGCTTGTGACGTTCTTTATTTACCGGAGGGGCGGCGAGCCGGCCTCCCCGGCGCGCTGCCCCCGCTGTCACCGCGGGCGCCGCCGCTGCCGGGGTCGCTCCCGCCGGACTCCCCTGCAAACTTCGCGGGGCGCCCGGGGCTCCGTCCCCCGCCCCGGCAGCGGCCGCGCCGCCCCCCGCGGGGGCTCCCCCGGCCGCCGCCCTCCGCCCGCGGCGGCGCGGCCCGACCCGGCGGGCGCCGAGCGGAGCCGCCCGCGCTGCCCCGGCTGCCGGCGGGGCCGCCCGGCGGAGCGCGGCCGGCGAGGGGGGGCGGCGAGGGGAGGCAGCTCCGCGCTCCGCTCCCCACCCACCCCGCCCCTCAGCCCTCGCTGCCGGCGGGGCTCCGCCGCGGCCGCCCCGACGGGGCTCGTCTCGCCCCGGGCCGGTCTCGGCCGCGGCCCCGGCGGCGCCGCGGGGGGACCCGGAGCTGCGCTTTACCTTTAGTTCCGCACTGTCCGCCATCTTGCGACTCTGCGCGCAGGCGCAGTGAACCCCGCCGGGACACCGCCCCCCCCCGCCGCCCCGCCCGCCCGCAGCGCGCAGCGTTTGAATCGCGGCGCCATTTTGTGCCTCCTCGGCCGGGCCGGCCCCGCCGCTCGGAGCCCTCGGCCGGGTCCGCCGCACCCGCCGGGCTCTCGCTGCGGCTCCCCAGCCGCCCCGGGACGCCGCCCTGCCCGTAAAGTTTCGCCGTGCGCGGCGCGGTCCCCGCGGTGCTGCCGGCCCCGCTGCGCGCTCCGTGAGGGGCGCGGGTCCCTCCGGGCGCCCCGGCTCCCCTCAGCCCCGCGGATCGCCACAGGGGAGCGGTGGATGCGCGTTCCTGCAGTAATAAATAAATTGATTAAAGTGAGATTTTGCAGCTCCGCTTCCTGCTACTCAATCCGCAGGTTTCAGACCTTTAGTAGTGGAAGGGGATGGGGCCGGGGTACCTCAGCGGGCGCCGGCGGAACCTCCGGCTCCTGGTCTGCGCCAAGCGGGAAATGATGAGCTTTACTTCGGGGAATTACAAGTTTTATTTCAGGGAATTATAATTTTTATTTCCCTGGGCTAGTTCGGAGAAGTTCAGGAATTACCGTGAGTTCTCCCGGGTTTTCCTGTTACCGAGGAACAGCACTACAGGTGTTTTAGGAGTCCCAAGGAGCAGACAGTTGGGATCCAAATACGCTCATTTCATGTCAATTTTGAATAAAATTTGTGCTCTTCCAACAGCAAGACAGAGGGGAAAATATCTACCAAAATTCTGCCTGGCAAGATGACAGCATCAGTTGTGAATTTGGGTGGATCAAATATTAGTATTTAAGCCACTATAGCTTGATTCAGCTTCTTTCTACCTGTGTGTTATTCCGTAAATATATCACCACGACAATTTCTCTCCTTGGCCTTCACCTTAATGCACAGAACGGAACAAAGAAAACAAAATTTCCTATTTTTCCATAGCTGCCATAAAATCCATCGTCCTACATTCAGAAAGCACTTAGATTATGGGCACTGAAAATAAAATAAAATAAAGCTTTAATGTCTCAACTCTGCAGATTCAAACAACGCATGCAGGGAACCTGGGGTAAGATAATCACAAGTGGTAATTACAGAATTTAAATTTAAATTTAAAAAATTTGACTCAGAGGGTTACCCAGGATTTAAAATTACGTAGTTTGTGTTAAGGGAAGAATGGGAGAGAGATGTGTTTAAGGAGCTTTTTGATACAATGCTGTTTATTGGTAAGAATATTTATATGAAGCCCTGAAGAAAACAACTCCTAGTAGATAGGGATGACAATGGAATGGTATCAGGATGTGTCACCTCCCATCAATCCAGGACAAAACTGTGGATTTTGACCAAGGTGGACAGGTCACATATAGTTAACCTAGAAAAGGAACATATATATTATATTAACATATATAAATAAATATATAAACATTTATATAAATTTTATGTGTTCAATAAGCAGCTTTTTGATGGCATCCTGTTCACGGTAAGGATATATGAAGTCCGGATACAATGCGCACAACTCGTATCTCTTTCCAAACTTTTCATTTCCAAGCGTTTCACTCAGAAATCTTCTCCAGCCTGGCAGAAAATCGGGGGAACTCCTGGCTGCCACCCCTCCTTCCTCATCCCTCATCCCAGCTCCATGGATGGCCACTGTTCTCCTGGAGTTCTGCCACGTTCAAACGAAGCCCTCGGAAAATGAGCAGCAATTAGAGGAGGCTGATGAGCAGCACTCCGATAATCCTGCGTGTAATGAAGATTTCTCTCCAAATCTGAAATGCTGTTTGGGGAGGGGGCAGGGTGCTCGGTGAGATTGCTAAAAAAAATAAAAGTCAGATGACTCCAGCACGCCCACGGCTCCCATAATTAGCCCGTCTATTTCAGTGGTCTGAGGCAGCCCAGTGCAGAACCCTTCCATTTGAAATTATTAAACACATGTCATAATCGTGATCTAATATGATCAATGAGCTCACGTCAAGTTGAAAGAATTTGGCCTTAAAGCTCTGTAATTGTGTGGAGACCAATCCTTGGTTTATTTCAATCACTTCTGTGTTTTTTCCCCCTGAATGAGGCTGCTGCGCAGCCAAACAGCTTTTCCTCTGCTTCTTCACTTCCTACCAAATTCAGTGGGATGTGGACATGTGCTTCAAGTGTTTTGCCAAATCATGGCACACCACTATCAAACTTGACACGTGGCCATAAACCACAGCGTCCTCTCTCAAAACTCACTTTAAATAAAGCAGCCCCAGAATGGCTTCGGCTGCATTAAGATAAGGAAGGGAACTAAAAAAGGGGATACAGAAAATCAGGTTTAAAATGGTCCTGCCAGTGTTTTTTACAGCCAAACCTCTACCAGGCTCTTCATTTTTTTTCAGTTTGGGCTTTTTGATAGTCACTCCCTTTTCAGTGCAGAATAAACTGGAGGATGGAGAAGGAACTTAATGAGAAAAACAATCTGCGCTTCTATTTTTAGGCTATTATTTACATGTAGTGAAATTTTGTTCCTCTCTGCTCCCGAGGCTCAGATGATGGTTTATTGCCAAAAAAAGCCTTTGTCAACACGCAGTCATTTCCAGAGGTGCTGTCAGTGGCTCCAGCTGTGGCAGTGATGGCAGCACTCAGATCTGTCAGAAAATTAAATCTTTCCTTTTCTTTCCATTTCCAAAAGAAAATACTGGGATGCAACTGGAGTAGGGGAGAACAGCCCCAAAACAATCCTCCAGTTGTCCTCCTCCTGAGCTAAAGCTATGGTATTTTTTTGATTTTTAACCTCTGTGGGGAGGGAAAATGAAAGATCAAGATTTCCCTCAAACCCTCCAAAATTCTGTTGTTTTCAATTCCTAATTTTCCAAAGTTGCATTTCCCCCTTTTGGCAGTATCACAATAAAATAAATTACTTCAGAATCTATCTCCTACTCCCCCATTTCTTTTATTTTCCTCTTCTGCAACTTCCCCAAAAATGTATTGTGTCACATAACTCACATGCTCAAAGCCATGTCCAGACACAATAATATTTTTTAAAGATATGCATTTTTTTCTCTGAACATATTGTTTTCATTAGTCCCACTATCCAAGAGTTTTCCCTTTTTGCCTAATAATCCAAATTTACTCTTTGCTTTAAAGTAATATAGGGGCATTTCTGACCCTGAATAAAAATGATTTAATGAGAGACTCTCAGTTACTATTTCTTGATAGAAAACACAACCAAGCCCTTAAAATCCCTTTATTGCTGAGGCTGTTGCAGGCATGAAAAGTGTGAAATACCCTTTTCCGAGGGACAGAAAGAGGAATATTTCAATGAAAATTACTTGGCTGCACGAGAAGACAACGGAATAGCCAATATCTGATAAAATAAACCCATTTTTAACTTTATAACAACACACGTGGCTCTGTGTGCTGAGCAGGAAGTTGATGTGGAGAGGGCTGGCGCAAACATCTCCCCCAAACCCACATCCAAGAGCAATATCAGACCAAATTATATCATATTGTGTTTCCACCCTCTCCCAGACTGGGCCCAGTCGAGGGCTGCTGCTTAGAAAGGAAAATTTCCTGTGGGGGAACTCCCAGAGGGGGAGCTCAGACCTGAATTTAGGGATCCTGGGGCATTTGGGGATGTCACCCCAGCAGCGGCCCCATGGAAAGCACATGCAAATGAGTCTGTGTAATTGTTAATGACAATGTGAGCAGTGGCACGGGGTGACACATCCCTCATTTCCCTGTTCCCTGCATCTTCCCTCCTCCCATCCAGATCCAGGCTCTGCTCACACCGCTCCGTTCACACCCCGCCGTGGCTTTGCACAAACTCTGCCCCGCTGTGATTCCTGCAAACATTTACAGAAATTCACATTTCTCACCTCATTTTGGGACTGCCCTGCACTCACAGATTGTATTCCTGGCCTGGAGTGACAGAATTCCCAGCCCACATTCCCAGCCTGGAATGACAGGATTCCACCTGTATTCCCATCCTGAAATGACAGAATTCCCAGCCCATATTCCCAGCCTGGAATGACAAAATTCCCACCTGTATTCCCATCCTGAAATGACAGAATTCCCAGGTGTATTCCCAGCCTGGAATGACAGAATTCCCACCTGTATTCCCATCCTGCAATGACAGAACTCCCAGCCTGGAGTGACAGAATTCCCATCCTGAAATGACAGAAATCCCAGCCTCGATTCCCAGCCCAGAGTGACAGAATTCCCAGCCCAAATGACAGAATTCCCATCCCAGCCGCTGTCACTCCCCAGCCCCACAGGGCTCTGCAGCTGCAGGACAATGGCCGTGGCCACAACAATCAGCCCCTTCTTGCCCAGGATTTGCATTCTCGGGATGATCTTGGGGTGGGAGGGGCTCCCAGTATCTCCCAGTATCCCCCAGTCCCCCGTCCATGTCTGTACTGGTTTGGGTCACCTGTCCGCAGATGAGGGGGAGGATACCTGGACAGGGTTTGGGAACACCTGGGGACATCCAAACTAGCACTGGCAACACCTGAGGACATCAGGGACAGGGTGAGGGACACCTGGACAGGGTTTGGGGACACCAGGGAATGTTGGGGACAGGGTTGGGGACACCCAGAGACACCAGGACTGTGGACACGTGGGGTCATCAGGACCAGGGAAGGGGGCACTGAGGGATGCCAGGGACAGGGTTAGGGACACCAGGACCAGGGCAGGGGACCTGAGGGTCATCAAGGACAGGGTTAGGGACACCAGGACCAGGGCAGGGGGCACTGAGGGATGCCAGGGACAGGGTTAGGGACACCAGGACCAGGGCAGGGGACACTGAGGGTCATCAAGGACAGGGTTAGGGACACCAGGACCAGGGCTGGGGACACTGAGGGTCATCAAGGACAGGGTTAGGGACACCAGGACCAGGGCTGGGGACACTGAGGGTCATCAAGGACAGGGTTAGGGACACCAGGACCAGGGCTGGGGACACCTGGGGACTTTGGGGATGGGGTTGAAGGGCTCTAAGGGACACCTGGACACGGTTTGGGGACACCTGGGGACCTCAGGAGCAGATTTGGGGACAGCTGGAGGAGAAGGAGAGCTCTGAGGTGCCCTCCAAGCCCAACCATTCCAGGATTCTGGGAGCCGCTGGTCTGTACTGGGACGAGGTGTGGCCAGCCCAGGGGAGGTGACAGCGTTTCCTGCCCCAGCATCCTCCCCACCTTCGTTTCACTCACCCAAAATTCACTTTTGGGACTTCTTTGCCTGGAAAAACTGCCCCTTTTGGGTGGATCTGCTTGCTTTTCTCCAGGTCTTTATTTGCATTATTCTATTTTGTTTTTTCTGAAATGAAAACTGGAATAGTTCTGTCTCTGAGAAGAAATGGTCATTCCTGAGATATTCATCTCCAGTTGGAAAAGCATTTCCTTTGGCCAAGTTAAATCCCCCTTTTTTTGTCAACAAAATTCCATTTCCATGAATCACGATTGGGATTTTTTTTTTTTTTTTGGTCATTAGCACCCATTTTCATAATTTGTGGATGCAGCAGAAGAAGAAAGAGTAAAAAGCAACCACAGCAGGTCCTGGGCAGCTGAGAAATTCAAAGCCAGGCAAAACTTAAAACATCAGATCCTCCAGAAGCTCCAAATTGGCCAAAAAACTATTCAAACACGAGGAGAAAAACTCCAGAAAGCTGCATTTATTTCCAAGATATCATCACAGAGGTGAAGGAGGCTTTTAATTGCACTCTCCAGACTTCCAGCATCAACAGACCCAGGGTTTCACTGGGAGGAACTCTCTCATTCCAATTAAAAGTGATTTTTTAAGGCCCCAGTGCTTAAGTCAGAAGTTGTTTCTACAGATAGTAAATGATTCTTAATAAGCAAAGCCTGTGGCAATAAAACAAAGAAATAAAAATAAATCACCTTTTCCAGAACTTGGAGAGTGTGTCCTTAGGATCTTCCCCCATCCCTCCACTCACACAGTGCACATAAAATACTGATATTTTCATATAATCTGAATTTATCATCATTTTTCCCTAGAAAAAGGCCTGTTCCAATTTGAGTCTCTTTCCTGTCCTATAATTCCCATTATGGTCCACACAAGAAATTCCTACAGAGTAGATTTTGCTCCAAATTTCCTCTTTTTTGCCTAAAAAGCAGGATAAACTCAGGATAAAGCAGCAGCAGCCAGGCTGTGCCCCGAGATGGGCTCAGCTAGGAGAAAAATCTTCATTTTCCACCCAATCCCTCCTCTTCCAGCATCCCCTGAGTCATGGGAATGCTGCAAATAAAGCTGAGCTCCAGCAGCAAGCAGAGCTCATTTCAGATGGCTCATGTGAAAACAACCCAGCTAATTATGCTGCAGTAATTACCTGAAAATTATATGTATGTTGTTTTTCCACCAGTCAATAGTGCTATTTTTGAACTTCTCATTGTTCTCATGGCCTGCTGGAGTCACATTGTCTCGAAATCCTCTTTTTTTGGCTCATCACTCACTCACCTCTGGACTGGGGAGGGATTTTCAGGGCAAGTTTCACCTGCAGCATTTGCTCTGCAGCTCAGATCCCCACCTGTGCTGTATTTCAGAAAATATTTCCATTTTAATGGTCTTTCCAATAAGGATTACAAGGTTCTGACTCATCGTTCCACCAAGATTTCCTCCTGAAAAATCAAAAAATGGAACATGAAAATCCTGGAAATTGGTGGATCCCTTACTGGGATCATCCTGATTTGGAATAGTTCTATTTCCTTCAGCTCAGATCTTCACCTGAGAAAATATTTCCATTTTAATGGTCTTTCAAGTAAGAATTACAAGATTCTGACTCAACATCCCATCAAGATTTCCTCCTGCAGATCAAAAATCCTGAAAATTCCTGGATTCCTGATTGAGATCATCCTGGTCTGGGAGAGTTCCATTTCCTTCAGCTCAGATCTTCCCCTGTGCTGCATTTCAGAAAATATTTTCATTATAATGGTCTTTCAAATAAGAATTACGAGGCTCTGACTCAAGATCCCATTATCTCCTCCTTCCCATCAAAAATGCTGAAAAATTCCTGGATTCCTGATTGGGATCATCCTGATTTGGAAGAATTCCATTTCCTTCTCTGCCCTGGGTGGGGCCTGTGATCCTGGTCTGTTTTCATTTCTTCCAAGAGCCACCAATAAAGCAGCTGAGTGTCACAGCCCACTCCCAGGAAGGGAATGCTGTCAGGCAGCAGGGCTGGGAAAACGGGAGGCAGGAATTCTTGGATCCATCCCAAAAAACTCCTGCCACATTCCCTGAGTTTGCCCAAACCCGTGGGGTGAAATGCACTCGGAATGACTCCTCGGGGAAAGGAAGATGCTGCTGATAAAAGGTGTCTCCCTGGACTGCTGAGAGGAAATTAATTAACATTTGGAAAAGCACTTTGAGATTCTTGGATGAAAGATGTTGGAGCTGGAATGCTGGTAACATTCAAATAAGTTGGAATAACGTTAATATTTATTGCACGCAGCGCTTTCATCTTCAAAGCTCTTTACCAACATCAATGAGTTAACAAAGAAAATATTAATAAAGATTATATTTACCCATTAAATTACCCTCCCAAAGCACGGGTAAATAGAGCTGCCTCCAGATAAAAAATAGTATTTAAAAAAAAGCTGAGCCCCAGCTCCAGTGTCAGGCACTAAATCCCTGGTGGGGCTGGCCATGGCAAACCAACTTGGAACAAGGAATTCTTAGTTTATATTCTGAATGAGGAACTACTAGTTTATATTTTTAATGAGGAATTATTAGTGTAATAATTTTAACTTTTAATGAGGTTGATTGGACCCTAGGCCTAATCCACCACAACCAGGGTGAAAAATCAGGATGGCAAAGGGAGAAGGAAGAGCAGTGCTTGGAAAAAGGAAGCTCTGGTTGGTAAGCAGGAATTCCAGAATCCCTGAGGGTGGAAAAGCCCTCCAAGGTCATCAAGTCCCAAAAATTACTCTCCCAAATCACATAATTAGAGCTGCCTCCAGTTAAAAAATAGCATGAAAAGAAAACTCAGCCCACACTCCAGTATCAGGCACTAAATCCCTGGTGGGGCTGTCCATGGCAAACCGACTCGGAGCGAGGAATTATTAGTTTACACTTTGAACAAAGAATTATTAGTTTATGTTTTTAATGAGGAATTGTTATTTTATACTTTTAATGAGGCTAATTGAACCCTAGGCCTAATCCAGCTGTTCTGGGAATGTATCACCCACAGCCAGGGTGGAAAACCAGGATGGCAAATGGAGAAGGAAGAGCAGTGCTTGGAAAAGGGCTCTGGTTGGTGAGCCAGAATTCCAGAATCCCTGAGGCTGGAAAAGCCCTCCAAGGTCATCAAGTCCCAAAAATTACCCTCCCAAATTACATAAATAGAGTTGCTCCTGGTGAGCAGGAATTCCAGAATCCTGGAAAAGCCCTCCAAGGGCATCAAGTCCAGGCTGTGCCACATCCCCACCTCATCACCTGAGTGCCACATCCAGAATTCCTTGGACACCTGGGATGATGAGGAGAGCTTTCCAAGCCAAACCATTCCAGGGTTCTGGAAGCTCAGCATCCTGGGCTGAGGATTCCAGACCTCCCTGAGCAGGCATTTCCAGCAGGAGGAGGAGGAGGAGGATGTTTGGGTTAGTTGTGTCTTTGGGATAAACTCCAGGGAAGGGAGGAACGCTCTGTTCCACAGGAAGGAGAGGTGGAACCTCGAGGGAGCTCCCAGACTAAACCATCCCAAGGAACTGCACTCTCCTTTTTTATTTGGAAGTCGATCCTTGCTGGCACAGGCACAGCTCTGCCATTATCACTGGGAAGCTGTGCCCAGCAGTTTACTGGAAAACCAGTAAAGGAGAGAGCACTTCCAAGTGCATTATCTGCATTGATTGCAAACGCTCACAGGGCAGCCAGGGCCCGTCTCCCTTTGGGGCTCACCTCCCCTCCCCCAGCTGGAAAGATAAATAAATAAAGATAAATAAATAAAACAGGGAAAGCATTCTGTTGTGATTTCCCCCCCCCCCACAACCCTGATTTATCCCAAATCCCCCCCATTTCCATCGGTCTCCCTGGTGCACCCGGATGCATTCCAGCACATAATGGGCTGGGATAGATTTTTGAGGAATCCACGGTGCTCTGCAGGCTCTGGAGGTCATTTTGGGCAGCCCATCGATGCTCAGCACAAATATTTCTGGTCAGCATGCTCTGTGCACGCCACTCCTGGCTCTGCACGGGCCAGATGTGCGTGCCACAAACCCAGAGCCCTGCCCTGGATTTCTCCAGGCTTGCTGTGAAAAACACCACATTATCTGGGAAGGGTTTTGTGGCTCTTGTCAGGGCTGGGGCAGTTCCTCCAGAGCTGGCTGGAGGCTTTACAAACCCAGCCACACATTAAAGCACCCCAGTTAATCTCCTATACAACCCCAGCCAGGCAGAGCTTCAAATATGTTTCGTTTTGGAGAGAAATCAAATGTTACCTTTGGGAAATACGCTTATTATTAGCATTAGACACGGCTTTTGGGCTCCTTCCAGGAACTTTGCTGAGTTACAGGCGGTTTGTTCCCACTTTTCTTTGTGTCCTGGATTTATGGACAGACAGCGGGGCTGAGCCGTGCTGCTGCCATCACAGGGCTCTGCAAACACGGATTCTTGTCCTGATTCTTGCCCCCCTTGGGGGCCAGCGAGGAGCAGATCCCCTCTGCTGTGGAAAAAAGCACAGGAGCTCGTGTTAGAGGTTATAGCCTAAGTTTTGGTGTTATATTTATATCATAGTGTAAGGCTTTTTACTTATTTATGTTATGATATATAAATATATTTAAATATAGAAATATTACATATATCATAAATTAAAATACAACAAATTTATATAATTATGTACATATTATAATTACATAAGTATTACATAACTATGTGTATTACATATTTATATATGCATTATATATGAATAGATAATATATATGCATATATTGTATAATGTACAAAATATTGTATCATGTATAAAAATATATGCATATATATGTATAATATATGCATATATTACATATATATTGTGTATATTACATAATTACATATTATGACCTAATTATGCTGATATATAAATATATGTAATATAGACATATATATATTATAAATTAAAGTACAATAAATTTTTATAATCATGTATTATTTACATGCAATAATAATAATTACATTATTATTACATATTAAGTACATATAGTTATATAATATCTATATATTTATACTTTTACTATATATATTTATATAGCATTGTATTTTAATTTTTCTTTATTTTTGTAGTTATTTAATTTAATATTTTTATTTCGTTTAATGTGGTTTTATTTTAAATTTTAAATGTGTTTTTATTTTTTAAGTTATAAATTTATATTTTTAATATTTAAGTTTAGAAGGTTTTTTTAAGGTTTTATATTAAATTTGGTGTTGAAGTTTTAGTTTATAGGGTTAAAGTTTTAAGAGTTTTTTGTATTTTAGATTTTAATTTTTTTAATATATGTTTAATTTAAGCAAAGTGCTTTAAGGAAGAGCCAGACTGACAGCCGGACAAACAGCCAAGGTCTTTTCCTCCTCATGTGATGTTTCCATAATCCTCAGTTTCTCCCCTAGATCAACAGGTTCCTCGTTATTTGTCATTGTCAGCCCTGGGCACAAAGAGCCTTTTGTCTGCAGCTCTGACCCAAACACTCCGGAGCTTTTCCTGCCCCTTCCTGCCGTGTGCTCTCTCTCTGAGGGCTGCACAGCACAGCCTTGACCCCACCGGGGAGATGCAACACCACAACATCCCTGTTCTGACATCAGCACTTACCCTGCTGCAGCAAACACCAAATTCTGATCTGCTCCAGAGCTCCTGCCGGGAGTCACCAGCAGCTCCCAACACCCCGGGCCAGGCAGGAGCTGCCTCTGCCCCTCCTCAGGTTTGGATTTTCTATTTTTCATACTCTGTGCTGCTTTAGTGTGTGGGTCTGAGCTTCACATGAGGGGATGGTGAGCTCTGTGCACAGAGCAGGGACACAAAACAATTCCTGCTCCAGCTGGGCACCAAGCACAAATGCCCCAAATCTCAGCCCAGGAGCACAAACCCCGTGGGCTGGAGAGAGAAAAACAAGCAGGGTGGGACTGCAGGGCTAAAGCTGGGATGGGACAATGAACTGCAAGGTGCAAATGGAGCAGAGCTGATCCCAGGGACAGAGCCCGTGCCCGGCCGTGCATTTTGGGGCCGTTTTGGTTCATCCTGGGTGCAGCCCTGGCTGGGCTCTGGTGCTGCCCAAGGTGGATCCATGGAGGAGATGCTGTCAATAAATCCCTGCTTTGTTCTGGAACTCTGCCCAGCCTCTGCTCCAGCTCAGCCTGCCCAAGGCATCATGATCAGCGTGGGGCATTGCCACAGCTCCTCTGAACATCCCAACAGGATTCCTGCTCCTCCTGCATCCATGGATGCTCCCTGGGAATGCCTCACTGAGGGACAAGCACCAGGACACAAGGAGAAATCACTGATTTGCCCTGAAATTCTCCCAGTTTCCTGGGATTTGTCACCACCTTGCTCTCAAGCTGATTGGGAAGGGTGGGAAAAGCCGCTGCTGGCTTGGAGGGACCTTGTGAGGGACATCCTTCAGTTCCCAGGGGCTGGGGAGAGTTCACAGCCTGGAGCTGGCACTGGTTCTGCACTGTCACAGAAACCCTTTTGTTTTCCCATGAAAACAGCTCCGGAGCCAAATTCCTACCTGTGTCCTGCAGGGTGTGTCCTTGCCACATCACAGAGCGGCGTTTGCTCCAGGTAACCCTGCCCTGGAACCTCAAGGGTAACTTTTTTTTTTGTTATTATTTCACTTCTCTCACCAAAGAATTGCGTTCACAAATGTTTTTCCCAGAGCCTGGGAGGGGCTGGGATTGTTTTCACTTTCCTGGGTGTTTGTGGGGCTGTCAAAGCTCAGCCTCACCATTTGCTGCTGCTCCAGGAGAGGGAGGAGAAGGGGAGGAACTTCTTATCTGCCCCTGGAGCCCTTATCTGAGCCAGCCAGCTGGCTGACATTGGGACAGCAGGAGGGACAGGCCGAGGGCAGGACAGACAGACAGCATCTGCAAGGAAATAAAACTGTGAGAGAAAAGGAGGTTTCTGCACCCAAAATGCCCCTTGGGACACCCAAAATGCCCCTTCCCAGAGCAGCTGTGGCTGCCCCTGGATCCCAGGCAGTGCCCAAGGCCAGGCTGGAGCACCCTGGGACAGGGGAGCTGTCCCTGCTGTGGCGCTGGAGGGGATTTAAGGTCCCTCCAGCCCCAATCCTTCCAGAATTCCATGACAATTCTGGCTCCAACCCGCCCAGCATCACTCTGGGGCAGCACAATTCCAGGCTGGATACCTCAGACAGAGCCACCACCCAAGCTCCAGAACCAAACCATCCGTCATTCGTGACACATTTAAAAAAGAAAAATAAAATTAAAATAAAAAAAAAAAATTAAAAAAACCAAACCAGGCAGAAATGTGATGACAGAATTTCCTGCAGAACCTCTGCTACATGAAAATGAACAGTAAATGTTTTAATTTAGCTGAGATTTCACTCCGAAGAGGAAGACGTACAATTTGTTCGGGATGAGTTGACAGATGGGAAAATTAAGTCCTCCCTTATTGTTCCATTTGCTGGATGCAAAAAAATACTTAACACTTGCAGAGGCCTTGGAGGGTGGGAAGAGCTCGGGAATATCAGATGTCTGGGCAGAAATTGGAGACAGCAGAGGCTGGGGCTGATCCTGGGAGATGCCACATGCTTCAGCCTCTCCAAAATTCCAAAATTCAGCTTTTCCCTCAGCGTTCCTCAGCCAGCTCCCTGTGGGAAAGCCAAGGAATAAAGGGGTGAATTTAGCATTAGACCAAAAAAGCAGAATTACACAAGATCCTTTCTGTTTGATGTCTCCACCCAGTGAACTCTTTCAAAACAGTGACTTCTCTCTTTCAGCTGAATTTTCCTTTTTTTTTTCTTTTTTTTTTTTTTTTCCAAGTTGGAAGCCTTTAGCTAAAATATCTTTCTTTTCTCTGCTAATAAAGACAGACTGTTAGCACTGCTTTTCCCCTTCCCATTGAAGATGTCCTGCAGTTTTCTCCCGTCTGGGGACCCAAAATTCTTTCAAATGATACCAAGAAATAATTGGCACCTCTTGGCCAAAATTGCTGTGGAGTGGCTGCTCCTGTGCAACACATCTGGGCTCTCCCAAACAATAAATTATGGATTAATGGCACATCCTGGAGCAGACTGGAGGCCAAATTCCCCTCTGGGAAGAGGGGTTATGATGGACCTGCTGCACCAGGGATTTCCCATATGTCCAAGTAAAAATCAGCTGTAAAGTGATGGCCAGGAAAGGGGTTTAAAACAAAAAAAAATGGGTTTAAATTAAAAAAAAAAAAAGGTTGAAATTTAAAAAAAAAGGGTTTAAAACAAAAAAAAAGCACCCAACCCCCAGCAATATCCCACTATTGCTGTGGTTTACAGGGCTGGGTGTGGTTTGAGGTGCTCAGGACGCCGTGTCCCATGGCAAACAGAGGGGTTTGGTGGTGCTTGATTGAGTTTGTTCCTCTTTATCAGCCAGGCAGGCACAGCCTGTCCCTTCTGCACTGCTCCCCTGGGAGGGGCCTGGGGGAAAATCCACATTGCTGCTGGTCCCAGCGCCTCTGAGGAGCTGCAGAGCCAGCCCATCCCAGGAAACCCTGGGAAAACACGGATACAGCCCTGGGAAAACACGGATACAGCCACAGGTATTCCCTGCTGTGCTCCCAGCTCATCCCAAACCTGCACGTTCTGCAGAAGGGACCATCAGGGGATCATCAGGCTGCAAATTCCGGTCCAGGCACCAACCCAGCCATGTCCCCAGTGCCTGTCCTGGTTTGGAAGGACAGGTGTCTGCTCAGGAGGGCAGGAGCCTCCCCTGAAATGGAAAATGTAAACCCTCTCCCTCTGAATTATTGTAATTTCGAAATTAAGGGGCTCTCGGGTGAAGATATGGGAGCGGGAATAGCAGTTCTTCATTAGGAAAAATGAAAATAAATTAAGATAAAATTTAAAATTAAAAATAAAAATTAAAGTCAAAATTAAGAAAGTAAAAATAAAAATTGAAGTTAAAATTAAGAAATTAAAATAAAAAATAAAATTTAAAAATAAAATTTAAAAATAAAAATACAGTAATACAAACCTACACTGCCAGAGCCAGACCATGCCCTGCCCCCTGTGTGTCAGGAGGTGTCCCAGCCCCATCCCAGGGGGGCTCAGCCCTCCTGCAGTGCCAGCTGTGGCTCTGCTGCAGCAGGGATCCTGCACAAGGGGGGAGTTTTCCTCTGCAGCTCCAGGGCTGCTGCAGATGGGCCTGGGCTCCCTCTGGCCATGCAGGGCAAGCAGGATCTCTCTGGTGTCCCAAACCTCAGATTGTATCCAGTTAGGAATGCTTGGCTCCTCCCCTGGGCGGAGCATCTCCCCGTGGGATGGTGGAATTTGATCAGCCATGCAGGGACACTCACTGCCCATGGACAGAAGGTAATTAATAATTAATGATCCATGAACAGAAGATAATTAATAATTAATGGCCCATTATCAGAAGAGATCTCCTGGAGGGAGGATTGGCTGTGGGAGAGATAAAGAAACCCGACCAATGATCAGAGAGAACTGCCTCACCTCTGGCAGATGTGGATAGAATCCACACCCCCAGCCACATTCCCAACCTCAGGCAGTGCCACATTTCCACAGGGATGTCCCAGAGGGACGGTTGCTCATGGGGACACTGGAGGACCTCATTCCCTTGGGATCCATCCCAGGAACTCAGCAGCCTCAGAAGGAAAATCTCACTGCAGGCACCAAGGAGCTTTCCAAGGCTCAACCCTCCCCCCATCTCAGCTCCTTTAGGCAAATCCCCATCTGCACTTTCAGCCTTTGCCCCCTTCTTTCAACCATTTCTTTGCCCATGGAGGTTTTCTTGAAGAAAAAAAAACCAAAAAAAACAAAAAAAACCAAAGCAATTTAAACCCAGCCTATTGTTTCCACAAACCCGAGCTGCAGCGAGCTCTCAGAACGTGGTTGTGATTTGCCACATCTGTTATTTTTACACGTTGTTCTGCTGCCAAGAGCTCCATAAAAGGTGTTCTGTAACCCCTGGTGCCACGGGATCCAGCATGCTGCCACAACTGGGAGCCCAATAGAGCATTCCAGCCCCAACCTCACCCGAGGTTTTTGTTCCTGAGCATCTTCAGACACAGAGGTCAAGCGTGGCGTGGATCCTCCTTTCACAGACAGGCCCAATGGGCGAGTTCATGGAATCATGGAATTCTGGAATGGTCCAGTTCCATGGGCAGGGACTCCTTCCACCATCCCAGGCTGCTCCAAGCCCCAGTGTCCAGCATGGCCTTGGGAACATCCAGGGGCAGCCACAGCTGCTCTGAGAATTCCATCCCAGCCCCTCCCCACCCTCACAGGGAACAATTCCTCCCCAAAACCCCACCCAAATTTCCCATTTTCCAATTTGAAGCCATTCCCTGTGTCCTGTCCCTCCATCCCTCATCCCCAGTCCCTCTCCAGCTCTCCTGGAGCCCCTTCAGGCCCTGGAAGGGCTCTGAGATATTCCAGAACCTTCTCTTCTCCTCTCCAGGCTGGACAACGCCAACTCTCCCTGCAGAGCAGCCTCACCCACCTGGGAGCAGGGATTTGGTCGTGGCAGAGCTTTGCTGTGCCAGGACAGATTTCCTGGGACACTCCAGGGCTCTGCCATGGCTGGGACACCCAGAACTTTGGAAATTTTCAGCCTGGCACAGCCCTAAATGCAGGGCTCCATCTCCTTCTCCCGGGTCAGGGATTCTGTGTGCAGTTTCTCATTTGGACCACGGCTCTGGAAAACTTGATTGGAGCTGTGAAAATGGAATTTTTATTGGGGAGAACGGAGCTCCTGCCAAGGTTTATTTTTCAAGGGAGTAAGGCCTAATCCTAGAAGTGGTTCCAGGGCTGTGCTAGTCTGGATGCCCTTGCAATGGTTTATGGCGAGCACGCAGCCAAAGCTGGCTGGGCTGGTGGTGTTTGCTTTGGCCACGTGCTGCAGAGGGTAACCAGCTCCAAATGTGCTCCTCAACGTGGTGCAGGCATCACTAAAATCCATTTTCCCCCAGGTTTCTCCTTTCCCCCCCCCTTTCTCTTTCACTTTTACACAATTAACACATTCCCAAGTCCATCCTACCTGAAAACAAGGCAGCCTTTAAAGCAGGCAGCAGAGTACCAGCCCCAGCTTCAGACAGAATCCCAGAGACGCAGCTCCTGCCAGCTTCCAGATTCCCACAAAATCCAGCCCAGAGCCCCTGCCCAGGTGGAAACCTTCCAGGGAACAGCACATCAGCTTCCCCCAGGGAGCCCACAAGGGTTATGGCGTGGAGGGACCCTCTGGAGGGAGCTTTCCAGGGGCTGAGCAGAGCCATAAACGCAGGAATGCCTGGGAAAGGAGCGAATTAAAACGTGCGAGACTTGGCAGAGGGCTCTGCGAGCTCAGGGCTCCGGGCAAGGTGACATTTACTGCCCTCCCAGGCCAAGGCTGAGCCCCAGAGCCAGGGCAGCTCCAGAGGATCCCCAAAAAGGGCTCCTGGCCTCCTCCAGGGGGTTTTCCTTCGGGGCAGGAGCTGTGCAGCACTTCCCACCGTGCCAGGGGTCGGGATCCTGGCATCCCGCCCCACTCATCCTCACCTGCAGCAGTGTCCTGAGAGCTGGGAGGTGACTGCAAAGGTGAGGGGAATGAAACAGCCCCTTGTGAGGGCAGGAGGAGGAGATGGAGCTGCTCAGCCTGGAGATCTCCAAAATAACATCCAAAAAGATGCAGAATCTTACGATTCAATCTTGAGGTGCAAGATCTCCAAAACAATCCCTCCAAAAGAAGCAGATCCCACAGCTTCATTAAGAGTCAGAAAGGAGATCAAAGGGAAGGGTTGTCAGCTTTTGAGGGGCAAAAAAACTCCCAGAAAATGTGGTTTAAGTTTCCAGAAGGATCACTTTGTTAAATTAAAAGTGAATTAAAAATAGTTCTGTAAGCAAGGAGAGCTGCCCTGCTCGCTCCCTTCTCACAACAGAGCAACACACAAAAAGTCTTTTTAGCACCCAAAATTAAATCAATTTAATTAAACCCACCTCTCCTCACATGTGGACACCCCTGTTTATGCACAGGTCTTTTCTGTCCTGCTCACACTCACCCCTAAAATGCTGAATTTCAACCCAAAGGACACCGGCCAGACTTATCATCACTCAAATTAAATGAGCTTCCCAAAAAAATTAAGATCAGGCAGGAGGAACCTCCAGCCAGGCCAGGACTAAACATCACCTTGTCCTCAGCCAGACCCTGAAACAGCTGGGATTATTTCCCCAAGAAAGATCTTTTGGATTTGCCGGCAGCCAACAGCTCACGGGGTCATTTTGGTCACACCTGAACCCCCCAGGTCCCCCTCAGACCCTGGACAAACCCATCCCGGGTGGGCAGGATCCTGCCTGCATCCCTGTGGGACCACGGGATCATTTTGGTCACACCTGGACCCTCCAGGTGCTGCTCGGATCCTGGACAAACCCATCCCGGGTGGGCAGGATCCTGCCTGCATCCCTGTGGGACCGCGGGATCATTTTGGTCACACCTGGACCCTCCAGGTGCTGCTCGGATCCTGCACAAACCCATCCCGGGTGGGCAGGATCCTGCCTGCATCCCTGTGGGACCGCGGGATCCTCCCCAAAGGGTCACAGCAGGGCTGCGGCTCCAGCTTCGGCCTGGGAGGGGAGGAGGAAGCCCAGAGGACACCTTGGGAAGGCGATGGAGCAGATCCTGCTGGGATGCATCCCCGGGGAGTTTTGGGGCTGGAGTTTTGGTGCAGCCTCCCGGGCACGGATCGTTCCTGGGGCGCTCGGGGATGGGGGGGAGGCACAGCGGGGTTTATTTACCCTGGCTCCGGCTTTGGCGCAGCGTCCGCGGATCCTCGTGGCTGATTTGGGGACGGGATAAGGGAACGAGCAGCGGGACCGGCCGGGCTGTGATGGCCCGGGGCACAAAGTCCCGCCGGCTCCGGGGGCAGCGCCGTCCCTCGGGATCGATGCTGTCCCTGATCTGCCGCCCCGGTGGGGACGCAGCGAGCGGGGGCAGCGCTGGGACATCGCCAGGGGCGGGGACTGGCACCGGGCGAGGGCGGATGTCGCGTCCTGCCCAGGGGCAGCCCGGGCACAAAGCTCCGCTCGGTCCCGGCTCCGGAGGGGAGCGCTGGGCTGAGCCGCCACCTCCTGGCGCCTTCCAGGAATCGGGAACTGGGGCGGGAAGGAGCTCGGAGCCCGTCCAGCGCCACCCCTGCCACGGCAGGGACACCCGCCACCATCCCAGGGGGCTCCAGCCTGGCCGTGGGCACTGCCAGGGATCCAGGGGCAGCCACAGCAGCTCTGGGAATTCCAGCCCAAAATCCCATCTAAAACTCATCCACCGGGGGAATAGCAGAGGTTTGGGACACGCTCGGTGCCCAGCGGCACATTCCCATCCATTCCCACCCCCTGCCCAAAGCTGGCCCTTGGCATCGCTCCCGAGGGCATCCCCAGCCCCGGGAATCGCCTCCGGCCGGGAAAAGCCCCCGGAATTCAACCCCAGCACCCGCGATGGCTCCGAGCGCTTCCCAAGGGGGGAAATCCCTGCTGGGGTTGTCCCGGGGGTCTCCGGTGCCCGCACCCCCAGGTGGGGCTGCCCCGCACAGGGCGGTGCCGGCCCGGCAGCAGGAGCCGATCTGTCCCCGATGTGTCCCCGGGAGCCCCGGCAGGGACAGGGCAGCTGCAGATGGGGCCGGGCCGGGCCAGGCTGGGCCGCTCCGCCACCCGCCCGAAGGAGCGGCTCCATCCGCTGCGGCCGCAGAACCTTCTGCTTCCCCCATTCCCCACACACAGGCGCCTTCCTGCTTTAATTATTTAAAAATCCCGACTCTGGCTGTTTATTTTCGGGAGCTGTTACCGCATTCAACTATTTTGAGACTAAACAACAGCGACAAAAAAAAAAAAAACCCCACCAACTATAAAAAAAATTGAAGCCTTTCCCTCATTCTGCCGGTGAAGTTTAATTCACTCTAATTATTTCATATTACTTAGACTGTAATAGTTTCATAATTTCTAGTATATTAAGCACTTAATACGTTGTGTCATTTCAAGCCGCATATTAAATTCTGCAAAGCACATTTTAATGAGCACTAAGTAGTGGGGCAATATTAATACAACCTAATGGCTCATTTCTGTGCCTGTGTTGGGAGGCACCGCTGGGGCAGGTGGGCTCAGCGGGGCCTGGGTGAAATTATGGCTGGAGAGGCACCCAGGGCACCTCCTCTGTGGGGTCACCCGGTGCCACTCCTGTCGGGTGGCACCAACGACCCTGAGAGGCACAAAACGAGAGGGAAAGGTTCTGCTGCTACTCCACAAACTCCAAAATGTCCGAATGTTTCATTCTCTCCAGCGAGGGCCTCTCAGCTCAACTCAGACCCCAAATTCACCTCCCTGGGTCCCCTCCGTGTCCTGCCCAGGGATCCCCCCTGCACTCACCTGGGGGTGCCACCAGCCCCGCTGCTCTGCTCAGGGGTTCCCGTCACACTCGGGGTGTCCTGTGCAGGGCGGCTGTGACCAAAGGAAGAATCCCAGATCCCAGAATGGCTGGGAAGAGACCTTAAAGCTCATCTCGCTGCAGCCCCTGCCATGAGCAGGGACCCTCCCTCTGTCCCAGGCTGCTCCAAGCCCCGTCCAACCCAGCCCTGGGCACCCCAGGGATGGGGCAGAGGAGCCTTGAGAACGTTCCCTGAGACCCAAACAGACAGAAACCCAAAGCCCCCATTTAGGCCTCCGCCCCGGGGGTTTTTAGCCTTCATCCCACCCGATGAAGCGCCTCCTTCCCCCAGGGCGGGTGGGCGATGCTGCCCCGCTCAGCTGATCCCGAGCTCGGCATCAGGGCCGGATTGAGGAGCTGCAGCTCCGGCTGCACCCACGCGGTGGCGCCCCAGGCCGCGGAACGGCCTAATGAGCCCCGCGCTAATTGAGCCCCGCGCTAATTGACAGCGGCTCCTTCTCCGCCGGGCTCCCGGGGCCGGCCGGACCCCGCCATGGCAGCCCCGGTCCCGATCCGCGGGGTGCTCCGGGCCCGCATCCCTTCCCCGGGCCGGTCCTGCGGTGCTCCCCGCATCCCCTCCGAGCCCCGGAGCTCCCCCGGGGCCGCCTCTCCCCATCCCGTTATTTCTGGGCTAAAACCCGGCTATTTCGGGCCAATAGGTGTGCGCGCACCTCCGCGCCCGCGCTCCGAGCTCATTAATGCGGTACCTTCATGTGTGAAACGAGCATATAAATGGGCATTAATGAGCTCCGGCTGCGCGGGGAGCCCGGGGCACCCCCGGCCCGGCCCCGGGCCAGCCCCACGCACCAGGCGGCTTCTCCAAGTGTGTTTTTATTAAAGAACCAAAGTCACGTACAGAGGGGGCTGTCCCCAGAGCGGGCGAGCGTTGTTGTGCCTCGGGAGTCGCGGGCCGCCCGTTAAAGTGCCGTTACATCCAGAATTTACAGGGGTGGGGGCAAAGGAGGAGGGCGGGGGGAGATAAATATACATCATAAATAAATAAAAATCCGACAAATACTGTACCAAGAGAATCACAGTACATTTATATCCATTGCACATCGCCACTTTTGTTTCCAGTCTGGACGAGGGTGGAAGAAGCGGACACTCGGGGAGGGAGGGGCGGGCGGAGCGGGGGCCGCCCCCGCCCTGGCGCAGTCCGAGCACAGCCGGGCTCTGTCCTCTATGTACAGGTGGCTCCTCGTGGGCATGGCTTGGGTGGGCTCTGCCCGCATGGCTTCGGCGTGGGGCCCGGCGCTCACTGGGGCAGCAGCGGCGGCTTGAAGGAGCAGTTCCCGCTGCAGTGCCGCGGGGTCAGCATCTTGCAGGAGAAGTGGTGCAGCGCGTCGTGAGCCTCTGCAAGGGACCCAGCCGTCACCCCCGGAGCCCCCCCGGGCGGGGAGGGACCCCCGAGACCCCCCCGGTACCTTTCAACTTCTGCTGGATGGCGTAGCGCGCTTTCCGCTCCTGGTCCAGCTCGTTGCACAGCGTGTCTGCGATGGGAGCGGCGCCGGCTGAGGGCTGAGCCCGCCCCGGGGCACCCAGGGCAGGGGGACGGGGGGACGGGGGCGCAGGGCCGGGCACGGCTCTCCCGGCTCGCCGGGTAAGGCGTTTCACGGCTCGGATTTTTAATTTAGCCCGAGTGGAAGCGATTGCGGGAGCGAAGGTTCGTTCGCTGCCGTGCGAACGATTCCTCGCAGCTCGGAATCGCGAGAGGAGTTGGAGGGCAGGAAAAGGTACAGAACGAAAGAAAGGAAAAACAAAACAAAACAAAAAAAACCCCAAACAAAATCAACAAAAAACAGGAGAAAAAAAAACAAAACAAAACAAAAAAACCACCTCCAAACAAACAGAAAACAATCAACCAAAAAAACCCCTAAAACATAAACTGAAAACCCCAAAACATAAAAAAAAAACCCTCCTGAAAACCCCCCACCCAAACAAACAAAAAAGCAGAAATAAATCAAATGAAATTAAATTTTTTAAAAATGAAAGAAAATAAATAAAACAAAAATAGAAGTACTAACGGGCTCGGCCTTACCTCGCACGATCTGCAGCTGCTGCACCATCTCCTCCCGGTACGCCAGCTCCCGCTTCATCTGGTCCTGGAAGTTATCTGTGGGGCCGGGGGTCAGCGCCGCGCCCCCCTGCCCGGCCGGGGCGGGCCGTGGGCAGGGGATGGGGCACCGGTACCTTTCAGGCTCTGGAAGTCCCTCTCCAGCTTTTTCCTCAGCTCCATTTGCTCCAGGACCAGTTTTTGTAACTCATCTATTTAAAAATACACGGCGGGGTTGAGGGGAGCCCGCACTTTTCCATCTGGAGGCGGCTCAGCGCGGCGCTAATCGCATTACGTTACATTAATCACAGGAGTTAATCACTCCTGCACAAAACACAAATACCCCGAGCCGCGGGCAGGGGCCGGGGGGCGCCGCGACCCCCGCCCCGAGCCCCGCTCCTCACCTCGGGCCAGGTTCTCGATGTCCTTCTCCACCAGCTGCGTCCCGGTGACATCCATGGCGAGCCCCTCCTCGCCTGCGGGGCCAGAGCGGCGTCAGCCCGGCCGGGGCACCCGCGGAGGGGCCGCGCATCGCCCCGCGGAGCGGTGCTTACCTCTGTCGGTATTTACAGGGCTGGCATGAGAGACATTCCTTTGGTCCTGATAGGATTTTCTGCTCTCTAAATCCTCCGCCGCGGAGTGATTGTCTTCTTTATCTTGCTCTTAAAGTTAATAAACCGATTTTCAACCGTAAGCAATGAAAGTATGGTCCTGATATATCCTTAATTACATAATTACGGACAAAGCCCTCGTTAAAACCTTCTTAGCGGACATCCTAATCGCTTTGCCGTTGGAAAGTAGCTTGCGGGCAGGAGCTTGGCCCCGCCGGCCCATCCCCGCCGCACCGGCCCCGCTCCCCGCCCGGATCCCGTTTGTTTGGCTTTTCTCCCCAAAGCCCCCAACGAAAGCGGCCCCTGGGCGCCCCCCCCGGGGCCGAGCCCGCGTTACCCTTGGCCTCGGGGGCGCACAGGAAGGCGGCGGGGGCTGCCAGGGACGCTGCGGGCTTCAGCGGCTGCAGGAGCTCCCCCCTCTCGGCCGCGAACACCTGCAAGAGAGCGAGTGAGGAGCGGGCCCGGCCCCGGGCAGCCCCGAGGGCAGATCCCCCTGCCGGCCCCGCACCTCGTAGGCGCCGCTGCTGCCGCTGCGCTCGGGGCTGCCGTCGGGGCCCGGGCCGCCCTCCTGCGCGCCCGCCTCGCCCGCCTTCTCCTCGGGCCCCTCGGCCCCGGCGGGCGGCTGCGGCTCCTCGGGCCCGGCCAGCAGCCGCGGCGGCGGCGGCTCCCGGCCCTCGGCGGGGCCCACGGCGGGCACGGCGGCGCCTTCCTCCTCCTCGTCCTCCGGGAAGCGGTTGGACTCCACGTCCACCTCGGGCTCCTCGGCCGTGTCGCCGCCGGGGGACAGCGAGCGGTAGCTGGAGCTGCCCTCGCTGAGGAAGTCCGGCGAGAGGTAACCGGGGCCGCGGGGCCCCGCGCCGCCGAACGCCTCGCGGGTGCCGTAGAGCTTGGCGATGCTCTCGGCGTCCTTCACCACCGGGCGGAAGGCGGACAGGTAGCTGCCCTTCCTGGGCAGCGGCAGCGGCGCCAGCAGCGCCTCGTCCCCGGAGCGCTCCTCCTCGCCCGCCGCCCGCGACAGGGCGCTGGGGCAGCGCTCGCCCTCGGCGCCCGCGCCCTCCTGCGGGGTGGCGCTGCTCCGGCCGCTGCCCGAGGGCTCCGAGCCCTCCAGCTCCCCGTGCCGCCCCGCCAGCCCCGCCGGCTCGGCCGCCGCCGCCGCCGCCGCTGCCGCCGCCGCCACCACCACGGCCGTGGCGGCCGCCTTGGCCGGGCTCTGCGCGGGGTAGGGCGGCACGGGCAGGCTGCCGGCGGCCGGCCAGAACACGGGGAACGAGGGGTACACGCCGGCGTCCTTGGCGGCGCCGGGCTGGTGCGGCGGCTGGGCCGGCTGGTGCGGGTGGGGGTGCGGGGGTCCCCAGAACATGCCGGGGGGCAGCGCGCCGCCCTTGCCCGCCTCGCCGCCCCCCGCGCCGCCCAGCGCCTCCTCCTGCTTCTTGGGGCACAGTCCGAACGCGGCGGCGGGGAAGCCGTAGGGGTGCGGGAAGAGCGGCGGCGGCAGCTTCTGCAGCATCCCGAAGCCCTTGCTGGGCACCGGGATCACCGGGTAGCTGCGCACCGCGCCCGCCCCGCCGTGCGCGCCCGCGGCCCCGCCGTGCGCCGCCGCCGCCGCCAGCCCCAGCGCGCCGCGCTCGCCCGCCGCCTCCTGCCCGCTGCACCGGAGGCTCTTGTGCGCCGGGGCCAGCTCGGGGCCGGCGGGCGGCGGCGGGTGCAGGGCGGCCTTGGCGGCGGGGGAGCCGGCCCCGGGCCCGCCGGCGGCCGCCCCTTGCAGGGAGAAGGTCCGCTTGCGGGTGCCGCCGTTGAACATGGCCTTGACATCCTCCCAGGCGTGCGACAGCTCCTCCGTGGCCGTCTTGTCGCTGAGCTTGAGGTGGCGGCGCCAGGAGTTGAAGTTGGCGGCGTCGGGCTGGGTGTACTTGGAGTCCGGGGTGCGGTGGGAGTGGAAGATGAACTTGTTGGGCGAGAAGTACATGCTGCAGTAGCTGCACTTGATGCACTTGGCGCGGGAGCTGTTGTAGCGCGCCGGGATGAAGCTGCCCCGGGAGCCCCAGGCGCACTCGTGCACCACGTCGAAGGCGAAGTTCTCGGGCAGCTTGGGCGGCTTGTGCTCGCCCAGGAAGGACTTGCAGAGCCGCTCCGCCTCCCGCTTGGTGATCATGCCGCAGCGGCGGGAGGAGATGGGCATGGCCCCGGCCCGCCGCAGGATCTCCAGCTGCACCGGCGTGCACTGCACGCAGGTGATGCCCAGGGCCACGCGCCGGTTGTGGATCTCATTGTAGCTGTAGTTCTTGAGCAGCGTGTTGGAGATCTGCGCCAGGCACAGCCGCTCCTGCCCGTCGATGACCAGGGACACGATGGGCACGCCGTACAGGGAGGTCTCACCCACTTGGTTGGGCTTGAGGGTATTGGAGCCCTGGTACGGCTGCAGCTCTTGCTTTGAATTTGGGGAGGAGCTTGCATCTCTCCCATTTCCCATCTGACTGGCGATCGCCTCCATTCCCCCCCAAAACGCCCCTGCAAAACGAAATCGGGGAAAGGCGCGGGTTAGAGGCGCTCCCGGGGCCCCGCCGCCGCTCCCGGCCCGCCGCTCCCGGGGCCCCGCGCTCCGCCCGATCCCCGCCGCGCGGCCCGGCCGCTGTTTGCTCTGCGCTGCCGGCCCCGACCCGGAGCCGCTCGGGCGCTGCCGCAGGACCCTCCCGGGCCGGCGGGGTCCGGCGAGGCCGGAGCGCATCCCCCGCCCGCGCCCGCCGGTACCGAGCGCCGCCGCATCCGGGCGCGGCCCCGCGGCTGAGCGGCCCCGGGAGCCCGGGGCAAGGGCACCCCGGGGGGGTCATCACCTCCGCCTCCTCCCGCGCCGAGTCCCCGGGAGGTGCCGCGTCCCTTCCCTTTGTGCCGGCTCGCCGGGCCGTGCCGTGCCGTGCCGGTTCGCGGCGGGCTCCGGGCGGGCTCCAACGAAAGGCGCCGGAGGATGCGGCCGGCGCGTCCCGGGGGCCCGAGCCCCGGCCGGAGCGGGCGGGCCCAAACTTGGCGCTCGGTGTCCGCGGGCGGAGCGGGGCGGCGGGCGCGGTGGCCCGGAGCCCCTTTGTGGTGTCCCCGGCAGGCGATTAGGCGCGGGCGGATTAGGGGCCGGGGCGGGCAGCGCCCGCCGCACGTAGCAGAAGGGCAGCAGCGAGCCAGGCAAATTGGCTTAGCGGGGAGGGCTCCCGGTGCTTAAGCCGCTTCCGTGGTAATTACACAAAATAACGGGGAGCGAGTCCCGAAAACGCGCCCCGCTTTGCGCCCCCCCCATCCCCGCGCCCACCCCTCCATCCGCCGCCCACCCGCACTCACCGCGCCGCGGAGCCCGGCTGGACGTGCAGGCTCTGCTCGGGACTAGGGGCCGCAGCCCGGGGCCGGGGCCGCCATCGGCCGGGGGGGCCCGTCCGCAGCGCGCCCGTTCCCGGGGCAGCCGGAGCTGCGGGGCGGGCGGGCAGCGGGCGCGCCCTTCACCGACGCCTCGGGGCCGCCGCCCGCCCCGCCGCCGCCGCGTCCGCCCGGGCGAGATGCAACAAGAGCGAGTGACCAGCCGCGCCACCGAGGGAGGATCCGGATCCGTACTTGGAGACGCTGCACATTGATCCGGTGACAGCTAAAATAACGGGAAGACACACCCACTTAGCACCAGCATATTTACATTAACGGCCTCCGGGACCCCGCCGCCGTCAATCACCGATGCGCTCCAGTCAATCACGGCGCGGCTTTAAGGCACGGCGGAACGGGGAGGGAGCGGGAGGGGGGGAGGGCGTGGGGGGCCGCCACCGAGCGGGGACCCGCCCGGGCAGCCCGAGGTAAGAGCGGGGATCGGCCCCGCGCCGCACCTGCGTGGGCTCCGCGTCCCCGTGTCCCCCCCGCGCCCGCCTCCCGCCGTGCCGCCAGCCCGGGGGCAGCGATGCTCGTTGAAAGTTTGCGCGGGGAGCGGGCGGTAACGAAAAGAGGAGCCCGGGGAGAGCGGCGGAGGGACCCCATCGAAATCGGGGATGCGCTGCTGCCGCGCATCCCTCTCGCAGCCGGGATGCGCGCTCCGGTGCGGGGCGCGGGAGCGGGAGCGGTACCGGGGACGAGGGGGGGGAGATCGGGCGGCAACGAAATCGCCGGGAGGAGGGGGCAGAGAGGGGCGAGCTGGGGTTTTTCGTTCCCCACGGGGTCTCACGCCACGCCGGCAGGACCGGCCGATAGGACCGGCGGAGCGGCTGAGGGGACCCGGCGCTCCGGTGTCCGCCGGCCGTGCCGGTGTGGCGGGGGCCTCTCGCCGCATCCCTGCCCGGGTTGGGTTCCCGCATGCGGCGCTCGTCACAGCCACGTTAATTAAACTGTAATTAATCATCGCGTCCGGCCGCGATCGGCGCAATTACAGCGATCAAACAGAAGTTAATAACGGCGCGGATCGCCCCCAGCTATCACTTTTGTGTGTGCCCCCGCGCCTTCCTTCCCCGCCATCACCGGCGGCACCGGGAGGATGCGGCGGGGCTCGACCGGCGCGGAGCGGAACGCGGGCGCGGAGCCGCCCTTCTCCTGCGCGGAGAGCCGAGCCCCGGCCGCGCTCCCACGCGGGACAGCGGCCGCGGCTCCCCCCGGGACGCCCCGTCGGGGGGGACGCGGACCGGGCGCTGCCGGCCGGGCCTTGCGGCGCGGCCTTCCCGCAATGATCGCAACCCGAGCCGGTAATTATTCCTCGCCTTTTAATTATTTATCCTCGCCAGCCTCCCCTCCTGCAGCCATACGGAGGCAGGAGCGCGGTGAGACGCTCCCGCGCCGGTCGAGCCCCGCTCGGCGCCGCGTTTGGGGCGATCCCGCCGCGCTCGGCGCCCGCGGGAGCCGCGCCGGGCCGCGAGGCACCGGGAGCGGGCGGCGGCGCGGACCGAGCCGGTACCGCCGGGACCGGGGGGCGGAGAGAGCGGGGGGCGCTCCGGGAGGACGCGGCTCTGCCCCCGTTCCCTCCGCCGTGCCCTTGCCCGGGCCGTGCCTCTGCCCGGTGCCCGCGGAGCTCGCCCGGAGCGGCGGAGGCGGCCCCGGCTCGCCCCGACGGCGGCGCGGAGCCCCGGGGAGGGGAGCGGCCCCGGGCCCGACCCCGGCCCCGCCGCCCCGGCCGCGCTCCCCGCTCCTCGCGACCGCCGTATCTTTTAACAGTTGAATTGACTGCAGTTTTTGTCAGTTAATTAGGTTTAATTTACATAATTAGTACAGTATAAAGAGTATTGGGGATAATCAGGAGGTACGTCTCGCTTACTGTGTAAACACGGATTCGGAATTAAAAATCAGATGTAATTAAGGCGTGTGCGCGCGGCTTTTAATTGTAATGAATTTCTAATTAACGCTCAACGATCGCCGCACGCGGGAGCCGGGACGTTTGCGGGCTCCGGCGCCCCCCAAACCGGGGACCCCCCCCGGGACACCCCCGGGGCCGGGGGGCGCGGAGGGGCCGCGGCCGGCGGGGAGGGCGCAGCCCCGACGGGACCCCCCGTCCTTCCCCGCTCCCCGGGCCGGTGCCGCCCGCAGCCGAAGCCGGAGGATAATTTAGGTTAAAACTTAGGGAGCCGTGTCACGGGTGTATAAATAAATAATCACGCGTGGCGGGCGCGGAAGGCCCCGCGCTCCTGGAGGGCTGAGCCGAGATTGCCACATAAATCACGGCGGTCTAATTCAGTGGAAGTTTAATAAACGCCTCCTATTGGAAATGAATGTTCCCCATTTAACAGTTGTATCAGCACCATATAAAACCATGACCCCAATAAATTTAATTTTAGAGGCCGATCAATCCGGGCTTCTCTCCATCGATCCGCGGCGGCTCTGCACCTCCGCAGCCTCTTCCGCGGCCCTTCCCGCCGAGGCGGGGGAAGGAGCGTTTCGATTAGACTCTTTATTAGGAAAAGATTGCTCCGAGAGGCCTGAAAATTAAACGGTGACATTTTAATTACTGGACATTGACAAAGGGAGCGGGCGGCGGCTCTCTGCAGGCCGGGCACACTCGGCCTGACCCGGCTGCTGAGCCCCCGCGGGCCGGGGGGAGCCGTGCGGGCTCCGGGGAGCCTGGGGCTCCCTCTGGGTGCGCCCCGGGATCCTTTCACAGGGCTGGGCACAGCTGACCCCCACCCCGCTGCATGCCCTCCGTGCATCCCCAGTCTGTGCACCCCCTTTTTCTATGGCCCCCTCCGTGCCCCCCGTGACACCCCACACACCCTCCATCCCCACAACACATCCCCGGCTGTCCCCAGTGCGCCCCAGGCCCAACCCACAGCTACTGTCCCCTTGTCCCCCTCACCTCTCTGTCCCCCCGAACCCTCCCTGCGCCTCGGAACCTCCCCGTTTGCCTGGGCCGGAGCGGCTGCGGGAGCGCGGGATCGATAGGCGCCGATTTATTGATCGGTGGAGCCGAGCACTGGGCAGGGATGGAGCGGGACGCGGCCAGGGCAGCGCTCCAGGCCGTGCCGTGCCGTGCCGTGCCGTGCCCGCTGCGGGACGGAGCCGCACTCACCTGCGCGGGCCTGGCCGCGGGAAGTTTTCCTCCTCCTGCTGCTTCTGCTGCTGCCCATAAAAGCCCCAGACATCCATTTGCCATTAAACACCCCCGGGCTCTCCGGCTCTCACAAACCTTGAACTTGCGCCGCGGGCCCGGCGCCGGAGCAGCCGCAGCCGGGAAGGCTCAATCCATAAATCCTGTCCTGGGCGAGCACGGTGCTTCACGGACAGAGCCTCTGCCGAAGGTAACGCAGCTCCGGCTGCAGCTTCCCCACGGGAAAGGCGCAGGATCACAGGCTCGCTGTGGCTGCTTTGAGTTAGGAGAGACCTTAAAGCTCCTCTCGTTCCAACCCCACCTCCATGGGCAGGGACACCTTCCTCTAGAGCAGCTTGCACAACCTTTTTTTTTTTTATTCGGTGTGACCAAATACTGCAATAGGAGATTTTTAAATTTCTCTTTTTCCCCGTTAGGTTTTCCCAGTCCAGGCTGGTGAGCTGAGGGAGCAGGAGGAGGCCAGAAAGTTTAGAGGACACCCCCAAATTGTGGTGCCTGTGAGGCCCCCCGGGAATGCTGAGGATGAGTTACCCTAAAACCCCGGTCACAGCTCAGGACCTCACCATCATTCAGTGGCTCCAGCTCCCCCCCGAGAGCCCCGGTGCCCCCCAGGCCTGGCTGTGCCCGCGGGGACATCGCTGCCACCCAGCCGCAGCATTTGGGGCTCGGGATGCTCCTTACCTGGCTCCCGGGGCAGAGGCACCGTAAATACCCCGCCCTGGGGGCAGAGGGGGCACAGCTGGATCCTCTGAGGCTCCCGGGTGACTGGGGGCACCTGGGCTGTGTTTGTGCCCTCATGGGCCGGCCCGTGGCAGCTGGGCAAGGACGGCTCCCCGGGGGTGTCCCTGTGTTTGTCACATCCCAACGGGAGCGGGATGAAGAGCACGGAGAGGTGTCCGAGAAGCTGAGCAGCCCTGGAGCATCCTGGAGACGGGATTGGCCGCTCCTGTTCCCTGCCCGAAGGGGCTCCGTGTGTGTGCCCTGGCCCCGGAGCAGCCCCGCAGAGCGGAGCCGCCACCTGGGACAGCCCCTGGCCCTCCTGTCCCTCCTGTCCCCCCTGCCCAGCCCAGCTGCAGCTCCCGGGGTTCCCGGAGCAGCTCCCGTGGGACGTGGTGGCTCCCGGATTGTCCTGCCCGGATTGTCCCGGTGGCTCCGGATTGTCCTGCCCGGGCCAGCGCTGGGGCCAGGCCAGTGCCCGCTGCGGGGCCATCGCCCCCTCTGTCCCCGCCGAGCCGCTTCTCCCGCAGCTCTCGCTCCCCACCAGTGGATTTGGTTCCCTGCAGGAGTGTTTTTTTTCCCCAAAAAAGCCCCAAATTCCCCGGTTTTGCCCGCACACTCCCGCGGTCCCACGGATGCCTGCAGGTGAGCTTTCCCTGCAGGAGCGGCAGGCAGGAGAGCACCCACGGCCTCCCCAGCTCCAGCCCTCCCGCTGGTTCTCCTCTCGGGTAGCCCGGGATCAAACGGGGCTCCCCAGAGCTGCTCCCGGCCGTGGCTCAGGTGTGGGGCCGAGGGACAGCGGCAGGTGAAGGAGCCCCGGCAGCCCCGCCTGCCCCCCGGCTGCTCGGGCTGCTCTCCGGAAAACAAAGGCGGGCGCTTTGCCTTGGGAATGCTGACAGCGGGCTGGATTTGGCCACGGGATACGAGAAACAAAATATTTTCTCATTCTGTGCTGATTTAAGGGCGATCTTCCACGGGCTCTTCTCACGGGAGCTTTGCCGGGCAGTGGGAAAGGGAAATGTGGAAAATATTGGAAGTTTTGGCACAGATGGGACACATTCCTTTTTTCCCACATCCACACTCCCATGGGAATCATCACCACTGAGGTTACAGGAGGGGAGACAGAGGTGGCACCGGTGGGGAGCCCTCAATGAGCAGCTGGGGTGAGGAGTGGGACTGGGGGGTCACTGCAGCTGTGGCATCCTCTGCTGAACTCATTGCACACCCCTGATGCCATCCTCCGAGCAGGACTCAGCTGTAGGGTGTGATATTGCTGCATTTCCTGCAACATTTCCAGCAAGAAATGCCACAATTCAGACCCCCCAAAAATGCAGCAGGGAAGAGGAGAGAGGGCAAACCCATTCCTGGGCAGCCCCAGGTGTGGGTCAGCTCCTGCCTGTGGGGAGAGCAGCACTGCTGAGCCCCTTCCCAGCGCCCAGCACTTCAGGAAAACCTCCCTGGAGCTTCATTCCCATCCCTGGACATTCTGGGAACAGGGGGATGTTACACCTGGGGCGTGTTTTGTGTCCTGGCCGCCTCAGAGTCATGTTTGATTGTCCTGGGGCAGGATTTGCTCAGCCCCAAAGCAGCCCGGGAGGATCCCCTGGGGCAGGTTTGGGGGTTCCTGCACTGTGGGGTGCCCCATGCCAGGCTCACCTGCATCCCACAGGGCACAGACACGGACTGGGACGTTCCTGGAGCAGGGAGAGGAGCCTGGGCTGGGTTCGGGATGGGGGTGAGCTCAATCCTGGCCACATTCCCTGCATTCCCCCTCAGCTGTGCCCCTCGGTGCTGATGGGTGGTGCAGGAATTGGGGTCCACTCCCAGGTCTCAGCTGGGAATGCCAGCAAGGCTGAGAGGAGATGCTCAACCCCAAACTTCCCTCCTCCGCCCTCTCAGCCAGCCCCATTCCCCAGATTCTGCCGGGACGGGGCAGATGAGCAGATCCCTGGCTGCACTGAACCCCAGGATTTGGGAGAGGGAAGGGATGGAGCCCCAAATTCCCCTGGACTCATCCCACTGACCAACCACATGAATCATAATTCTGTCCCTGCTTTAACCAGGAGTTTTTTTTCCAGCTCCATCCCACACGGATTTTCAGGGTGAGTCCTCCTCTCCCAACCTCCCCGGCAGGAAAAGCAGCAGGAAAAGCCCTGGGATTGCTGAGTTTTAAACCAGATCCTAGAGAGAGAGGGAGAGAGAGCCCTTTTATACAGGGAAAGCTGCTGGAACTGTTAGGGATAAATAAATGGCAGCGCTGCCATGCCCTGCCTGGCTCACAGGGAGGGAATTTGTCTCACTTTAGCAAAAGGACCTGGAGGAACGGGGGGCTGCTGCCTCATTCATTGCCTGTTATCTGCCAGCGAGGTTGTGACATCAGAGCAATTAAGACAAACTTTAGTCTGTAAGTTCATGCCTGCAACCTCTACACTTCAAAAGAAGACAAACGATCCCTCCAAGGAAGGAAAGCAAGTCTTTTCCAGGCTGCTTCCAGAATAACATTTAGGATTTGCAGTGGTTCGGGAAGAATAATTCACTGAATTGTGGGGAGAGTTGAAGCTGCTGGTAGAAAATAAACCACCTGAGTCTTTTTTTATTTTTTAGCAAAAGTTTATTTCTAATGCAAAGACAAGCAAACAAACCCCAACCTCCTCCCACCCAACTCACTCACCCCAAACCTGCCTCTCACATCCATGGTTTATTTATTTTTTTTCCTTTTATTAAGCATTTTTACACAAGGAATGATTCAACCTGTGTTGGTCTGTTGTGGAAATGTTCCCCAGGAATTGCAGGAGCCAGGAACACCCAGCAGAGACATTGCAGCCATTCCTTTTTCCTGCAACACCAAACCTGGAGCCTGTGCTTGGCCTGGTTGAACCCACAGCTGTGCCAGGGCCTGCCCACCCTCCCAGGGAAGGATTATTCCCAACACCCCATCCATCCCTGCCCTGTGGCAGTGGGAGCCATGCCCTGTGTCCTGTCCCTCCATCCTTGTCCCCAGTCCCTCTCCAGCTCTCCTGGAGCCCCTTCAGGCCCTGCAAGGGCTCTGGGGATTCCTGGATCCTTCCCTTCTCCAGGGGAACACTCCCAGCTCTCCCAGCCTGGCTCCAGAGCAGAGCCCTGTCCTCTTTCCCCCTTTTCCACCTCAGCAAACCCTCTCTGGTTCAGGGATCAGCCTGACCATGGGTGCTCCTCGTGTCCCAGCAGCTGACACTGGGAGCAGAGAGGGCATTCCCAGTCACTCACTGGTGTGATGCTGACCCTCCTGGCACCCCCTCATCTCCTCACAGGGTGGGCAAGCCCAGATATTTCTCTTTTTTTGTCTGTTTGCTTTTGTTTTACACTTAAACCCAGTATTGAGTGGCTGCCTGCACTCAGAGACAGCCACCAACTCGTCAGGAAATCCTCTGGACACTTGGAAAGGAGCAACAGTTAAAAAATACTCTGGAGTCAGGAAACAGAACATTCAGTAACCCAAAAATAGAGATATAAAATACTTGCTTTAAGGCTGTGTACAGTATAACTGAAGATAAACCTGGAAATTGCTCAGCAACAAAAGAAACAATTAAGAAAATTCCTTAACGTGGCGGTGAGGAAAAGGCAGCCAGCAAACACCCTGATGTTGTCGACGCTTCTAGGAAACAGCTGGAGTAGAACAGGACCTGGGTAAGCTGAGAGTGCCAAGGTGGAGGTCCCGGCGTGGGGAGAGCCCCGGGTGCTGCGGGGCTCACTGGGCTCCCTGGGCTCGGCGCTCCTCCAGCATCCGGCACACCCACATGGACACCACCTCGGCATTGCCGTCGTTGTACTGCACCACGAACGGGTGGCCCTGCAGGGGACAGGAGGGTCAGCAGGACAGACACACAGAGCCCTCCTGCAGCACAAACAGCCCACGGTGACAGCCACAGCAGGGCCATGAAGCACTGCCTCAGAGCAGTGGATTTCCCTGCAGCCTGTTCCGAGCAGCAAGAGGCAGCCCAGACTCCTTGGAAATGCTCTTTTTGTTATTCCATTTGCTCCTTGTGTTCTGAGCCAGACCCTTTCCAGGACAGCTGAGCAGTTGCTGAATGGTGTTTGGGTGAAATGATATCCCAAAAAAACCTCATTAATCTGCTCCTCTGCTTGTAAATGTGTGCGATGTCCTAAAATTCCTCTCTTTAACAACCAACCATGCATCCTTCATGTGCACTGACCTTCCAGAGCATAAAGGGGATCCAGGAGAGCTGGACAGGGACTCTGGACAAGGCAGGAGTGACATGATGAGGTGTTCTGCCCAGCACTGGGGTGGTTTTGGGTGGAAAAGTGCAGGAATAAGAGAAATGCCTTTAACACAGCCTAGAAGCAGCTGTTTCACCTCCTCAACAGAACAGCCAAGGACACCAGAGAGAAGCAGCAGAGAAC
This sequence comes from Melospiza melodia melodia, assembly GCF_035770615.1. Lineage (NCBI taxonomy): Eukaryota > Metazoa > Chordata > Aves > Passeriformes > Passerellidae > Melospiza > Melospiza melodia. The sequence continues at coordinate 19,575,057 of NC_086208.1, read as the reverse complement.
AATCAGGAGGCACAGACAGGGCAGGGCAGATGCTCTGGGGCAATCAAACCCAAATATTCCAGCCAGTCCTTTCCCCTTTAGGATGGAGAAGCAGCAGAGAACAGTCAGGAGGCACAGACAGGGCAGGGCAGATGCTCTGGGGCAATCAAACCCAAATATTCCAGCCAGTCCCTTCCCCTTTAGGATGGAGAGACCCTGCAGCCAGAGCCCACTCACCCCCAGGATATCCCTGCATTCAGGCTGCTCCAAATGAAATTTCAGCTCTGAAACCTCAGCTGTCAGGTTTTTAAATATTCAGCCTTAAAAATACCTGGAACTCAGCACAGCCAGCAGGAGAGAGGTAGAAAATCCAGCACCAAACTGGTTTTTCTTACTGGTCTGGTACTGGTGTGCTGTGGCCTGGCTCAGTGGGATGCACTGGGAATCCTGCAGGGAATGGGAAGTGGCTGCTGCAGAGCCTGGAGCTGGAAAGGTCAGGCAGGACAGGGCCAGGGCTGGCCCCCAGTGAGTGTCAGGCAGCCTAATTTTGTGTGTCAAGCCTGAAAATGAGATAAACAATGACAAACCAGGCTTTTTAAATGAACTTGTCTCTTCTGGTTCTCTTGATAAAGGGTACATTTCTCGAGTTGCAGTGTCCCCCCAGACAGGTTTAACTCTTTCACAGGGCAGCTCCTGGCAGAGGAGGAGGTGAAGGATTTAAATACCTGACAGGAAATTAAAAGGGCAGCGCCCCCCTGAACACAGAGCCCTGGTAATTCCAACTCAGTGCTCACCAACCATCCATCATTTAGCCCAGTCAATTAAATCCCCATTATTCAAGGGTAAAAGTTCCATCATTTTATCTACCCCTAAAATTCAGCAATTTGCTTTCACGGCTGTCTCCTCTGACCTATAAAAAAATCTTTGTTTCTGTTAATAACCCACCCTGAGCTTATTGCCTCATGGCATCCTGGGCAGGGCTGCAGGTCCAGGGGCCTTTTCCAGCTCCAAGTGCCCACCTGGAGAGTACAGCTCTGCTCCAGGTGGATGAAATTCCCTCTGGGATACAAAATTATCACCCACAACCCCAAATCCTTACACCTCTTCAGTCTAAAGCACAGGGAACAACTTCCACTGCCCCTCACACACAAATCCAGGGAAGAGCTTCAGGAGAGCCTCTCCCACAAACAGGATCCTCTGGCCATAAAATGTGTTTGGAGAGCACCAGGGAGGCTCAGAGCAATGCCAAAGACAGGCAGACCATCAAAAATGCCCCTTGTGCAATGCCTGGGATTTCAGGCTCAAAAGGAGTCAGTGTTCATGTCAGACTGCTCTAAAGGTCCATGGAACAGGCAGCTACCAGCCTGCAGTGGTGACAAAGGACATTCCCAGGGTGAAATGCCAGTCAGCCACAGATTTCCCTGGAAATCGCCAGAAATGAGAGATTTTCCTCCCCAGGGTGGTGCTCCCTGGGGCACAGAGCATGGCAGGAACCTGAATCCCAAATGGTGGGAGAACATGAGATCTAACCCACTCCAGCACCTCCTTATATTTTTTTCCCTCTGGCACAGTGAGAGGCTGATTGGGGAGGGCAGCCAATTAAAAATGATAATAAAGTTCCTCATGCTTATGCAAGGAAGGTTGGGAAATGAGTGGCACTGCACTGGTTGCAGTGGTGCCACCCTTTTAACATTCCTTTTTCCAGGAACCCTCCTAGCCTGAACTCCATTTATCACCAAGCAGCACAGACAAACCATAACTTCCATTTAAAAAATTCTGAACTCAAGACCACAAAAAAACCACAATAAAAAAGATCCCAACTGTTGCAGCCACAGCCTATGAAGACAATGGCCGTGCCCTCAGACAGCATTTCAAATACAGTTTATTAGTGTGTGATATGAAAAGGGTATTTTTATTGCATGATATAATGCAATGGGACCTTGGGCGCTCTGCAGAAGGACCTTGCACTCAGAAGTGTAATGAACCCATAGTCCAAAAAACATTATACTGTACATTAACCTATCATTAATGGCACATTAGGGCTGGGGGCACTGCACGCTCGCTGGGCAGGGCTCCATCAGGACAGTGTGCAGGAAAGCACAGCCTTCCCAGGCTTAAAACAAATAGAGAAAATAAATATTACTGCTGGCTGCAGGCTGCTCTGAGGCAAGCTCACTCGCTGCTTAACTTGCAGTGTTTTAAAGGGGGGATGAGGAAGATGCAGCAGTTTACTGGGTGCCGTTGGCATGCCCTGAATGCATCAGATGCACATTTTCCTGCATAAAACACAGCACAAGTGGAAACTGAAAGCCTGCTCCCCTTCCCTGCCATTCCTTAATTCCTCCCTGGCACTAAGAGTTGGGAATGGGAAGAGCATCCTCTGACCCAGCTCTCTGTTGGACACCTGGGATCTGTTTTGCCCCTGCGCCCATTTCACCTGAGCAGAATTCCAGCCCTAACTCCATGTGAAACACGAGCAAACCACCAGACCCCTGCTGCTCCCAGAGCAGGTGGGATGTTCCAGGCCTTCCCCCACTCCAGGTGCTCTGTTCAAATGTTAAACCAGGAAAGCCTGCCTGGCAGCTCATCCCTCCAACTCCAAAAAGTCCCAACTTGGCTGTCCAGCAGCACATCCCAGTTGGTTCTCCCATTGCTCCTGAGGTGCCTGTGCTGTGCACAGCTCTTGTATGAACTCAGGGCATGGATTCGAGGGGAAATCCTGCCCATCCTCATGTTCAATGGAGTAAAAGTCCCACCTCCAACAGGACAAACACAAAGCTCAGCTCTGGAGCTGCACCAGCTTCCCAGGACTCCTGGAAACACCAAATGCTGAGCAATGCAAACAGCATCCCAGAATTCCTGGAAACACCAAGTGCTGAGTAACCCAAACCACCCCAAACTGACCCCAGGTCCCCCTGCAGTGCCCTCAGCACGTGTCAGGATTTCATCACTCCAGGCCTGCCTCCAGTGCTGGAGGATTTTCCATCTCGAGCTGCTGCCTCCAAGGACAAGCCACACTAAAAGCTGTTCTAATTATCTGTGCCAGCTATCCACAGGATCCAACTGCGGCTCCCACAGCCAGGAATAGCAGCGAGGAATCCTCAGGCCAATTGTCTCACTGCAGACTCCCAAACCATGGTTAATTCACAGGCACAGGAGGTGGCAGGGCATCCTCAGGGGATGCTCCACACAGCTTCTGAGGCCTGAGTGGGGTAGGAGCTCTGCAGGCTGAGCACAGGTGAACCCACAGAGACACAGAACGTACCCACAGGTGAAAGGGCCCTGCAGGACACTGTTCTAGTGTGATCCAGCTGCTCCATCTCTTGTTTTCCTTTTGAAATTTTGGGAATTTTTAAACCCTTTTAAGGGAAGTGTGAGCACCTGAAGTGCTTGGAACAGCAGGGACTGGGAGGCTCAGTCTGTGTCTGCCAAGAGTGTCCCAAAGCTGCAGCAAGGTCAGCTGCAGCCTCCTTGTCTCTTCCAAATGGGATGGCAGATCACAGATTGAGCTTAACCCTAAAACTGCAGCTCCTCCCTGGGACTGTGCCTGATCTGGGAGCGAGGTTTGCTGGCCCAGTTCTCTCTCACTGTTCTGTCCTCAGACTATTGAGGGCAAGGACTGTGCTTGCTGCACCGGAGAGGCTCCAGCACCCCAGAGCTGTGCTCAGCTGGGTGCTGGAGACAAAGCCCCAGTGCAGGGGGTGGAACCTGACACCACAGAACCATGGCATCCCCAATCATGGGCTGGAAGGACCTTAAAACCCACCCACTCCTCCCCCTTCCACCGGCCCAGGCTGCTCCCATCCAACCCTGAGCACTCCCAGCATGGACCAGTGGCGTTTTCTGGCTGGAGATGAGGCAGGGACAAGAACACATCCACAGGGAAAACCAAGTCTGCTTATTTTCCTGCAAGTTTCTGCTCCTTGCTCGCTCCTCAGCTGAGAGCAGAGCCCAGGCTGCTGAGCAGCTCCACTCGGGAAGTGGGGAGTTTTGTTTGTTGCATGGCCTCCCTATCACACACTGTAATTAAAATGTTGATTACTAAACAGTTTAAATATATGACAGACAATGCAGTTAAAGCCTACAGTTAGGTCAATATGTGATTTAGATTTGCCATTTAAAAACTCTCATTTAAATTTTGCATACATTAATCACTACCATACTTCAATGTTCTGATATCCACCTGACTACACTATTAAAATAAAACTTGCTGCCCCAGGGAAATCCTACTTATTCTTAATTGTTTCGAGGCTTTGATGGGCTTTTAATCTAAGATTAATTTATGCAATTTTAAATAACTCTTCTTATGATTAATAAGCTTGAAAATTAAAAGGAGTCTAAAGCAATTATAATGAGCATTTGGTCATAACCTCATTAGGAGAAGGAGTGAAGGATACAGCTCTGGAATTCTTACAAGACTACAATTTAAGGTTACTTTCAGAGGAGTCAAACATAGTACTTGAAATTGCAAAGGCAGATTAGCCTAGGTCAGCCTTAGAACTATGGCTACCTAGATTAGCACACTAATGATTTTATCCCTCTGATGATATGTGAGACAGTGAAAAGATGGTGCAAAACAAAGATAAATGGATAACACAACTAAGCACTGAAGCCCTGGGGTTGTATTTCTTCCTTTTTTTTTTTTTTAAGAAGTACTTTTCTCTCCTATTATTTTTCATTTTGTAGATTGACTTTCACTAATGCATTTTTCCTTTTTATATGATAAAGTTAATTGCAAGCAATTTTCAGCTGGTTTAGTTTTGTTGAGGCACCAAAACTCTCCTGGAATTTACAAAATTTGTATTCAAATAACAACAGTCCCCAGGCCTGATGGATGGACCAAGAGAAAGAACACCTTAACTTTGACCTCAACACCTTAACCTGAACATCAACTGTCTACACACCTCACCCAAATTTCCATTTTAAACAGCAATACAGATTCTTCATTATGATTAAAGTATTATTTTCCCAAGCTTTGGACAGCTGGTGACCCCAAAACAGACCTCAGAGACCCCTCGTGCACTTGACTGATGTGTCCAAGCTAGCAACTCATCAGCAGACAAAGGGTCAAGAGGGAATTTTTCAGGTGAGAACAGCAGGAATTGGAGCAGCTCCACTCCACAGCTGGCCCTGACTTCAAACTCCTGACCCCCTCCTCCTGCAGCACCCCAGGTCTGCTATTTGCTCCCTTCCTGTGGCAAAAACTGGTCTGAAATTTACTGCAGGGTTTAGGGTTTGGCTGTGGCACAGAGGAATCTATTTGCCCATCTGCAGATCATTCTTTCCACAGCAGCTTTGCTTTTGATATTTGTTGTTAAAGCAGAAACTGTCCTTGGCGCTCCTCACGCTGCTCAGCTGAAAACGAGCCAGCTCTCAGCAAAGGTATTTCACTTTTGTGTTATGACTCTTAAAAACTCTTAAAACAAACTAAAGCAACCCAAATCTAATTGGAGTTTACTTCTGCAAGTGCTGCTGAGGTTAAGGAGAGCTGCAGAGGAGGAATGGGGAGAGTGGCCCAAGGCTGATGGAGTCTGTCAACATTAGCAAGCTGTCGACAACAGAAGCAGCTCTGCTGAGTGAAACGCTCGGTGCAACATTTTGGGGATGGAAGAGCTTTGACTTTTGCCCAGCTCTGGTCTGGTCTGTGGCCTCAGTGCCCATTAGTAGCTGGAGCTCATTAGGTGTGTGCCTGGAGCACATCTTCTGGTGGGGCTTCATTTGAAATCGATTCAGTTCGTGAGCTTCAAGACCTGGCTGTGATGAGAATGAGAGAGTGGGGGCTCAGAAAGAGCAGAGATTCACACCAGAAAGGCACACCTGACCTGAACTCTGCTGGAGCTGCACCTGCAGAAGTGTCCTCAGGACACAGGAATGGTCTCAGTGACACCAAACAGAGCTCGTCAGGAATTCAGGGCTGATACAGAATTTCCTTCAAACAAGGACTAAGTGTTCCCCTAGACTCGGGGGGAAGGGTGAAGAAAACAACTGTTTTCCCCAAGTTTTTCTACTGGGGAAAAAAAAATTTGCTAAGCAAATTACTATGCAGAAGTAAACTGAAACAATCTCCTAAATGTTTTTCACCCAAATCCTGGAGAAGAAAATGCTGTGTGCACACACACGCACAAATAACAACAATTAACAAAAGCAAAAAAACCCTGAAAATTATGTGGCTGGAAGCAAAAAGGGAGAATGGAACAGCTCGTACTTCGTTAGCATTTTTGTGATGAAGTTTCTGCAAATGAACAAGTTGTTTTTAGAAGTACCACTACGATCATCCTGCATTCCATGGCTGCACACTGCCTGCATGGAGTGCAAAATGACATCCCCGTGTCTGGCAGGCTCTGGGAAGGGACTCAGTAAAGTATTAAATGATGGAGGGGCAGGTGCTGCCAAATCCCCTCGTCTGAGGAGCAGAGAAAGCTAAGGTATGAAACAATGTTGGCATAAACGCACAGAGTCCTGATGAAAACACAGAGCAAAATACATCATCACAAGTTGGCATGGGGAAAAAAATATCAATTCCTTTGAATCCTTCCCAAGGTCACTGAACAAGGACCGAGGCCACCAGCACCATTTCCACGCTCAGAGCTGTGTTTTAATCCAGGGGAGCCTTTCCCTGGTGGAAACCTGGCTCTCCCCAGCCCAGCAGGCACCGGCTCATCCCGATTTACAGCATCTGAGTGTTTTCCCAACCTCTCCCATCAATTCCAGCAGGCAGATGCACATTGATGGGACAATGAACTTTTCCAGGGCTGTATTTTGGGGTTTCAGCCTCTATAAAGCTGCGTACTCCAAGCTCTGCCCCGGGTGGGAGCACCAGCAGCCGGCTCCGGAGGGGAGGCCGCGGCTCAAAAAAAGGAAAATAAATAAAAAAAGAAATCATGTTTAATTTAAAAATTAGAAACTGGAGCAGGCTGTGAGCACAGAGGTTGATTGAAACAAAATTTAAATTCCTGTCAAGCCCATTTAAACACAGGGGCCCTTCATAGGCAATTAGCTGCTCCCTGTGAAGGCTGAGCGAGGCCGGGCCTGGTCACTGTGAGGAGCCGAGAAAAATTAACTAAAACCAGGCGCTATGAAATATTTAGCCTCCCAGTTTATCACCGGGGTTTGGAAGTGTAAACAAGACAAAAATCGATTCCTCGGTGCCCTCCAATCAATCCCCCAAAATGGCGAGGGCATCTGTTTCTGCTCAATTTTGTTTACTCTGGCAGATTTGCCTTAATTGCGGTTGTTTATCTCCCGTTGTCCCCGGGGCCCTAATCTCCCGATTACTAATACTTAACACTCATTTCACATCTAAAGCTACTTCTAATCCTCAACAGGTTTCTGGAGCTCTTAAAATGATGGAGGCCAGGGAGATTTCTCTTTGTGAGAGGAGCATTTTGCGACCCGCAACCAGCTGGGCCCAATCGTCACCAGGGATGGCGGCAACAAAGGTGCTAAAAGGCTCTTTCACAAACTCTGCCTCTCCGCCGGGAATGCCACCGAGAAAAAAAGGCCTTTGATGGGGAAAAAAGGGAAAAAAAACACCCTGAACAAGGGGGCTCTAACAGTCCAGCCAAATAAAGTTACTGTCATAATCAAGCGCTGTCAATCACAATGAAAATCCAATTAAAAAATCTTTCAGCACGGCCCCTCTTCAGGAGAAAAATGTCCCCTATTTATATGCGGTTTTTTTTTTTCCCCTTTTTTTTGTCAACTGCACAAATTAGAAAGTCGTATTAATTGATTTTTTACTACTTTAGGCCCTGATCCTCCAGCAGAATTTCTGCGGATGGAAGAATCAAGCGGCACAAATCTGATTAAGGGATTTGAGGCATAATGCACACAGGTCACTAAGAAGCCATATCTCTATCTCCTGCTTTATACTCTGCTTATTCATAGGCAATTATTACTCTTATTTAATACTGCAGGAGTGTCCTGAGGTGCTAATTGGACTAGAGACCCACATGTAGCTGGTACTCCACAAGCACCAGCCATTTTAATCTACGCAGAGTGTCTGAATAGATTTAAAATGCCAATTTCACTGCACAAATAAAAATTGTACGTGAATTTCAACAGTTGCCTGTTAGAATAAATTCCTTGATGGATTTGGAATGAATAGAGAGGACAATATTCTGGGATTTAAAGATAGGGGTCTTATTTTGGAACTGCTAACAGATTTTTTTTTCCTCAATTTTTCAAAATAAATAGGTAAGGAAGACAGCTGACATAAAACATCAACAAGGCAAATGCACAACTTCTCAATATCGAGTAATTGAAAGATTTGCAATTCTGCTACCAAAATGAGTGAGATGTAAATATTTGTCCCTGTGCCTGGAGAACTACTGAACAACCAGCAGTGCCAAATGAAACATTTGCTCAAATTAAACTGCAAAGCCCAGGAGACTCAAGTAGCCAAAAAATATGAACTGTATCCCTCTAAGCTGTTGCCAATTCATTTTTGTCCAATTTCCTTAGATTTTCAACACCTCTTTCAGCCAACTCGAGTTACTCCTTTTCACATTTCACAAGGAAGTGCTGCTGGTTTGTGCAGCTCTAGGAGGGGAATATTCCCATTTATTCCCAGATATTATTCCCAGATATTCCCATTTGCTGGGGGAACTGGGTGATCCCATAGCAATGGGTGCAGCAGGCAGGGAATGAAGGCACCACCCCTTAAGCTGTCACCATCCTGCTCTTGGGTGGTTGCTGGATTTAGTGATACTGACAGAATGGATGTCTCCATTTCAAGAGCCAATTTCTCAAGTGGCACAGAAGAACTCACACCCCAAAGGACAGAGATGGCTTTTCCCCCCACTTTTTTTTTGGAAAGACAGGGGGAAATATCCCTGACCCACCTTTACCAATTTCAGCTCACTGAGCAATGCTGCCACCTGAAGAAACACAGATTCTTTTCCTCTTAAGCTACCTTGAGCAAGGAAGATATTGAACACCCAGTGACAGGCGTATCCTGAGCCCTGCTGTGAAATCCTTGCCTCAATATAAATTCTGATTTGTCTTCAGTGATTTGATCCAGAACTCCTTGTCCACTGCATGTCTGAAGTGAGAGACTGAAGACCCAGTTTATTATTTATCACATATATTTCATGACTGAGCTGGATGATCCTAAAAAACCTTTCCCAACCTAAACAATTCTATATTTACAACAGCTAAAATACTTGGCTCTGTACTTTTTTTCCTTGAAAAACCAGGAGAGAGCCCTTTCCTTCACATCTGCTTGTGTTTGGTGTCTGTCAGAACTTCCCCTTGTCATGGAGTGAATAACTGGGATCGTTGTGACAGAGGAGAGGCTGCACATCTGCAAACAAAGCCATTCATCACAGCTCCAAGCACAGACAATTCCATCAGCCCTGATGGGAGATCCTGCACTGGCCCAGGACAAAACAGAGTAGCCAAAGAGGGAAAATTCTTGGCTCCCTGTGATTCAGCAATGGTGCCGAAACATCTGGATGGGGGCACACAACAAGCATGGATCTCTAAAGCTGATCTCACAGGATCTCTAAAGCTGATCTCACAGGACCTCTGGGGTGTGTCTGTGCAAAGGGAAGTGCTGAGAGCCCTCTGGTCCATCCCAAAAACCATCGCCATCCAAACCCCAGCCCTGGCTCCTCACTGGGGGAAAGCCCTTTATTGACAAACCTAAGCACCAGTGTTTTATTGGCTTTATTCTGGGGCTTTAGATGAAAATCCAGGCAGGATTATGCTGACCCTCCATTTGTTTGTTTAAACCATAAAAGTGTTTCCTGAGAGCTGGAACCAGGGGTTTAACACAACTAACTGCAAATATGTTTAGCTACTGTGCAGACCCTCTGAAATAAAGCTACATAAAATATAGCTACTTAAAACCTTACATTTTTAATTCCCTTGTTGTACTTGCTGGAGATGTGGGAACAGGCAACCAGAATGCATTTCTGAGTCGCTAATATCTTGACACACGTCTTAAGATATTTAAATATACAAACTAACTGTTTAACTGGGAAAAAATACCCACTACAGCCAATAAAATCAGGGTGCCTGCTTCAGAGCCATTCCTGAAATGGAGAGGGGGATCGCTGGATGCATAGGAATAGGAAATTTCAAAATTGTATTAGGCATTGAAATAAATAAAATACCAGAGGAGAACAGGTTTTCCAGCACGTCAGTGGCTTTGCCACAGATGATGTACAATTTATCACACAATATTTAAATTTATATCATTTAAATTGATAAAATATTGACATAAGAAGCACCAGTAATTTAAATTTTAAGAAGGATAAAATCTCCTGGTTGTGTTGACCACTTGAAGAAGAATCATTAGATCTGTGCAAAAGTAATGGAGTGCAGGAGGTGACTGCATCATCTCCGTGCCCAATTTTTCCTTGAGAAATCCTAAAGGCAGGCACAACAGAATAACTGCTCCATTCCTGACTTTTGGCGCTTCAAATACCATTTTTTACACAAACACCTTTCGTTCCAATAACCATCACGGAGGAGTTCAATGCTGCACTAACAACAAAAAACCCCTCACCAAGAGGCTCCAGCAATTCCAAAAAAAGCACCAACAATCTGCAGCAGCCGAGGCCGAGCTTGCAGCTAAAGAAGAGATTTTAAACAATTACCAAAGCAGGGCAGTGATATCATAAAGGCAATTTCTGCGCTAGCTTGTTTTCTGCAACTCTCCCTGCCTCCGAACAGCTAGAACAGATAATAACTATTAGTAAATCAAACTCCTGCAATATCCAGCTGTGCCTCCCCCATTTACATACAGATAGAATGGGTATATGTTTTTAATATGTATGCCAGGCGTAGTTTTACCACAGCTGAAGTGCACGCTACAAAGGAGGAGGAGAATGGGAATGGAATCAGCATGAGATAATAAAGTGGCCTAGATAAAGTATTAGCCAGCGATTGATCTCAAACAGGGGATGCTGCTTCTCTCTGACCTGATTACTTACTATGCATAGATTCCATTAAATAGAGCTTAGGATGGAAAGCTTTGGGAAAATACCGTAAATACAGGCCCAGCCCCAGCCTGGCTGCTGCCCTGGACTCTGGGTTTAAGCAGGAGTTAAACCTGCCCTGCCTTTAAACCAGAGTCTAAACCTTCCCTGGCTTCAAACAGGAGTTAAACCTTCTCTGGCATTAAACAGGACTTAAACATTCCCTGGCTTCAAACAGGAGTTAAACCTTCCCTGGGTTCAAACAGGAGTTAAACCTTCCCTGGGTTTAAACCAGAGTCTAAACCTTCCCTGGCTTTAAACAGGACTTTAAATCTTCCCTGGGTTTAAACAGGAATTAAAATTTAAATTACTGACATTTCTTATGTTGATATTCTATTTACATTATAATAATTTTAAAAATCAATTTAAAAATAAATCTAAAAAAATTAAAATGTATCAATTTAAATTAATAAAATTAAAAAATATTAAACGTATCAACTTAAACATTGTGTGATAAACTGTATATGATCTGTGGCAAAGCCACTGACATGCTGTAAAACCTGTTCTCCTCTGGTATTTTATTTATTTCAATGCCTAATACAATTTTGAAATTTCCCATTCCCATGCATCCAGCAATCGCCCTCCCCATTCCAGGAATGGCTCTGGACCAGGCACCCTGATTTTACTGGCTGTAATGGGTATTTTTCCCAGATAAACAGTTAGTTTGTGTATTTAAATATCTTAAGACATGTGTCAATATATTAGAGACTCAAAAATGCATTCTGGTTGCCTGTTCCCACATCTCCAACAAGCACAACAAGGGAATTTAAAACAGGAACAGGAGTTTAAATCTTCCCTGGGTTTAAACAAGAGTTTAAACCTTCCCTGGGCTGCCACTGCACAACTCCTGAATAAGCACTGCCCCGAGAGCCAGAAAATCTCTGTGTTTCTGGCAAAAAACACAACAGCAAAGGGGAAAAATCTCTTTATACAGGAGAATTGTTGAGATTTTCATGTTAGAAAGGAGGGGAGAGACAGAGAGGAATGTGCTGTGCAGCCCTTCCTGTAATAATACAGGAATATATTCAATTAAACTGGCTCTCTGCCTTTCTCTTAAGAGGGAACAAACTGGAGATAAAGGGAACTGGAGATAAAGGAGATAAAGGAGCAGCATTTTAGAGCAAGTTCAGGATGACCACTGGTAAATTCTGAGGTTGTTCCTTTCCCTGAATGGACAATTTTTTTCTCATTTCTTGGTGAAATGCCTTATTTCACTGCTGTGGAAGAAGTCAATTGATTTGATTATGCACATCCAGAAAAACCAATGGGTTATCTTGTTTTGGGCATGGCTGTAGGGAAGAAAGGGCAGTGAGTAAATAAATAATAAAATAAATAAATCCTGATCCACCTGCACATGGAAATCTGTGATAATGAAAAACCTGACTTTAAACAGAAATTTCATCCAGCCCTATTTCCTGACAAAATGGACATTTTGGGTTTTATAAAAAAGAGCTTTTTGCATGACAGGCAGTGGGGAAATCCATCCCAGGGCTCTGGTGGAGGTGCCAACCTGGCACTCCAGGTATTGGCACTCAGCTCCTCAAACACACCCAAAATACACTGATTTTCAGCAGAGGAGGGAAAGATTCATCTTCTGCTCCCTTCCTTTTGCTTTCAGCGCTTAATTATCCCAAAGTGGTCACAACACAGTGACTCCCAGCACAGCGGTGTCTGCAGGGGAGGAGGAGATGCTCTGGTTTGCCTGCAGGTGAGGGTGGGTGTGTGACACCTCCCATCATTGCTGGAACACTGCTTTTAATTAAAATAAACCAACCCAAACTGCAGTGAGCAAGGTGAAACCCTGCTCTGGTTTGAATCAGGGAGAAGGTGACCTTGAGGATGCAGGGTTTCACTGCATCCCTCTGAGCACTCCCTCCATCCACCAGAGCCACGTGGCAATCTCAGCAAGGTGGCATTAAAGGATGCAGTGGTGAGGAATTCCAGAATTCACAGGATTTCTGTGCCCAGGCAATGTGGCACTCGGTGCTCTGCTCAAGGTGGGGCTCAGATGGACTCCATGACCTTGGAGGGCTTCTCCAACCTCATTCATTCCCCAATATTTAAAGTTTTGGGTTTTTTCTGGCCCTGTTTTCCAGCAATTATAAATGAATTTCTGCACACACATATTTAGGCACAGATATGCTGTGTGTGTACCTGTGTACACAGACACATAATGCTAATGTATATATTCATATTAATTTTATAAATAAAGTGCTCCTTGAGAAGACTGAGGAAAAGCAAAAATATAAAGTGTTTGATTCTATAAACATATGATATATAAATAAAAATGAAGATACAAACATATTATATAAATAATATTAATTATATAAAACATTATTATTAATTATAATACAATAGAAAATAAACCACACTATATAATATCATATAATTAATATTATAATTAATATAATTAATACTTAATTATAAATACATATTTATCTATAATATGAAATAAAAATAGAAATATATTATATAAACAATACTACTTATATCCTCTATAATATAAAGGAGTGAGCAGCTCCTGTTTTACTACTCGTTGTTGCAAGCTCATTTCTAACTGACTAAAGAGCAGGTGGAATAAAAATGCATTAAATTGTTTAAAAAGTAAGAACGCTCCTTTTTTATTTATTTTTTTTTCCCAGAAGCGCCGGAATTTCCAAACAATTTCACAAAACACCTCCTTTGAAGGGGCCCAGCACACTCCAGGGCATGTAGTTGGAAAGATAAATCTGTGCACTTCCCTGCTACTGCAGGCACTCACCCTTTGGCCTCATTTTTATGGCTCTACACCCTGGAGTGGTGTTATTGCTCACAACCATCCCCACGCACACTTCTGGGGGGCGCTGGGATCTGCAGATGTTTTATTTATAAGTGGCAGGCCTATTGCATCACCAGAATGTGCATTTGCAAGCAGAGAGAGGTTTTCTGAGAGCCCATTCCATTGTTTTAATAGCCGAGGCACCCAGCCATGGCAGAACAGAGCACGAGGTAAATGTGGCTGCAGCTCCAGAACCTGCTCCAAGTTTTCTCAGATGTGACTAACTGCAAGAATTCCCCAGCCATCCAAAGTTCATAAAAAAGACAAAAATCGGCCTTTGGTGGGAGAAAACCCAAAGTGGAGGGGCTCTGATAAATGTTAAGGTTTCATTTCAGTGAGGTATTTAAGCAGGTGCCCAACTCCAAGCGCAGATTTGGTGGAGTCAATATCCCTAAAATGAGATTCACAGTTAAATACCTCCTAACCAGGAAAGAGACTGGTCTGGATGTGAGACACCTGCCCCTGGGCATCTTCACAGATTAGCCTTTAACTAGAGAATTGCTGCAGGAGAAAAATTTGTTTATTCTCACAGAAGCAGTGAGAATATTCTCTTTCTTGGAAGCAAGAAATGAGAGGATGCACCAGTGTCTTGATCCTGTTAAAATCCCTTACAATTATTCCTGTATTCCAATTATCCCTGTGTACTTCATGCACAGATGTATATTCATTTCAAATAAATAAGTATATTGAAATGTGTATTTCATTTCAAATAAATCATGATTGTTTTAGAGAAGCTTTTGAGTTACAGCAAGGAGACTATAAAGGAAAGTAAGGAAACATTTTTAAATTAAAGGTGTTTGACATGACCCAGAGGAGATTGGGAGTCTACATAAATTGCTGTATTTAGCAATAATTAATAATTGAAAAATGACAACTGCACAAAAAGTGGGCTCTGAGTTCAGATTCCAAGCCCTTCCACGGGCATACCTCACCAAATATTCTCATTCTCCTGCAGCCCATCTGGTTTAATTTTACATGACCATCACTGAAAACAGTGGCTCTTGCATTTCATTAAAATACATATTTTAACCCCACTCTCTGTTTGCAATCCTCACTTTTGGGAAGGTTCAGGCTGGCAAATGCTGACAAGGAGTGACCTACATTAAGCTGTAATCCCTGGACATCCAAACTGCAAGAAAATGTGTATCAAGCATCAAAATGGTTTTGATGGAAACTCGATAGTGGCTGTGGAAGTTCTGAATTAACTCCCCAAATCACAAGTGAACGCAACAGCAAAATCCCCACCAACTTCAGAACCACAACTCCACCCCTGCTTTGGGTGCAAATATGGAATTGCTGCACAAGCAGGAAGAGTTCAGAGAGAAATACACTGAGCACACTGAAAAATGCAGGAAAAAAAGAGATAAATTTCTATGTAAATGACCAAAATATATTCACTGACAAATCCAAACTGAGGTTTCACTCACCATTAAATCTTCAGGTGCTGGCCTTTCCTTTGGCTGCTTCTTCATGCTGTGTCATAAAACAAAATGTTTGTATCAAAAGAACTGCTGGTTGATTTGAAATGTTGAAAGATTGACTCGTTTTATTTGAAATGTTGAAAGATTGAATTGTATTTTATCCCTTTTATCACAGAGTGAAAAATTTCAGGGTATTAAATTTATCAGGTGCTGATGGGAGACAGAGCTCCTAACAGTAACCAAAATATTAATTTTGGGTTTTTCCTCCCTCTCAGCCTTCCCTTAAGGGGTGTAGGGCTCCGCACTGTTTGCAACCATGAAAAGTGTGTAAATACAGAGATCCCCCAAAAAACAGGAAATACAGAGAGCTGATTCCCATTTTTCCAATTGTATTTTATCCCTTTTATAACGGAGTGAAGGATTTCAGTGTATGGGACACAGGGTTCCTAACAGTAACCAAAATATTAGTGGGATTTTCCTCCCTCCCAGCCTCCCCTTATGGGATATAGGGCTCCCCCCCATGAAAGGTGGGGATTATGTATTTGCACATTTGATTTGTATTTGATGATGTACTTTTAAATCCACTTGTGTGGATTTCTGTATTTACACACCATTTTTTTCTGGGGATTATGACACAAAGAATTATCCAAACAGGTGGGAAATCCAACTCCACCTCCGAACATGCAATACCCTGGGGTTCCTACCTTCACTTTCCCCCATTTATTTCCATTACCCTGCAGGGTGATAGTTCATTACACAGCATTAACCTGGTTATAGGATCATGTTTCTCATGCAAACAGTCCTGCTTTTCCCTGCAACAGGTGCAATTAGCTCTGGAGGCCGTGCTTAGCTGCGTGAGGGAACACAATAACGTGGCACAGAGGTGACCACCAGGAGCTGCCTGTGGACTAATTGGATTCCATCCAAGCAGCCAGGCTTTATGGAGGGCCTGGCACAAAGTCTGGGATGCTGCTCACTTGACATCTCTCAGGGTTATTCCAAATTGATTGCTTAAATAAGATATAGTTGCTCCTTATTTGGTTTTTTTTTAAGCAGTAATTCCCCCCACTGCAAAGCACAGCTAATAAAGCACTGGGTATAAAACACCAAATGAGCTGTGCTGTAAATTGGAGATATTAAGGACACAATTTACCTTCCCCTACAAATAACAGTGAGCCCCTCAGATATTCAGGTCCCAGGAGCTGTCTGGGGCAGAGCTCTAATCTGACAGCCCAAAGTAGCCCTGTCCCCAGGGAGAGGCAGCCTATTAGCCACCATCACTCCTGCTGCAGCTGACATTGGGGGGTTTCAGCACAGGTTGTCCCTCCCTCTGCCTGGCTGTGGGTTTTTGAGAGCAGCCTGTCATCGCTGCTTTGGGCAGGATGAAAGGAGCTGCAGCTCCACAGCCCGGGTTGTGCTGCAGGATCCTCCAAATACCCTCGGTCTTTGTAAGCTGAAACCACTGAAAACCGAGGCCTCTGTTACACAAACTTTAATTATTTAGTTACTTTAATTAACTGCTCATCAGCCTGCTTTTTGTGGCTGTATTTGTTACAGGCCGTGGCAGGCCTCAGAGATACTTTCTGCTCATTGAGCTGTTCAGAATTCACTTTTTTGGGGTCACTTTTGCTGCAGCGGCCCTGGCGTGTGGCAGAAACCCCCAAAATGAGCAAAACCCAACCTATGAGTGGCTGGGGGCTTGGGGGAGGACAAGGACCCATCCCAGGAGCAGGACAAATCCCTGGGTGAAGACACATCCCCGGATTCCTGCTCCCACCCACACACAGCTCCCACTCTGGTGGCTCCCTCTGACCTCACCCACCCTGCAAGAGGGGATGCTTCTCCCTCCAACACTTCCCATTTTCACAAAATTCAAGCTTATTTCTTCTGCTGTGCATAAATTTCTTCCCTTTTAAAATTATTTTTGGATTTTGAGGGGTGTGGGGCAGTTAGAAAGAGATTTTTCCCTTCTCTTTGCTTCTTTAGGATCTCTTACCTGCCAGATTTGTATCCTCTACTCGCTCAAGAACTGTATTCTTTATTCTACAACCTCCTCTTCTCCCCAATTCTCCTTTAATTTAAAAGGTTTCCAATGAACTATTCCGTTTTAAGGACAGCAAATATACCCAGTGGTGTGTTTTAAACCACAGCTCTCAGTAAAAATTACTTACTGAGAAGCCAATGAATTCATCAAGGCCGCTTGCCTTCTAAACATCAAGGCAATTTTATACTAAATATTTTTTTAAAAAACCCTAAATAATGATATTACATACATGAATTTTGCAGATGAATTACTTACTGTAAAGTAAAAATGACTTGCTGAGAAGCCAATAAATTCATCAAGGCTGCCTGCCTTCCTAAATATTGAGGCAATTTTATACAAAATATTTTTTAAAAACCCCCCGAAATAAGGATATTACACATATGAATTTTGCTGATGAATTTCTTAGACTCTCAGCAGCCGCATTCAGGGCGAGGTTTATTAAAAAAGAGGTAAAAAAAAAAAAAGCCCCAAAAAGGCCCAACCCCTGCAAGTACTTTTACGACCCTTTGTGTAAATAACGTTTACATAATTTAAACAGTTTGCTCAGCTTTGCTGCCCCATCTGCCCAAGGCCCCCGAGCCCCCCGTGCTCGGGAAGGGCTGCAGAGCCAGAAGGTCTCGGGGAGCCGGGAGTTAATGGCACGGATCATTTCCATCCAGGGCATGGCAGTGCGCAGACCCAGCTCACCATTGAGTGATGAAGTGCACAAATGGCTCCGAGAACTCCCCGGCTGGAAGCACCGGCGATTCCTGGGATTGCAGCGAGACAAGGAGCAGTCAGGAGCAGGCAACAGCTTTTTTTTCTTTTTTTTTTTTTTTTAGGTGGAAAGCAAAATAACAGCAAAACAAAACACACACACACTAAAAAAAAAAAAAAAAAACAACCCAAAAAAATCCCCCCAGGAATAATAACCCCAAAAGCCTTCTTTTCACACGGCAGGATTTGAGACAGAAAGGTACAAATTCTTTGGAGGATGTGTTATAAAACACTGAATTTCAACTAATGAGTATTACACAATGGGTAAAAACATGTGGAAAGACACTGAGGGGAGGTGAAAAAAGGACAATGATAGCCACAGGGTAAAAAGGAAGGTAGGGAAAGTGTAAATGAGAAATTAATGATTATTTAAGTAACACACAAATGGTCTTGTAATTAACAAAGAGCTGTGAAATTATTCTTGTGTTGACCTTTGTTTCTTTCACTGCATTCGCTATTTATTTACACTCATGTTTATTTACACTTATTCATTTTCCAGGCTGTCCTCATATGCTGCCTGTTCACGATTTAAAAGGCAAAAAGAATTTTTAAAAGCCAAAAAAACAAAACAAAAAAAAGGACCAGGATTTATCAGGCTAGTGGTAGAAAACAACCAGCCAGTATTTATGGAAATAAAAAAAGGAAGAGAGCAGAAGGGGGAAAAAAAGAAAGATGAGGAACAGGGAACAAACAACATCACCATTTGCAAAGAAGGGCTTTACGAATTTCGGAGTTTTTCCAGGAATGACGGAGAGCTCCACTGTGTTTATAGTGTAACAGCTCAGGATGTAATGAAATTACACTGCAGAGTACTTTAACAGTGTCATCTCATTAGACCTACAGTTGGAACAAGAGAGCCACATAAAACACGCAGCTGCAAATGACTCCATTCTCATCTATTCTCATTTGCTATTAAAAATACCTTTCGGCGTCTTTTTTCCTCCCTGACATCCCTCCACAAAGTACCCTGCAAAGTATGATACATGCACCTATTTAAATTAACAAAGGAATGACTTATTTTAATCTCACTGTGCTTTGGAGTGCTTTGGCCATTTGGATGAGCAATATATCATTACATACAACCTTCCAGCGCTGCAGGCAAGAAACTCGGAGCGTGCAGCATTTGGTGGGAGCCAAACAATTTCTCTAGCACACAACTGTGTCAAATGCATGCATGTATTCATTATGGGGAACGGGGAAATAGCTTTGATGTAGTGGAAAAAAGAAGATGATAAAAGCACCTCTGCAATGTGTGTGCCATTATCAATGGTGGCAGATAGACACGACTGCAGAGCCTCCTGTGTGATTAGTAAATATACATATAATTGCTGTGGCCAATTATCAGAAAAATGAGATCGGTAATTACAAGAGAGAAAATTAACTAGAACTCTTATTAAGGCTTTGTTTCCAATCCGAACAATTGGAAACTGCTGGAAAACACAATTAAATCAAAAGTAGCTGAAGAGTAAAAGGAGAAGCCAAAATTGCTTGACAATTTTCAAAGACTTCTATTAAATGCAAGGAGTGTTTGATAGAACGTGGCCAAATTCTCTTTGAACTCAGGCCGGGTGAGGGAGAGGTTATTGTTCCCAAACTTAAGAAATGACAGCAATCTAGAGAAGGCTTCTGCTGCAGAGTGGAGGGAACACAAGGAAATCAGCAGCACAATTAAACTTTCTCCACTTCAAAGCACTGCCCATGAAAATTATCTGTATTAACAGAGAAAACACAGAGGGAAACGCCAGCCTTGGATTTGCCTCTCCCCATCCTCTCCTCCTGCCCAGCAGAGACTTCCTGGGCTTCTCCCTGAAGCCACTGGGATGGACCCAAAAGGGACAGGTAGGAAATGCTCCAGACAGAAAATTCACTGGGATGGACCCAAAGGGACAGGTAGGAAATGCTCCAGACAGAATCCATGGGATGGACCCAAAAGGGACAGGTAGGAAATGCTCCAGGCACAGAATCCATGGGATGGACCCAAAAGGGATAGGTAGGAAATGTGCTGGGCACAGAATCCAATGAGATGGACCCAGAAGGGACAGGTAGGAAATGTGCTGGGCACAGAATCCATGAACAGACCCAAAAGGGACAGGTAGGAAATGCTCAGGGCACAGAATTCACTGGGATGGACCCAAAAGGGACAGGTAGGAAATGCTCCAGACAGAATCCATGGGATGGACCCAGAAGGGACAGGCAGGAGATGCTCCACACAGAATCCATGGGATGGACCCAGAAGGGACAGGTAGGAAATGCTCCAGACAGAATCCATGGGATGGACCCAGAAGGGACAGGTAGGAAATGCTCCAGACAGAATTCACTGGGATGGACTCAGAAGGGACAGGCAGGAGATGCTCCAGACAGAATCCATGGGACACCACTCCCTGGGGAACTGGCTGTGCCCAGCAAGCCACCCCTGCTGTTTGTTTTAACTAAAATGCCAGTGAGGAGCTTTTTCCAAGCCATGCATCCCTCCCAGGGGCTGCCAGCTCAGCTCAGTCCAAGCTGCAGGATCATCGGGATGGGCATCCAGCACTTCACACTCATTTGGGAGGTGATAATTTCTGCATTCACAAGAGATGACGGGCCCATAATGGAGAGAAAGCTCATTAGGAGAGGGGAGGAGAAGCTGATGAGCTGCTCTGGAGCCACCAGAGTCCCACTCTGGTTATTCCAAACCCTCTGGGCTCATCGAGGCGAGGGGAGAAGTTGTTCCAACATCAGCATAAAAACCTGGACTGTGCAGCTCCTGTCCCGCAGCACAGCCATGGGACAAGGGGCTCTTGCCAAAGAACATTTTACCTGCATGGAAGTAAAGGTTAAATTCTATTTTTTACTCCCATTTTTAGGGCATATTTTTCTGTCTAATTCAGGTATTTGATCTGCTGGCCATGGCCACACCCGGGCAGGTTTACTCTGAGGAGGAGATTTGGTGTGGAAGGGTGGAGATCCACTCTGGATCTCAGGGTGGAAAGGAAAGGAGAAGGAGCATTCCAAGGATTTTAGTGGACACAGATTTATCAGATGTTTGCCTGAAAAATGCAAAGCTTTTTGGGAGGCTCAAGGAAACCAAGGTTGAATCTTGAGGATACCTTCTATTAGAGCAGGCTGCTCAAGCCCAGGATGTGCAGATAAAGCTTATTTTGTATCCTGAGGTTTCCCAGATGGGAAATTAGAGGGGAAAGAGATGGGAATAAAGGGAAATAAAGCAAAGCTACACACCTGTACTCAGCCTGAGTGATGGGATATGGTCACAGTGACCTGCCTGATTTCCCCACCTACACAATGAATTCACACTACAGAGGGAAAGACAGCAGAAATCCAAGATTTTAAAGGAGTGAGGAACAGATATTTTCAATTTTGACTGGGAAAAGCTTCTTTCCTTTTCATGAGCTGCCACAGCTTCTGACCAGTGCCATAAAGACCTTGATAATGGGGATAATGCCAAAATGGCAGCGAGGACACATGGAACATTATTCCCAGGACTGGCTGCTTCCCTAAGATCCAAGCAACATTTCCATGACTGGGATGTGCTGCAGGAGAAGATCCAAGGAATAATTCCACAGCTGGGATCTGTTGCAAAAGATCCAAGGAACAATTCCACAGCTGGGATGTGCTGCAGGAGAAGACAAGAGCAGCCTCTGATTTCTCCAAACCAGCTGTGCACACCGAGCGAGGGAAGGGCAAGAGGAAAAAAGTTTGAGTGATGCCTTTGCCTTGTGAATAATGAACAGTTCAAGGAGGTCAACCCATTACAACTGCAACCGTTTAATTATTAATTATGCACAATCTATGAGCAAAAGGACAAGTTCAGAATGTTTAATGGGTGGTAACTCCGACTGGACCCTCTCTTGGCATTTTGTTATTAGCACTTGTCAGCAAGGTGCTCAGGCAGAAAGACAAAAGCAAAGCGGCAGAAAATCCGAGCTGGAGGAGGAGGGAGGGTTTAAACTTCAAACGCTGCTCCTAATATTTAATTTATAGAGTGCCAGGGCTCTGGTATAAACCTTATTGACTTCCCTGGAGTCAGGGGAAGCCACATTATCTAAATGAAGACCTGAGAATGAGAGCACTGAACAATCCCTCCCGAATCCCTCTCTTCTGAAGGCAGCAATAACAACATCAGGACCTGGATCTTCCTTTTTTCCCTCACAGATCTGAACAAAGGAAGAAAGAACCACCTAAGAGCACGTCCAGAAGCCAATCCTTTGGAACCTTTGCAATATGAGCTTGAATTACAGATCCCAGCATTATCCTCACTTACTCCTCCAACTGATTATTTGGAACTTCTCCTGCTCTGTTCGCTCTCCCTAAGCAGAGCAGTGGCACAGATGCTACTGAGGTCAGGAAATAAATAATGCCCATCAAATCCACAAATAAACATGGATAAGGCACCTTCCTCCTTTTCCTGTCCAGCTTGCAGGTTTGCATGGATAACTTCAAGAAGAAAATTCAACAGATACAGTTTGGAGCTGCTTATTTTGTTTTGGAAACACTCTCATGTCAATGAAATTTGGGAGTAATTTCTGACTGGCAACAAACACCAAAAACCCTCAGGCTTTCCACACCTTCAGGGGTGTTACCCACCACACAATTCCTGGATAGTGAAATATTTCTAAGAACATATTTAAATGGCTGAGATTTATCACAACCCTCTGCAGCAGAAATGCCACCACCTCTCTCAGTGGAAAACCAGGATTCACAGCTTTCCCTCAGCATCCAAGGGCCATTTCCACCACTGGGATCTGCTGCAGGAGAAGACAAGAGCAGCCTCTGACTTCTCCAAACCAGCTGTGCACAGCGAGCCAGGGAACAGGAGAAAAGCTGGAGCGATGCCATCAGGGTGGTGATGGAAAACTTGGGATAAACCCACATTCCTCATCCCTTGGGGCCAGCCCCACGGATGGAACCACGGACAACTCCACCAGCACGTCCTGCTGCAGCAGGGGCTGCCCAAATCCAAGCAGGTTTCGCTCCTGCTGCTCTGGGAAGGGTTAAATGCTCCTGCTCAATCCTTGCCCTCAGCTCTGTCTGTGCAGAAGGAGCTGCCATGGTGCTGTGGCTGCAGGGCCACAGGAGGGAAGTTAGCAGAGCCCAGCACAGCAAACCCAGCTCCTCTGCCGGGGCTCCCTGCCTGCACTGCGCAGCTCCTCTGGGCTCCTGGCTCCTCCTTGCATGCTGAAATGGCAGCACTGCAGGAATAATGCCTGCCCTCTGCAAAGCCGTCCTGCCCTGTCACCTCAGCCCCCAAAATCTCTAGCATTAAAGAATTTTTAGGCTTCTCTCCTACTAAAGCTTTCAAAAAATGTATTTACTTTTCTATAGCAGCTGCATTTTGTTTTGTGGCCAAATAGTGATTTTTAATTTTTTTTTTTTCTGGAAAAGTAAGTTTTAGATGCACCAGAAATACTGCCAGGTGCAATTACAGGTAATAAATGCACTGTGGCTCCAAGAAAATTCTGATTTGGAGGGAACCATAAGGATCACCAAGCTCAGCTCTTAAGTGAATGATATTTAGCTACAACAAGAGCAGTGAATGACAATATTGTACAAACCCAGATTTACTCCTACAAGCACAACTTTCTTCCACAAAAAAATTATATATCTATACATACATAAATAAAATCCATTTCCCAATTTAGATTTACTCCCTCCAGACCAACTTTCTTCCACAACATTCCTAAAAACCCCACTCTCCATATTAAAAAAAAAGAAATCAAAGCCCGGCTTTCGATTTACACTTACAACTTTCTTCCACAAAAAAAATTATGTATATCTATACATACATAAATAAAATACATTCCTCAATTTAGATTTACTCCTTCCAGACCAACTTTCTTCCACAATAACCCTAAAAAAACCCCACTCTCTATATAAAAAAACCAAAATCAAAGCCCGACTTTTGATTTACACTTACAACTTTCTTCCACAGCATTCCTAAAACAATATCTCTATATAAAACAACAACAAAAAAAAATCCATTTCTGCCTTTCCAGCCAATCTACTTCAAAAGGCCCGAGCAGCCCTAATGCAGGGGATTTCTGACAAGTAACAAGTTGGCAGCAGCAGCGGCGGCTGGAGGTGGCTCCGAGGCCCGGACTTGAAAGAATTCCTGGATGGTTCCACCCCGGGCAGGAAGGTGAAGGATGATTACATCTCCGCACCTCCTGCTCCTCTCTCAGTAGCAGGCGCCCAAAGTGACAAATGATCCGCGGGGGCGCCTCGGTGTGAAGCTGTGTGCGCACAGGAAACTCGTTTATCCGCAGAGCTGGAGCTGGGCAGAGGCCAGGCTCAAAGGCCAGTGTTTCATCCCCAAAACACAGCCTAGCTCAAAACCTCAGCCCTCCCGAGCTCCTCTTCCTCCCTCAACACCTCAACCCTCCCGAGCTCCTCTTCCTCCCTCAACGCCTCAACCCTCCCGAGCTCCTCTTCCTCCCTCAAAACCTCAGCCATCCAGAGCTCCTCTTCCTCCCTCAAAACCTCAACCCTCCCAAGCTCCTCTTGCTCCCTCAACGCCTCAACCCTCCCGAGCTCCTCTTCCTCCCTCAATGCCTCAACCCTCCCAAGCTCCTCTTGCTCCCTCAAAACCTCAGCCCTCCCGAGCTCCTCTTCCTCCCTCAAATCCTCAGCCCTCCCAAGCTCCTCTTCCTCCCTCAAATCCTCAGCCCTCCCGAGCTCCTCTTCCTCCCTCAAATCCTCAGCCCTCCCGAGCTCCTCTTCCTCCCTCAAAACCTCAGCCCGCCCGAGCTCCTCTTCCTCCCTCAAATCCTCAGCCCTCCTGAGGACCAGCTCCTCTTCCTCCCTCAAAACCTCAACCCTCCTGAGGATGAGCTCCTCTCCCTCCCTCAACACCTCAACTCTCCTGAGCTCCTCTTCCTCCCTCAACACCTCAACCCTCCCGAGCTCCTCTTCCTCCCTCAACGCCTCAACCCTCCCGAGCTCCTCTTCCTCCCTCAAAACCTCAGCCATCCAGAGCTCCTCTTCCTCCCTCAAAACCTCAGCCCTCCCGAGCTCCTCTTCCTCCCTCAAATCCTCAGCCCTCCCAAGCTCCTCTTGCTCCCTCAAAACCTCAGCCCTCCCGAGCTCCTCTTCCTCCCTCAAATCCTCAGCCCTCCCAAGCTCCTCTTCCTCCCTCAACACCTCAGCCCTCCCGAGCTCCTCTTCCTCCCTCAACACCTCAGCCCTCCTGAGGATCAGCTCCTCTTCCTCCCTTAACACCTCAACCCTCCCAAGCTCCTCTTCCTCCCTCAAAACCTCAGCCCTCCTGAGGACCAGCTCCTCTTCCAGCCAGCTGCTCCCCCAATTCCTGGGAACAGCAGAATTCCCCTCTTGGGAACGTGGAATGCTCCTGGTCAAATAACCCACTGGATATTGGGGTGGTTGGGTTGTAGCTACTGGGGGATATTTTTCAGAGCCCAGAAAAAGGGAGGAAAAAAGTGATTGGGAGCAGGAATAATCCAGAGTGTAGGACATGGCACTTAGCACTTTCTCCCCTTGCCATGATGGCTTAGATTTTTAGTTTATATATATATTTTTTTAAGAATTTTAGCTTTTTATATTTAAAAATTTTAGGATTTTAGCTTTTATATTTTCATGTATTTATAATCCTGGAATTCTTTAGTATGTAACTCTAAACTCCATGTACAGTGTGAGCTGCTGCTGTCCTGTTTTGGGCAGACACAACAATTCCTCTCCAGGCCTGGCAATCAAGGACATCTCACTGCCTCAGACCCCAGAGATGGAAACAAAAGTGAGTTGGGGGGAGCAAACTTGGGGTAAATTCCTTCATTACCCAAAGCTGTAATTGGGAGATTAGCCCCAATATGCAAATGGACCACACTTATAAAAGTATGAAAACCTGTGGTCCATTGTTGGGTGCAGGAATGTCCTAAATGTACCCGAAGGCCCTTCAATAACCATCACTGATTTTTACTCCCTTCCTTTTGCCTGGCCTCTGTTTTTAGGTAGTCCCAAAAATGCATCAGCCAGGCTCTGTGCCTCTGCAGGGCCTGCACAAACAGGTTAATCCTTCCCTCCACCACAAGTGTAATTGCTTTTTCTCTCCAACAAGCCAAGAATTCCTCCCTCTCCTGTCGCCCATCAGGCAGCAGAGCACGGCAGGTTTGGGCAGCCAGAGCCACACCGAGGGGACCTGGCAAAAAACTCAACCCATTTGTTGTTCCCTCTCCTCCCCTGCACCCTCCCGACGCATTTTTATTGCTTTTTCATAAAACACCGCTGCAAATAATCAAGCATGACCATTGACATCCACAAGATTGAGTTTTAGGAACCATTAAATGAGCTTGTTCTCCTGGGAAGGTTCTTGCTCAGGTTGGTCTAAAGGTAATTATTCAGCAATTCCTACCTGTGGTTTTACCTTGTTCCTGTAGAAGTCTCTGAATCTCAGACACTGGTAAGGTCACACTTTCTGTCTCCATAAAACTATTCCTTAAACCAGCTTATCCACAAAACAAATTATTGTAGCTTTGGGTAAACACACACACGCGTGTAACCTATGGAAATCTCCAAAACACCAGGAATTTCCAGGTTTCCTACATTTAAATCAATACCTGAGAATCTAAAGAAAAATTCCCAAAAAGAAATTAAATCTTGCTTAATTCTGAGCCTTGTGGAGTTTTTTACTGCATTTACAGCAAGAGCAAATGCAGCGTGGATTCATTAAGGTGAAGGAATTCAGGAACCCTCCTCATGTTATTTGATCAAGCTGAACATCCTGGGAATTTTTAAGGCTATTCCAATAAGTAAGGGGTATATGTAACCCCATTAAAAAAAAGATAATCGGAACAACTATACAGAAAACATGGATTAAGTGCAAGTTCTTTTTTTTCCACAGGAAAATCTGAAAACATATTGACACTGAAATGCTTCACAGCTCAGCGTTAACACCCCACCAGCTCTTAAATGTTTCTGGAGTAAGGATTTAAAAAGAGACAAAAAAAAAAAAAAAGGGAAAAAAAAAAGAGGTCTTTGATTTGTGGAGTTTGGAAAGTCCTTGAGCTAGATTAAACTGCAGTCTTGTGAGACCAAGTATCTCTGTGGGGGCACTTCACACAAATGCTCAAGAAACTCATGGAAATCTTCTCTCTGCTTACTCATGAAGCTATCAGGCTAAGGATTCATGAGGACAACTAATTAATTTTTCTCCTCATTTCTGCCTGGCTTGTTCAACCAGGCAGGTTTTGCAATGCTGCCTCCTGTATGTACAAACCAGGATTTGCTCTTGGAAGTCTCCCCTCCCCGAGCTTCTGATGGAATTGGAATAACAAAATCACTTAAAACTGCCAAAATCCAGTTCTTATCCTCCCTCATCCAATACAATTAAAAACAAATAAAGCAAAAGCAACACTTAAATCACAATTACAGTGAGACAAACCACGGCACCTTTGAAAGCAAAATTAATTTCTCTCAGGTGAGGAAGAAGAAAAGGTTGGAGAGCAGAGCTGATGTTTAACTACAGAGCTGGAGCCCAAAGTGCTCCAGGGGCTGGCAGGAATTGCCTTCCTAGAAGGGACTACAGCTACATAAAGGTTAAACAAAACAGCCCTGCAGAGCTTAAGGAATATTTAAAGCACCCTACAGGATGTTTTCCAGCTTTCTGCTGGTCCAACTTTCTCTACATGCAGAGCAGACCCTCTAAAGCCTTGGGATCCAAAGGATGGGAAGCTGAAATGCTGAAAACCACAAAGCTCCTGGGTTTGGGCTTTTGGGATCTTTGTACCCAATCTGCAACCAGAATCATGGAATTGTCAAAGTTGGAAAAGACCTTCAGGGTTACTGAGTCCAGCTGCCAACCCAGCACCCCCATGCTCAGCACTGAACCTTGTCCTCAGGTGTCACATCCACACTTTTTTGAACATTTCCAGGGATGGTGACTCCACCACTGCCCTGGGCAGCCTGCTCCAATGCTTCACAACCTTTTCCACAAAGAAAATTTTCCCGATATCCAAACAAAACCTCCTGTGGCCCAGCCTGAGGCCGTTCCCTCTCCTCCTGTCCCTGTCCCCTCCTGTCAGGGACTTGTGCAGAGCCACAAGGGCTCCCCCGAGCCTCCTTCTCTCCAGGCTCCCTCAGCTGCTCCTGGGCCTCTGGGGTTTGCATTTCTAATTCCCAGTGCTGCTCTTTTTGTGTATCTGGAACAGATTCCGACAACAAAAACTTTCAGGAATGGTTTGAAACTGCAGCTATTCCTCTGGAAGCAAAATCCCCTTCCACGGCAGGATTTTTGGCTGTGCCACCATGAACAACAGGGCCACATCCAGGACACCTTCCCAGGCAGGCTCCTGCTTCCAGCCCCTCTCCATCCCTCATGTGGAGGCTCTGGAAAGGCTCACAGAGCCAGCAAGGAGTGTCCTTCCCAAAGGGAATCATCCATGTCACATTTCCTGCAGCTGGAGACAAACTCAGCCCAGTGCTGGGATATCCAGCATCCCAAACACCAGCAGCCTGCCTTTACTGCTGGCTGTGGCAGGAGGAACTCCAAGAACAGCCAGTCCATCCCACCTCTGGGCCAGGAGCAGGGATCCTGTCATGGTGGGAGATGCTGCTCCAATTAGGATTGGTGCTCAAACGAGCGTGGCTCATTTGGAGCTGGATCAGAGCTCACTCTGAGGCACCACATGGTAAAAAATAAAGGTTCTGGCAGGCACATTGATCCCATCCACACAATGCTCCTCACTAATTCTGCCATTAAAAAATAATCCCAGCCCCGATGCCATTAGCAGCCCCAGAAGATCATTTCTCAACACAAGCCATCAGGCACGGTTTGCTGTGATTTCAGAGGAGCCACCGTGCCTGGCTGGTTTGCTTCAATTCTCCTGCTTCTCAAATGGCTTATTCATCCTCTCTGTGAGTCAACTGAAGTCCTAGAAAACCAACAAATACACTTCTCAAACTGCCAAAGCGACCCACTGTGTTTCACGTATTTCACTAAGAGTTTAAAACCAGCTCCAAAAATCCCACTACTGCAAAAACCTAAAAATCCCCAAGGAATTTTTATTCCACAGTGTCCACTATCCCAGGGTGCCCCAAGCTCCATCCAACCTGGCCTTGGACACTTCCAGGGATGGGGCAGCCACAGCTGCTCTGGGCAGCTGAACTAATTAATCCTATGAATTAATATTAACTTGGATTCCTGCTGAGTTTTGGTGGAAGTTCTACTAAATCCCACCACTACCAATACAATAACCCAGAAATAAAACCAGAAAGAATCAAGGTCTCCATTTCATCACTGTAAAACATCTCTAGGTTCTCCTGGATCAGGCTCTGAAGTTTTAGCTGGCTCCAGGGGAAAGAGTGAGGGAATTTTAAGACCTCCTTGGAGCCAAGGGGAAAATCTGACCCAGAATAACCAGTCTTACAAAATCAGGATTTCTAATTCTGAAAATTCCCATTCTGACATCAAGTCTGTTCAAACCATAGCGAGTGGAGCTTAAAGAACTTTCAGCTGAGCTGTTCTCTGTCACCAGGAGCATTAATGCTGAATGATGACTTCACTTGCTGTGGAACATACAAATAATCTAAAAAATGCCAAAATACTGGTGAAGGTACTCAGATGTTCACAGCCTGCCCAAAGTTCCCTGGCTGAAGTTTTTGTGAGAAGACTGGAGCAGTTGTGATCCTGAGGAGATGTGAAAGCTGCCAGAAGGTCACAGAATCCTTCAGGTTGGAAAAGATCTCTAAGATCATCAAATCCAATAATCCCCCCCAACCTGAGCTCCTCAGGGCTGTGCTTTAGAACAGTGAGCTCAGGTTCAGGCAGCAGCACCCATTTAAAAGGGATTTGTGCAGCAGCAGAGCACATGATTGCCTTAAGCTGAGCTCCTTGAGGATGCAGAGGGCCTTTTGCTGGTGGCAATGGCACCTCTGGTGCTCTGCAATATCCACCCCTCAACCAAAGGTGTGTGTAAGAGGAATAATGATGGATGGAAGAGGTTAAAGAAACAGAATTCCCTAAAAAGCACCCAAAGAACCAGATCTCCACCAAGAGCCAGGGCAAGGACAGACTGGGAAAACTTCTCTTGACACAGAGGATCGTTGCTCATTTTAATGTAACTGCACCAAATGGCACTTCAGGAAGGAATTCAGCTCAGCCACCAAGTCATTCCCACCAGAAGGACAGAAGCACTCACTGAGGTGAGCCCAGGCAGGTGGAGACAACAGGAAGGAGGACTTGGCTCACCCCAAGCCCAACAGAAGTTACAGGGACAGGCTGGAAGCAGCTGGATGGATTCTCACAGGTTTTGGACACATCAGCACCCAGAACTCCCCCTGAGGAGCTGGACATGACCTCCTGCTAGAGGCTGAGGCAGCTCTTCAGAGAGTGGTGTCTCCTGTTCTCCTGGTGGAACTCCCTAACCAGCAGCACCACCTTACCAACTTTAAAGATGAAGCCAACTCCTGTTTTCTGACAGCACACCATTTGCAGCCTTTTATAAAGGACCCAAGGGGTGATACAGTTATTAAAGAGATTTCAGTCTCTTGGCTTTGAGCTGCTTTTCTCAGGGAGGAAACAATCCCACTTTTTCAAGGATTCTGGAATATTTTTCAGGGGTTTAGAGGACAGAGGTCTGCCCTCAGCTATCTCCCCATGGTTCAGAGTTGGGCTCCAGCTCCAGCTCAGCTGGGGAGGGATGTGGGAGATGCAAGGAGTGTTCCACTCCAGAAATGTGATGTTTTGCCACTGAAATCCAGTCTCCTGCTCACACCTGCATCTCCTGCATCCCAGTATTTTACTGTGGCCTTCTGGTTGAATAAAAATGTTTGGATGGCATTCAGGTGCTTTCCTGCTTACGCCTCATTTTCCCTGCTTGATAAAATGCCCTTTTTGCCCATCAAAACCTCCTTTAACACGTCCCCACTGAAGATTTGGTTGTCCCTGTCCCAGCTCACCAGAGGAACAGCTCCCAGCGCTGGGCTGAGGCTCCAGGACCCCGGCAGCTCCGAGCCCTGCCTCGTGAGACACCCAAATCTTGGATAAACTCAATATTTAGAGCAGAAAACCAGCAGAGAGCGGGACCAGGCCAGTTCATGTGTGAGAGCTCCGAGCTGCAACTTGTGCTGGGGAGGATGTTGGGCATTGTGCTTCATTAGGAAACAAAATATAAGCTTTCCACTCCATTAGGAATGACTTTAGGAGTGAAAGCACATAAGACGACGACTCACCTCATCAACAATGCACTGCAATAACTGGAGAGGCTGCAATGGCAAGGAGAGAGGGAGGAAAAAAGTATTAGACTATATGCAATATCTTTACAGTGGAGTGGAAAGAAAAAATCATTAATGCAATAAAATATAGCAAGATTAATCAACGGCAGCAAACTCTTATCAAAACATTGATGCTCAGGATGTTCTATTATTTCTAATGGTACCTAATCTAATACAGGCAGTTAAAGGTTTGCATTTTCTTCAAAATGCAATTTGCTAAGTTTAAAACAAGGCATTCAAGCATGCAGAGGGAGCAGCCATCAGGAAAAAGAAAAGTGAATTTTTTTCTGAACTCATAAAGCTTACCATTAAAGATCCCTGGTTTTTCTGAATCTGAAAAAAGACAATATGTAATTAGCATGTCATAATCAAAATGACTCACTTGGACACATTATGATCACTGAGAGAAAATTATTGCATCGCTGGTGGCAATTTGTGGGCATGTGTTAACACAATTTACATAATGAAAATACACAAATGTTAATAGCTCGCTTCTCATTTATAGGCGAAAGTCAGCAGAATGTTAATTTCACACAACACTTTTTAGTACCCTCCAGGTTGTATTAGAATAGGAAGAAAAACCATAATCCATTTCAAAAGGCTGTTTACGATTCAGATATAAATAATGTTTTATATTGCTAGATTGTGAACACTGGGCTTAATGTTGCAATCATTGCTAATGTTATGAAGCTCACTCTTTTTAAATTAAAAACCGATTTATTTAAAATTGAAATTAAATCATAGTCAGAAATTAGAATTTTGGATTACTGCCAGGCTCTGCTCACAATCCCTTTTTTGTGAAGAAAACTTTAATTATGTGGTTGAAGTATCTACTGCTGCTCAGGAAAGCCTCTAACACTCCACTTTTCCCCAAGTTTTTTATCCAGTTTTCCCTGGACTCTGAGCAGAGCACCACCATCTACGAGATGGGGAAGTTTGGTGAACTTTGTGTTGTTTTAAGTTGAAAAGGAAGATTTATCTCCAAGCCCTTCTGAATTTCTGGACAACCTGGGGGAGAGTTTGCAGTAACAGACCCTGCCACTGCTGCAAGAGCTGCAAAATCTCCCGACCCACATTCCCCTCGATGGAAAAGAAGAAACAAAGGCAGGATCCCCACACAAAGAACGAAACAAAAAGCACAGAGCAGGCACTTTGTGTAAAACGCTGAATTTTGGGGTGCTGCTCTCCCAACACTTCCCAACACACCCCATTTCTCATGGAGGGGGTAATCAATCACCTGTTTTTCCCCAACACACACAAAGTTGTTGGCAACCCAACGCAATCCTGATGCAAACAGGATCCTCAGTGAAAATGTTCTTTTCTAACCCCGTTCCTTTGCCTTGCCCCTTCCACACCATCCTCCCCCTCCCTGCTGCCAGGATGATGATTGTTTGGGCTCCCAGCAGCTTTGGGAGCTCTTTCCCCTTTCAGGATCCCCCAGGAACACTTTTCCAGCAGTAAATGGGATAGAGAGGAGGATGAAGACCAGCACCAAGGAAATAGCTGCTGTTACACACCTCAAGTCTCTTATTACTGTATCAGCAGCACACAAACAAAGTTCCTGAGTATAATTCTGTTTTTTCCAAGGAGAAAATGCAATAATAAATAGGCAGAAGCAGCCCATTATATTTTTCAATCATCAATCTCCATCTATTACAATTCAACAGAATAAATCTGCTGGTTTTGCTAATAAGCGAAATATTCCGTGGCTATAAAACCCTTTTTTTTTTTCCCCCTACTTCACTTCCAGATGTTAAATGACAAAATAGACTGAGCTTATTCAATAGGGATGATTTGGAGCTTCTTTACATTAGAGCACAGGAACAGGTTTTAGCCAAACAGATCATCAGTCACATTTCCTTCCTGGAAAAATAGCTCTTGTCACAGAAAGGAATCGAGGTGGGGTCACACGGAGCGGCCCCAACGCGGGGATGATTACATCCAATTTCAGAGCAAGATTTAAAATATCATTTCTAATAAAAGCACTCGGCCCTCCTAATGAAAAATCAAGCAACACAAATCCAAGTGTTAGGGAATTCTCCCCGTGACACCGGCGGAGCCCGGCCCAGCCGCGGCCCCGCTCCCACACACGTCGTTACCAGCCTTTATTACACAATTCTGATGGCAACAAATTATTTGGAGATCATCTTCATAAATTTTGCATTGAGGTGGCTGGGCCACTACCTGGAATTGATTCAAAACGCTTAAGACACTCAATTACTTTTTAACACTGTTACCCGCTGTAACGACATCGCCGCCGCTTCCCTCGCATCTGATGATGCAACATCATTGTAATTGATTCATTTTCTCAATTAAATAAAGCTCCTGTGCTCTCCTCTCTGCAATGCCACCGAGACTCCCCGGCTAGATGGATTACCTCTTCTCCCTGCCTTGGATAAATGGCTGGTGAGGCCACGCTCTGCTCCTCCCTTCCCTCCGCAGAGCTGCAGCCGTATTTTTCAACTCGGGAGCGGGGCTGAACTTTGCTGTGTTTATATTAGGCAGATTTTTCACTGCTCAAACCACGGTGTTTACCTTTTTCCCAGCTCCCATCACAGGGCAGCTTCAAGCACTGCTCAAACCACGTTGTTTACCTTTTTCCCAGCTCCCATTACGGGGCAGCTTCAGCCACCATAAACCAAAGCCGAGCGCCGACAACTTTACGGCCGGGGCTTCTCCTCTTGCCCACAGTTCAGGGAAAAGGGGAGCAGCAGCTTTCCTGAGCACTAACAGCTGCTTTGAAAGGGCTCAGAAAATGTCCCATTTTTGTTTTCTTGCCTAAGTGCCAGGATTTTGTGCACTACTGGGAGATGAGGGGTTTTGAAGGCAGGTTCACCTTGAGGGATCCCAGTGCAGCGGCTGCAGCTCAAAAGCTGGAAAATTTGGGGTTCCTAACCCTTATGATGCCTTAAAAACCTGGGGATTGAGGAGATTGTTGTGTTTGCATGTTCTCCATGAAGAATTTTAAATAGTGAAATGGTAGCAGTAATGCAAAAAACCCAGAGTGAAAGCAAGGCAGAAAAAAAAGCGGGACATGTTTTGAGAGCATCAAGGAACGATTTGGTGTCCTTGTGAGAACATCCAGTGTCCAACTCAGGGATCACCCAGCTCCAGAAGGTCACGGAGCTGCTGCAGCAATTCCAGAGGAGGACATGGAGGTGCTCCAAGGGTGGAGCTCCACTGGAGCCAGGCTGGGAGAGCTGGGAATGTTCCCCTGGAGAAGGGAAGGATCCAGGAATCCTCAGAGCCCTTGCAGGGCCTGAAGGGGCTCCAGGAGAGCTGGAGAGGGACTGGGGACAAGGGATGGGGGGACAGGACACAGGGCATGGCTCCCACTGCCAGAGGGCAGGGAAGAATGGGATAGTGGGAATTGGGAATTTCTGGCTGGGCTGGAATTCCCAGAGCAGCTGTGGCTGCCCCTGCAGCCCTGGAATGCTCCAGGTGAGGTTGGACAGGGCTGGAGCACCCAGGGATGGTGGAAGGTGTCCCTGCCATGGCAGGGGAGGAACCAGCTGAACTTTAAGACCTTTTCCCAACTAAAGCATTCCAAAATTTCATGATCATTCCCCCTCAGAAAAGTCACTTTCAGGCTCTCAGCACCAAGACTCCCCCTCAGCATCTCTGAGCCCTGCCCTGCTCATCACCAGCACCTCCTGCCCAGAAGCTTCTCCAACCTTTCCAAAAGCCACTGAAACAGTCTGAACTTGCAGAAATAGCTTCACTATTTGGTATTTTTGAACCTGCCTTGTATTTTCAGTGGATTTACCTACTGCATGTGACAGTTCATGATTTGCAGAAACAG
The DNA here is from genome assembly GCF_035770615.1 of Melospiza melodia melodia. Classification (NCBI taxonomy): domain Eukaryota; kingdom Metazoa; phylum Chordata; class Aves; order Passeriformes; family Passerellidae; genus Melospiza; species Melospiza melodia. Next base: position 19,540,031 of record NC_086208.1, on the reverse strand, counting down.
GGAAATGATCAATAAATCTGTCCCATTACCAGAGTACTCCTCAGGCCACGGAACACCAGTGGAACCCGGATAATCCACTCCAGAAAGCACAATCTCCAAAAAGCACTTCTTTTTCCCCCCCAAGGTTGGTTAAAAATGCCAAAGTTTGTCTCCTGCTTCATCTCCTATTTAATGAATGCCTCTGGTTAAGAAAGGCAACTTCTGACAGACCATCAGGTTATTTTTCTGTCTCCATGGAGATCCTGGGCCGGGAGGTGGCTGAGAAGACCTCTCCCATCCCTCTCCCATTGCAGGCACCAGCACAATCAAGGAAACTCAAATGAATCCACCCCGGGTACCTTGGAGGAGGCGCCAGCTACAGCTTTAATTTTCGCTTTTACTCCCTGGAATTAGGAGTTGCCCTGGAGCTCTTGTTTGAGAGATTTGCAGGTGACCCAGGGTTAGATCTTCCCATAGCAGTTAGCAAATTTTCTCTTTACATATATACTGCTTTTCAAGCTCCTTCTAGTGGCTTTTTTAATAGAAAAACCCATCTACCAACAAATCATACAGTTATGATTTTTAAGGGAGGCTTCACGCGACAACATTTATTTTCCTGTGGATTTTAAAGGCAGACAGAAGTTATTTTTCAACTGCACAAATGAGCAAAGGAGCAAAAAGTAACATTGTGTCCTACTGACAAAAGCTTTATCTCTGCCCTGATATAAAAGGTAAAGGAATATCTAAATATTCTGGTTTCCACAGGGGCTTCACCACCATTCCACAATTCCTGTGGAATTAAGGGATGATCTCCAGATATATTTTACAATTTCTTGCAAAATTGCTGCTACTTCTGCAAGAAGTCAAAGCACCAAACCAGTGAGAATGACCTCCCTAATTTGTTCCTGATATTCTAAACACCCTTCCCCATCCGGGGATTTTGCAAATGGCAAATTTCAATCACTGTCACAAAACATTTAAAAAAAAAGAAGAAAATTATTTCACAATAAAAAAGACAATTCACAACAACCTTAATATTAAATATATTCTTACAATTATATTACGCTGCTTTTCCCCGAGGTCTCCAAACAAATTTATATAAAGAGATTATTTCATCCACCATTGAACTGCAGCCACTTCTCAGAGAAATCTCTTTACCAGAGTTTAGAAACACAATTCAACAAAGTGGGCATGGAAAGCTCCACACTGTTGGAGGGATTGTGGTGACAACAACTCCTCCCAGAAATAATTTCTACACCAGAGTAGGACCAGAACACCCTGACAACAAATCCCTTGGTCAGCATGAGTAGGGATAAGGAAAAAACCCAAAATTTAGCAAATTGCTGTTGAAAATTTTGGGATGATTTAAGTTGGAAAAGGTCCCCAAGATGACAGAGTCAACCATCATCCCAAATGTGGCTGCAGGCCTTGTTCCCAGCACCACAAAAAGTGAGGAGAACAAAGAATGGTCCAACAGACACCAGGCAAAGAACTGGGATTTGTTCCACACAGATCTTGCTTTTTGTGCCACACAAATGGCAACAGAGAGGAACAGCAGGAGAACTTCTTGGACACCATGGGAGAGGGAAAATGAGCACAACTGAGCGAGGAGAAAATCACTGAATTCTCTGAGGGATCCAACAAAGTCCAAACCCCCAAAATCCACAAACGCCGTGGTGGGATGCCCAGGACGGACAGGCTGAACCACCCCAGGTGATCCCTCCTGCTTCCCCGGGCCTCAGCCTGGGCACCCCCAAAGGGAGCTGTGGGAATGTTCAGAGGAGAACCCCACCAGTCAGAAAGCCAGGGAGACCCAAAGAACCTGCAAACAGAGCAAGGACACCACAACCACCACCCCATCCATGCTCATTCCACTCACAGCTGCCCTCAAATCCTGCAGCATGGAAACCTCTCCAGGAACAAAGCAGAGGAACCATCTGAGAGCCCCCAGCCACAGCAGCAGGGGTGAAGAGCAGCAGATGAATCTCCACCAGGACTGTCCCTGCTCCTGAGGACACCCCTGCAGGTCCTCTCTGGCTTGGAAATGAACAGGTAAAAATGGTGATTGCTGAAGTCTCTCACTTTCTGAGCCATCTAAAAAAACTGGAGCTGCAAAATCAGCTGTGATCACTGCAGATGTCACAATTCCAGGGACAGCTGAAGGGGAGTAAATCCAGAGCAATAAAAATTGGGGTTCCTCAGGGGAGTTTTCTACTCACACTGAGGCACCACCATCCTCTCCTGTGTCACTGGACTGCCCATGGAGGGTTGTGTTGCACTCTCAGGAATGAACCCCAAATTTCCACGGGATTAGCAGAAGAATGGATGCTCTGGACATGAGGAAACATGCCCAGACCTCAAAATTATTCACTCCTCATCTGGGGCTGGAGCTCCTCACCGTGCTGAGCAACCACCACCCAGCAGAGGAGGAGATGTGACCCCACTCCTGTTGGGAACACATTCCTGAGCCTCTGGCACAGCCCAAACCCTGGGATTGCTGTGCCCTTGCCCACGAGTGCCTCCCCAGCCCTGAGGAGCAGCAATTGCTGAGGATTGAGAAGAACAGCTCCGCTCTGAGCTCCCACAGCTGCAGCCCTGCCCAGGGAACGGGCAAAGGAGCACTGGGGCTGTCCCTGGTCATCTCCTGGGAGGGACCTGCTCCTCACCCAGGCCAGCAGGGCCTCGCTGAGTGCTGCTGGGGCTGCCCCTGGATCTCTGAGGTGCCCTAGGCCTGGCTGGAGCACCCTGGGACAGTGAAGATGTCCCTGCCCATGGCAGGGGATGGAACGAAAGGTCCCTTCCAACCCAGACCAGTCTCCAATGATAATAAAATTCCAGTAAATCCAGTATTTCCTGATGGCTCTCCAAGGGCCACCCCAGGCACACAAATCCCCCTGCAGGCTTCCTGCCTCAGGGAAACTCCAATCCCAGGCTCAAGGTCCCATTCAGGCAATTCCTTCATGGGCATCGCAGCAGGAATGGGATTTGGGAGAGGAGTTTCCTTCCAAGCCCTCCAGGGACATCTCCCATTCCACCAACGCATGCAGGAGACCCTTCTAGATCTGCAAAAACACCTCTGCAGGAATTTCAGCATTTCTTGGAAAGCTGGAATGGTTTGGGTGGGAAGGGACCCTAAAGCCCACCTTGTTCCACACAAGACAGAAGAAATCCTGGAACAAATCTGCTCCCTCAGACTGCCTGGAATTCTTAGGATTAGAATTTAAAAATACACATCAGCATTTCAATATCTCACACCAATAATCCACTGTTAAAATATACTCAGATCATAATAAAACTTCCTATAAAACCATTATATTAAAACTTATCATAAAATTTTACTGGCTACCTCCATTTTTGCACTTGACTATATAATTTAAACATTAAATTTACATTTAAAAATATCAGGAAGATTAAGATAAATAAATAAAATTTTTCTCCTTATATTTCAGATTCCTAAAAGATCTTTTAAAAATTTTTCTAAAATCTCTCCATTTTCCAAACATGAAAGCACCTCTGGAAAAATAAACTAAATTTAAATTTCACAGCAAGTTTCTAATAGGCAAATCAAATTCAAGTTCAAACTAATTTCTGGCTATGGAGAGAAAAAAAAAATTAAAGTAAAAAGTATCTGAAGTAAATTATCAGGAATGATCAATGTGAAACCTATGCTAAGAAATTAGGAGGAGTTAAAAACAATAGCGGACGACTTCAAATATTGCCAGTGATTTCTGGAATATATTATAAAAGCAAAAAGATTTGCAGAAATCTATCATATTTAAGATATTACCCAACAATTTCATTCACTATTTTGGCATTAGCATTTGAACAGTGTTTAATGTCTTTTAAATGGTTCGATGTAATGATAGATCTGGAAGACAAAACATTTCTTTCTTACCAGGAAACATGCTGTAAACAACCCTCAATTTATCCTCCCCAAAGAAATGAATGCTTAAAGGATGCCTCTGCCAATGGAAAAAACAACACTAAAATGGTTATTTCGCATCCCAACTTTAACGAAATATTTTTTCCCTTGACAAGCTGCTTCCATTTAAATGAAGCCAGGCCGAATTTGGTCAATAGTATGGATTGCAGAGAACAAAAAGAACCTTGGACCGTGCTAATGCAGGGATCAGAAAGCAGCAACTTCATTTCAAGGCAGGCAATTATTTAGCAAACTAAGATACAGCAAATAAATCCACGCTTTCCACGGCAAAGCTGCACGGGAGCTTCCGAGCTGGAATTAAATCTCACGGCAGAGACCGCGGCGAGGGCAGAGCTGGCTGAGGAGGGGAGAGAAACCAAAGGGGGAAACACGAAATCCTGTGAAACCCCTCAGCTCTGGGGCCAGAAATAAACGAGGAACAGTGATAATAAGGATGATGATAATTTAAAAAGGGCAAGGTGTCCTGCAGGAGGAAGGAGCCGTGTCCCAGGGCTGGGGATGCTCGTTGTCCCCAGCCCCGGAGCAGCAGGACCCAGCTGAGCATCCCAATGCTCTGCATTGTCCCTGCCAGGCTTTTCCAACCCCGGGATCTGGGAAAAGCACAAACCTTTCCCTACCAGGAGCAGCACAAAGCTGTTTGCTTCCACTGGTTTGTGGTTTTGTTTTTTTTTTTCCTCCCTGTTATGTTTTCTCAGGAAGCAAAGCCACGGCAGGTCCACAGCGAGCGCTTTCCTGGGCTGTAAAATTCCCCATTATCCACTCCTGCTTCCTTTGCTGTGGGATTTAAGGATGCCTCCTCCTTGAGAGCAGGGACATGTCATCATTTTGTTGGACTACCACCTCTGACAGCCTCGTCTCTCCCAGTTTGTGCTCACAGTGCTGGGAAAAGGAAGGGGAAAAGCTGAGAGGGGAAAAAAAAAATCAAGGGGAAAATTCAACTATGACTAAATTCTTCCCTAATTTATTCCTGTTATTTCTCCTGCTGCAAAAATGAACTCTGTATATAAAAAAGAGCCTTAAATTAAGGTCTCTTGCTCCCAGTGCATTTTGAAATAAGTTATTTGAATCCCTGGCTGATCTATTTTAACAAATATCATCTCCCGCGTCCATCACTCCTCCTGTCTTTTTGATCTCCTTTTTCCTACTTATCATGTTCTTTATTTGAAACAGATTTTTAACAGATAATCTCCGCCGTTATAACAATATCTTGCTCGCATTTTATTCAAATAATTCTTAAAAACAGCTTAAAAAGCCGTTTGGAATAACATCAAGCTCTCCATCAATCAAACAGCAAAAATTCCGCTGGCGGTTGTATAAACATCAGATCAACTCCGACGTCTTCAAGGATTTCAGAGCAAACCATAAAAAACTCCATTAACTTCTGACAAAGAATGCAAATTAATCACAACATGGGGTGAAATGAAATTAAAGGCTCTTTTCTAATCAATGACAAGGCAGGATGAAATATTTGGTGCCGGGATGCTCCATTTTTTTTTTTTTAATTTTTTATTTTATTATTATTATTCCTTTTTTTTTCCCCCCGCGTGGAAAAGGGAGATTCACCCGGGGTGCCTCTTTAGCCCTCCCCATCCCTACAGCGATCTGCTTACAAGTCGCCCCAGCTCCACAAAACACACTAATCATCCGAATCTCAGGTGCATCCAATTTGTTATTCACACTCTCCCTGTGCCAGGAAAAAAAAAAAAAAGAAAAGAAAAAAAAAAAAAAAAAGAAAAGAAAAGAAAAAAAAGCCTGGCGTAGACAGATGCACCGGGAACCTTAAATGACAGTTTTGGCCTCCGGAAGTGCGATCGCTACAGCAAAATCTAGTACAGCCTCCAGGTGAAATGTCTGGAGCTCCATATGGAGCAGGGAAAATTAACAACAAGATGAAAATCGCTGTAGCAGCGGGGAGCCGGAATTTAACAAAAAAAAAAAAAAAAAAAAGGGAAAGAAAAAAAAGGAAAGGAGGAAAAAAAAAATAAAAAAAGAGGGAAAAAAAATTTTAAAGATGAGGCAAGAGAAGTAATAAATTAATGGGGTGTGAAAACATTCAAAGCTTTACAATACCAGGGGCAGTATTTGCTCAGATTTGGGGGGGAGCAGCAGGGTGGGAAGGGGGAGCACGGGATGGGAAGGGGTGGAATGAGGGATGGGAATATTTTCGGTGCTTTTCTTCCTTTAAAAAAATAAAAAAATCCAGGTCGTTTTAATCTAATTTATTAAGAGAAGACTGGGACTGTATTTTTCTAAATGTAAAAGTCTCTTAATCAGTGGTGGTGGTCCTGCAGCTGCTGAATCCTCGGCAGGCTGAGTGCTGTCTGCTCTCTGGAATATTCCCCATTGGATGAGCCCTCCTTTTCACACCCTGCTTTCTACAAAGTTTCACCACAAGCTGAGGATATTTAGTGGGCAATTCCTTTCATTTCCCCTAAATTGCATTATTATTAAACAAGCCATTGCCCCCACCGTGGTTTTATTCGTGGAATTTTTGTTCAGATCTTTGGGGTTCCAACATCAAATTTAATTAAATATTCAAGGTGCTGTGGCTTTTTGGGGTATCTGCTTTTCCTTCCAGTTTCAAAATAATGTAAATTAAGGTGAAACTTTTAAAGGAAAATTTAAAACTTATTTTCCTTGTGTGCCGTCCCTAAAAAGCCGGATGGGTAATGGACCAGCACCCTTGGAAAAGGGGCTTCCTTTCTTTTTTTTTAATGTTTATGTAGAAAATAACTTGATTCAAGAGTATTTGTGAGCACATGCACCATTCTTATTAATTGAGTGGTGCAAATAAATTCAGAATGCATTTGCCCTTAAAAACTTCATTTTGTACCCAAAGAAAATCCTGTAAAAATAATTTCCTCCTATTTCCAAAGGGACTTTTACATTTTACAAAAGCACATTCCATGACCACGACAGGAAAACCAACACCAAAACAATGAAACGCAGCAAAAATTCAGATATTTACTCCATTTTAGGGCTTAAGAGCTCCCTGTGCAAAGTTTTTAGAGCAGAAAAGTCACTTCTGAGCATCATTATTTGTTATTTCCCTGCTCAGATTGCTCCCTTTTGCTGTTAGAGGCTGATTATGAAGATTATATTCTGTATATTGAGACAATATTGAGATTATGAAGATTATATTCTGTATATTGAGACAAAAAAAAATATCATTAGAGTTAATAATTATATATTAACTCTAAACACACCTGTAAGGAACTTTACTGACACAGCAGTTGCTCTAAGTGCTTTCAAGATAGGACTTGTAAAGATTAAATAATTATTAATAAATCAGCAAAATAAACAGTTATAAAATAAAGATGTAGGAGGTCCTGCCATGAAAATATTCTACTGAAGGCCAGAAAATGAAATAATCATCCTTTAGTTTTACTGGCAGATTGCAGGATGTCCTGAATTTCCACACTGCAGTGATTTCCCCCTATAAATCTTCTTCATTTAAACTGAATTTACACACACCATTTGTCTGTGTCGTCAAAATAAAGAAAAAAGGAAAAAAAAAAGACATTTTTTGCAGCTGCAGCTGGAGACAAACATCCATTTGCAGGAAATTTCAGGTGTTCTCACCCACGTGGCCGCACTCTCCATTCTCACAGGGAAGCAACTTGGAGGTTTTTAGGGACAAATCTGGAACCAGACACTGATTAACTTCATTCCCTGAATAATCCCACTGAAGGGAGGAGGAATTACTCAAGGAATGAGCAGAATCAGGCCCTTACTAGGAAAATAATGAGATTAAAAACCCCCTATTAATTATCCCCCTAACCAAAGAAGGTTTCCAAGGGTTCTCCTGCCCAGCACATGCCTAAAATACATAAATTCACATAAAATCCCTTCTGAAAAGCAGTTGCTTGAAAAGCTTAATAGCCACATTTTAAAAGTTTCACCTCCTCGACTGTTTTGCATTAAAAAATATATACAATTTCATGGACTACTGCCTTGCCAAATATTCTTTCACAAACCCGATCTGCTTTTTAATTAGAACAGCAAAAAGCATCTTTAAACTTGGCAATCATGGTTTGCTCCCAGTTCAGGGAGACATTTTTGCCTGGAACCACATGGAATGTGCCCGTTCCAACCTCCTTCCCCGGGCTCGGACACGTCCATCAGGTTTATTTTGAATTGTCCCCTCACCACTTTGGGTTATAAAACACTTAAACACCGCCATGGAGACCCTCAGAGAGCTCCCCATCCATGGAGGGCTCTTCAACACAAGTTTCTTTTCCAATCCTCCCCTCCAAAAACACATTTAAAATCCAGATAAAATATTCCAAGTCTATTCTCTTAACGGCGCCAGTGAACATTTTGCAGAGGAAACAAAAAAAAAAAAAAAAAGTGAAAAATCAGAATATTTCCACCCAGGCAAAACCTTCCCAAGCCTGTAAAAGTGTCAGGAGAATTTGCTTAAAACAGCTTCTAAAAATGGGAGAGGGAATGAGTCCCAGCCTATTATTCAATAACCATGTTTGTGAGGCATCTGCATAATCTAACCATGCATAAATTAGTATGTGTATTACAACAGTTATTTGCATAATAATAGCAAGTTAATAGATGCTTAAAGAGCACAGACCAACACCACCTTTAAATCAGACATGCCTCCAGGCACTGCGAGCTGTAGAGACCAAGATGCAGAGAACAGTCTTCATAAAACATATGAAAACATAAAAAACCACATTCAAATAATTCATTTTTGTCCCTGGACACTTCACTTCTTTCCCCCCTCTCCCCGGAAAGAATAATTGGAGGAACTGCTGAACAGTTTGTTCCTGTGAATTCTAACATCCATCTCGAGATGAGAATTTCAAGCAATCGCCAAAGCCAGTTCTGGATTTGTTTTGTTCAGAGCTTGATGGGGTTTTTAAGGGTAAAAAGTTAAATATTCCATGGTGATGCAGAGCTCAGCATCCACCCAACCACACCACCAGAGATGGACAGAGTTGTACCAGCAGCTTCAGAAAATACCAGTATTTACATCAAATACTAATATTAGGTCCTCTTCAAAGGAAGAATCTGAAGCTCCCTTAAGTATTCCATTCACATTCTATTTTTGAGGAGATTTTAGACCATCATACCATTATTCAAAATTTGAATTAAAAATTAAATTATAAGGAAAGGAGCAGATACACCTTCCTGCTTAAAAAAAAAATGTTGTAAAGACTGGATTATTTTTTAATCTCCTGACAAAAATTAACAAGATTAACATCATCATAATTTTCATTGTCTCCAGGGAAAGGAAACAGAGTTTGGAGAAGAGAAAAAGAGGGGGGCAAAAGAAAAAAAAAATCAATAGACACTTCTAAATGACTCCTTCCAGCTCCCACTTTTCAATTTAACAGGACAGATTTATTTGTATGTGGCTCAAATGTTCACAATTGCTCTCTGCACCTTCATACATAGGAATGAATGTCACAGTGGCAAACAGCAGTAATGAACAATCTTACCTGAGGATATGGAAACCTCCCAAGAGCAAGCTGGGAAAGGAAATAATATTTGTCTAGTTATAGAGATTTGCATGGAGGGCACATTTCCTTCAAGTGAGAAAAGTACTCAACTCTCACGATGGTAGGAATTGGGGAAATGGCAAAAAAAGGGATTCTGCAGACACAAAGAGCTGTATTTAGAATGGGCCCTTCACAACCATCATCCCTCATTTTTCTGGGGATTTCCCTCAGTGCCACCCTTGGATTCCCAAATTCAGGCACATTTCCTTCTGGAGAGAAAAATTTTCAACTTTCACAATGGTAGGAATGGAAAAATAGGGATTCTGCAGACAAAAGGAGCTGTATTTAGAATGGGCCCCACACAACCAGCACCCCTCAGGATTTCTGGGTTTCTCCAGCCCTTTTACTTCCCTCAGTGCCACCTTTTGATGACAAATTAAGGCACATTTCCTTCAGGAGAGAAAAGTTCTCAACTCTCACAATGACAGAAATTGAAATGGCCAAAAAGGGATTCTGCAGGCACAAAGAGCTGTGTTTAGAATGGGTCCCTCACAACCCTCACCCCTCATTTCCCCAGGATTTCTGGGTTTCTCCAGCCTTGTGTCTCCCTCACAAGGATGCCCAGGTTCCCCAGGAGTGGAAATGAAACCAGTTCAGCCTCAGCAGGGAGGCCAAGGCGCTGCCCTTTGCTGATAATTATCTGTGATGAGCAGGCAGCTCTCAACTCCCAAAGTCCTCCCTTAACTGGCTCAGGGTAAAATCTGGGTTACAGAGCTGAGCTTGGTGTCCCCGTTGGTGACAAACCTGAGTGGGATGTGGGGAGAGCCCACAGAGAAACCTCATCCTTCCTCCAGATCCACTTTTCCAGGATATCAACCCCATTTGCTGCCCCTGCTGCTTTATAAATTAATTCAGACATTGCAGTGCAGTCACAAAATCAACGTTTTCATGGATATTGTCTAAAAATATTCTACTGGCCATAATTAATAAACATTCCAAGAGAAATTCTTTGTACTAGGCAGGTTCTCCCACTCTCCTGCCCCAGGAGAGCTCAGCCTTTGGCCTGGGAGCCTCAGCAAAAGCAGCAAATTCCTGTCAGGGGGAGACATCACAAACCCAGAGTGGGGCCCAGAGCCTCTGGGTGACACAGATGAAACAATTTCTTGGGGGCTACTGCTAAATGAAGCTTTCACAATATTGAGAATTCAAAACTCTTGTCCAGGGGAGGCCTCAGAGCTGCTGCAGGGCTGGAGCCAGGCTGGGAATGTTCCCCTGGAGAGGAGAAGGATTCAGGGAGAGCTCAGAGCCTGAAGGGGCTCCAGGAGAGCTGGAGAGGGACTGGGGACAAGGGATGGAGGGACAGGACACAGGGAATGGCTTCAGAGTGGGAAAGCAGAGATTTAGATGGATATTGGGAAGGAATTGTTCCCTGTGAGGGTGGGCAGGCCCTGGCACAGGGTGCCCAACGCAGCTGTGGCTGCCCTGGATCCCTGGGACGTCCAAGGCCAGGCTGGACAGGGCTTGGAGCAGCCTGGGACAGTGGGAGGTGTCCCTGCCCAGATGATCCTGAAGGTCCCTCTGACCCCAAAGCATTTTGGAATTCCCTGATCATTCCCATCTCAGCAAAGCCACTTGGGTCACTCCCATGGTAGGCTCTGAAAACGATGCTACAGAGTTCAACAAAGACCCCCCATTTTCTGTTGTGGGGCTACCAAAACCCATCCTCCTTAACCACCTTCTCCTCTTTTGGGAGTTCCACACTCCTGCCCCAAGCAGAAATGTGAGATCCTGAGCAGCTGTGCTGCTGGGACAGAAACAAACCCATCAATGCCCAACAGAAGCAGAGCAAGTTCTGATTTTTCACTGAAGAACAGTGAAACACTCCAGACAGAACAAGCAGATGAGGATGGTTCTGTGCACAGAGCATCTTTCTGCAGATGTTATTTAAGAAAAACAATCCCTGCCTCGAAGATGACTCCAAACAAAGCACTTCCATTCCCACTGACCACCCCAGGCAGCAGAAAAACTGGGGAAAAGAGCCAGACACAAACACAGGGTGAATAAATGAACACTGAAGGACCCCAAAATGCATCAGCAACAAGTTCTTTGGGGGATGTTAAAAAATAAACATTTCCCAGTGAAGCTGAGTGCTGGAACACACAGGGCCAGCTCCTGTGCCACCTCTGCATCCCCTGCACCACCCCTGCATCCATCTGCTCACAATTCCTCCCTGCAACATTGTCAAGGTATTATAAATTAAGAAACTTAGCAAAGAGTCTGTAATCTTCCCCAAAATAGCCTGCAGATATGTCACTGTACTAAATGTGTTTCAGATTTAATGAAGCTTTAATGTCCTTTTTAATTTTGCCTGTTTCTGTATCACCAGGGGTCGAGCGAGGCAATCAGCACTCGAGAGGGTGGTTTGGTTTAAAACTAGGAAAAACTCATTTGCTTATGAGTTGCACTGTATTTTCTTAATTAAATTTACTAAGTAAAACGGTTTAAGTTCAGCCAACCAGTGACCTCTGGGTGTAGATTTAGATTTATAAAAAGTGTCACAGTTAAAGTGAGATTAAAAAAAAAACAAAACAACAAACCAAACAACAAACAGATGAGAGATTCACTAAAGGGATTTTCAAATTATCATTTGTCTCAAGCAAGTCACAGGAACACGAGGAACAAACCCAGTGCAGGCTGGAAAAACCAAAACCTACCAAATTAACACACTGTCCAAAACTTCTCTGCATTTAAAGGATGAAACTCCAGAACCTGCAACTCTTTTAAGGCATTTTAACAAAAATACAATATTTCAACTTAAATTAGGTGGGCTTGGGAACTGATCAGGGTTTTATGTCTGGATATTGAGGAGGGAATGCCTGAAATTCAGGGTGCTGCTTCCCATTTCCCCATGGATCCCTTCCCAATGGTTGGATTTGATGATCTTGAGCACTTTTCCTACACAATAACTGTAAAAAACTTTCATTTTCAAAAGCCCAGTGACCTGCAGTGGCAGATTGGTAAGGAAAGAAATGAGAGGGGGATCAATCACCCACAATTATGCCAGGAAAACACTTTCTCACCCCATTTCACTCCAGAGTAGCTCCATGGAGGAGATTTTTGGGGCGTGTTTTTAGAACAATTACTTTTTCAAACACAGAGGCAGCTCAGGAGAGCAATTAAAGCAGCTCAGGGAGGTTGTGGCCTGAGAAAGAGCTTGGCCAGGGGATGGATGGGTGGGATGCAGCAGCAGATTTCAAACCAGAATTTGCTAAACTGAGAAATAATCTCAGATTATGGAATAACAGAGGTGCAGCGGGCGCGTGTGTACTGACTTTTACCAAACTATCAAAAATTTTTGATTAAAAAAAAATCAGAATTTCAAGTGATTAAGTGTTGATTCAGGAAGAACCTCTGGACTGAGCAGCAGAAGCAGGGGTGGAAAGCAACTAAAAACTGTTCCCAAACACTCTTAAGGTGCAGATAATGAACCCAAAATTCAAATCACTTGTTGAAATAAAGCAAGTTGCCATTGTAGAACTGAAAAGGGAAATCAGAAATCCCCCCCTTACACATCACTTCCTCCAGCTCACTTCTTCCTTGCCTGCTGCACATTGGTGAATAAAATTACAGCAGCAGCTCTGTCTGGATCCTGCCTGCAAAGTGGCTGAGGCAAGGAAGTTCAAAACATATTTTTAGGACACTCAGGCAATAAAGTTTCCCACTTAGATTATTGTCGATGTTGTGCAAGTTGTTTTTTAATTTACAGTTACACTGGAGAGCAGGGGATGCTTTTATTCTTAATTTAGGCACATTCCATGTTTCTCAGCATAACTGCAAATTGAAAATAAGCGCTGGCAATATCGCCAGTGATGGAGCTGAAGGAGGACTTTATAGTCTGAAATGTTCTAAAATTTGTTCTTAATTACCTCGTGCACATTTTACACAATTAAATTTCCATCCCAGGATTTTGCATTTAGATTGTGCACTGCAGTTAAACCCTCATTTTCTGGAAAAGCAGCCGCCACTCTGCTGCGCTCAAACTTTCAAAAGCAGACTTAACTACTGGATAACACAAAATTCCCCAGGTGAAATTCCACTCCAAGACCAATTTATGCATTCCTAGATAGATGGGCTTCAAATCACCTGTAACTCTGCAGGGTACGGACCCTAATAAATATTAAATACCTCAAAAAACTCCTCCAAGATTTTTCTTCTCCTCCTCATATCAATTCTGCTGTCCTCTTATTGCAGAGGGTTTTTTAAAAGAAAAAAAAAAAACTCCAAAAGGATATAACAGCAATTTAGCAGAGTTAAAGTGCTTCTGAGGTTAAACTGACAACAAAGAGGAACAGAAACACAAAGCATCTTGAAGTAGGGTTTCAATTAAATGTGCAGGATTTAGTAATGCAGGGCCCCGACAAAAAAAAAAAAAAGAAAAAAAAAAAAAAGAGTTACAAATTAATTTAATCTTCTGCCTATAGTTTGCAGCTGCACTCCAAAGTGTCTGGGGCTTAAGAACAAAGCCTTGCAAGGCCTGGGAGTGAGGAAAGCTTCAATTTTTAATGTATAAGGCCATTAGCTGATAACTTGTGGAATCTGCGACCCCTGCGGAGGGGCAGGGGAGACGGATGAAGTGACAGATTTGTTGTTGGTGGCCAGGGCTGCGAGGGGGGAAGGTTATTACCAGCACCAGAAAAATGCCCTAATAACCTTTGGGACATTCCTTGGCTTGAGCAGATGAGTTCCAGCTCCGTCTCAGAGTAAAAAAAAAAAAATATATTAAAAATCAAAGCTTAATTCGCCTTAATTAAAGATAATTAGTTTCACTTTGATTTCTTTTAAATATGAACTACAGCAAATGCACTGCCAGCTCAAGGCTGTGCAGACAATCAGGGTTAAATTGCACATTTCTGCCTGGCCACAAATCCTGGATATTAGCAGCCTTTTACTGCTGCATCTTCAAAGGTGACACCGGGAATGGCAGCGCCTTCTCCGAAGGGACAAAGGTGGGCCAGGGCTTTCCAGGGAAATTGTCACGAGCAAAATCCCCACAAGTGCTCCAGGAGGGTTAATTTGATTCCTTCTTCCAGCAGAGAGGCTTCCTGCTTGGCTGTTTGCTGGGTTTAAATTCAGAACAAAAAGGGGGAAATGGGTTAAATGTGGCTGTGCTGGTGGAATTGCAGCTCAGCTTCTGCTCTCCTCCAGCTCTGCTGGAGCGAGGGCTCACCTGCCAGGACAGGCCATTCAATCATGGGAAAAGGCCTCATTTTTTGACTCTTTAAAAGTAGAAACAACTACAGAGTAAGAATAGGAAGCAATACATAGAGTGATGGAATCCTGGAGTGGTTTGGTGGGTGGGATTCTAAAGATCCTCTAATCCATCCTACCATGGGCAGGGACACCTTCCATCACCCCAGGCTGCTCCAAGCCCTGTCCAACCTGGCCTGGGACACTCCAGGGATCCAGAGGCAGCCACAGCTTCTGTGCCAGGCCCTCACTTACACATAAAAATTCACATAACCTATTCTGTTCTATACATTAAATAACCTTACATATAAAACCCACATTCCAAACACCCAGAGCTGATGCCGTGCCTTAATTGTCCCCCCACCCCTCAGCCTGGGTGGAGAACTGGATTATTTATTTCCCTGCCCACAGCGGCCTAGGAGCAATTGCTGAGCAACAATGATCCATCGAGGTCTCAACCCGCGCAAACTGTACCTAAACTTCCACTTTATTGCAGCTTAGTTCACAATCTTCACCTAATATAGGGTTACATCCCAGAGCAGCAGGCGGATAAATCATCCTGGAATATTACTCTGGCTAAGTTTAGCTGGGAGTGGAGCATATGTGCTTCCGAGTCACTGAAGCACAGGCCCATAAAATACACTAATTACTGCAAGTTCTGGTCACTGGGTGATTGATAGCGCTCTGCCAGGCAACTTCCCGGCTGCAGCCCGTGTGAGGGGCCTCCTCCAGCACACTGCAATTATTAATTCATGGCCCAACCCTCGGGCACTGCTCCCTCCACTCCCAGCCCCACCGGCAGCAGGCTGGACACGCAGGGAAAAAGGGAGGAAGAGGAGAGGAAGGAGAGAGAAAAAAGAGAGGGAAAAGAGAGGGAAAAGAGAGGGAAAAGAGAGGGAAAAGAGAGGGAAAAGAGAGGGAAAAGAGAGGGAAAAGAGAGGGAAAAGAGAGGGAAAAGAGAGGGAAAAGAGAGGGAAAAGAGAGGGAAAAGAGAGGGAAAAGAGAGGGAAAAGAGAGGGAAAAGAGAGGGAAAAGAGAGGGAAAAGAGAGGGAAAAGAGAGGGAAAAGACAGGGAAAAGAGAGGGAAAAGAGAGGGAAAAGAGAGGGAAAAGAGAGGGAAAAGAGAGGGAAAAGAGAGGGAAAAGAGAGGGAAAAGAGAGGGAAAAGAGAGGGAAAAGAGAGGGAAAAGAGAGGGGAAAAAAAAAGGAATTCAAAGAAAGAGTTAAAAGAAAGAGGAAAAAGGAAGAGAGGAAGAAGAGAGGAAGAAGAAAGAGAGGAAGAAGAGAGGAAAAAGAGAAGATCCTGCACTTCTGGTTCAGGAGAAACCCCTGGGAAGGGAGGGAGAGGAGCCACAGGGAGCAGGCTGTGCTTGGAGGAATCACCCCAAACAGCTCCAGGGAGTGAAATAATCAAAATACAGGGCAGCTTTCCTGCTTGAGAAGGAGTTTGTGAAGTGCATCATTCCACGTGGAATGGCTGAGACTCCATAAATATTCCTCAATAAGGAGGATTCGGGCTGCTGAGTGGGGAAGATCCCTGTGCCTGGCTGAGCACGAGGAGTTGTCACCAAGTCACCAACATCACAGCACTAGGGTCCTTAAAACCTGACAGCAGCCAGGTGAGGCTCCCTGCAACAACATCAACAACAAAAAGCATTTTTTACATCCTTGTTTTCCTTAGTCCTAAAGGGAAGGTGTTACCTTTCCCACCTCGAGGCTGTTTCTCCCACACCTATACAAAAATTAGGCCGTACCACCAAGATTTGGGGTTCAGATTCTTCCCTCACCACCTCCAACCACAGAATCCTTTATGCTGGAGAAGACCTTGAAGAGCACCAGGTGCAGCTATTGGCACCACCAGCCCCTGTCCCTGAGCGCCACAGGTGCAGCCCTGGCTCAGGTGAGGGGTGCCCTGAGCAGAGAGCACCCCCAGAGCACTGAAACCCTGCAGAGCCCCCTCAGGTGGGCTCACAGTGCTGCCTGGAGCCACTCTCCCTGCCAGGCTGCTCAGCTGTAACCGATCCCACGCCTCAGGAGGAGATCTGAATCCTCCCCTCCTTGACAGAGTCTTGACTCCAATTTTATGCAGCCAAACATCCTCGAGACTGAAGAGCTTTTAGAGAACCACCTCCGAGCACAGCTGCTTTCCTTGGAGCATCCTCTGGCAGCACCCTCCTCCTCCTCCCCGCGGGCTGAGTGAGCTCTTGTGCAGCTCCCTGTGTGCCCCCAGCCCGAGTGGGATGAAGGGTCTGGGCTCAGCACTCCCACAGCGCTCAGCTCTGCCTCAAGTACCAAGGAAGGCACATTTGTTGGGTGATTCCTGATTTTCCTATGTCTGGGAATGCACACAAACACTGAAAACACCTGATGGCTTCTTAAGAGATTGCTGAGAATCCTTGAAAGCTCCTGCAAATACACAGCTACTGAGAACTCTGCTCACCAAACACTTAAAATCCTCAGTCTGGGAGTTTTAAGAACTAATATTAAAGAACTAATATTAAGAACTAATATATATTAAAACTGATGCACAAATTCCTTTTCTCTGGGGGAGACAACGGAGAATTTTCTCTCTAATTTTCAAAGGAGACCTGGAACACAGAGGGCAGAGGAAAGCAGAGACCAGGACATGATAGAGGAGGAGCAAAAAGCCAAGCACAGGAGCTTCTACCTCCAAAATTTACTTGGTTTTGGGCATTAGCAAATTGCTTTCACTTCCTGAATTTAAATGTAACACCAACTCTGCCTGGAGATAAAATTAAATACCACAGAATCCCAGGATGAGGTGGCTTGGGAAGGACCTCAAAGTTCATTTCCCAAGGGCAGGGAACCTTCCAGACCCACCCAAGGCAGCCTTGCTGCTGCTATTAAACCCCAGGCAGATGGATTTCATCCTCCCTTGGATGTTTTAAAGTTCACTTGTGGATTACAGCTAGGACCAGAGTCATATTGGAGAGTAACAAGAAATATTGGGCAATTTAATTTCTCCTCCCGTGCAGGACACGGCTCTTGGAGAGAGGGAATGGGTTCCAGAGCTCAGCCAGCTCCAGCCCAGCCTGGATGTGTTTTATGGCTGAGTTATAAACCCTGAAAAACAGCTTTTAGAAATGAAAATGCTGACACAGTGGTCAGTGTAGTGACAGCAGTGGCACGGGTTTAAATTGAACTTGCTTTGTCAAGCCAAGAGCACTTAAATAAAACACGGGGAAACCTCATGGAAACACACAAACTATTTGTGGTGGAACACTTCTGAACAGTTTTTCTGGGTTAGGGACTAAATCTCATTCCCTTCGGGAAAATCCTGAAGGAAGAAAGGCAAACTCAAAAAAAAAATAAAGTAACAAAAATAAGATAATAATGATAATAATAATGATTATAGTAACAATCTATAATAATGATGATGATATCGCTGCATATCTAGTCTCATTATATTTTAATTTAATTTTTAATTTATTTTTTTATTTCTGAGGGGATGACTGAGCACCCTCAGACCCCTATTGCCTCTGAGAGAACACAAACACTCCCCATTTCTCAAAGCTCATCCAGGACTCCTATGCCAAACTTTCCCCTCTCTGCTCCCAACTTTTTTGGGGCAGTTTCCTCAACCTCCCACATAACACTCCCACTCCTCATCACACACAGCTTTGCAGCAAAGAAATTCCAGAGCTTTCAAGGGCTCAGAAGAGCATTAAGGAAAATGAGAAGATTTACTGACAATTTACATCCTCACCTGCCAGCACAGCCCTTGCTGCCTCGATCCCACCTGATATTTCTCTAAAATCAACGTGCTGCTAACAGCCAGGTGTGGGGCTGGAGCACAGCTGCACTGAGTGCAGATGATTTTAAATCCTGCAGCAAACACCAGCAAAACTCTCCATTTTAACAGCAACAAGAGTGTCTCCACTCCCAATCCCCACGTCAATAGGGTGTTACTTTAATGACAGTGACCTTGTGTGCCTCTTGGAGCACCTTCCTCACCTTTCTGGAGGCATTTTTCTAAGGCACTGTCCTTGTTTTCATCATTTAACATCACTCAGAGCACTTCAATCAAGCTGCTGCTGGTGGGAGAGGTCTCTGAGGAGCAGCTGACAAACCAATTAACAAAGCACCCAGACCCACACTGCATCCTGCACATCTGGCTCAGGAGAAACCCCTGGGAGGGAGGGAGAGGAAAGCTGGGAAGGTGTAAAACCAGAGGAGGGAATGCAAATGAAAGGAGTTTTACCCATAAAATTCAGCCTGCACGTGGAATTGATGTGCAGCCAAGTTGGTCACTAACAACCCTAAAATAAACTCCAAATATCTCGTGGTGATCACTGATCTGCTGGGGCACAGCTTTTAAATCAGCAGAGGAACTGGGAAATGCTTTATTTGTAAAGTCCTGTGTTTACATCACTCTTTTTATCACCCACACCACCACAAAGCCTTCCTGGAGTACAACCTCAGCCCTTTTTTGGCTAGAGTTCTTTAGAGAGTGCATGAATTTGGTCTGCATCTCTCCCAAAATCCTGAGGGAGGGCTCTCCAGCACCACAAACCATTCAAATGTGCACTGAAACAAATGAAGGACCCTCCCTCTTTGCCCTGGGACACATCCAATTGTGTCACCCTGCCACCCAGGGCTGGCTCTGGTGACACTGATTAACCACATCTGCCAGCACTGATCCAGCACCCACCACCTACATTTTGGTTTAAAGGCCTTTGGCAAGGAATTTACTGTGTGAAAATGTAAAATTGGTTCCGTTTTGGGGTGCAAAATGTGAGACGTGCCAAGATGCAGAGGGGCCAGCACTGAGAGTACTCAACTTCACCTTCTGCTAAAAATATTGGCTACAGTTCACTTAAAGGTATGTCCAGCTTCATCTGAAAATGAGGAAGAAGAGGGGAAAGAGAGGGGAAAGAGAAGGGAAAGAAAAAGAAAACCAGAAAAAAAGGAAAAAAAGAGGAAAAAAAGGAAAAAGAGGAAAAAAAGGAAAAAGAGGGGAAAAAAGAAAAAAGAGAGGGAAAAAAGGGAGGAAAAAAAGGGAGGAAAAAAAGGGAGGAAAAAAAGGGAGGAAAAAAAGGGAGGAAAAAAAGAGAGGAAAAAAAGAGAGGAAAAGAGGAGGAAAAGAGGAGGAAAAGAGGAGGAAAAGAGGAGGAAAAGAGGAGGAAAAGAGGAGGAAAAGAGGAGGAAAAAAGGAGGAAAAAAGGAGGGAAAAAGGAGGGAAAAAGGAGGGAAAAAGGAGGGAAAAAGGAGGGAAAAAGGAGGGAAAAAGGAGGGAAAAAGGAGGGAAAAAGGAGGGAAAAAGGAGGGAAAAAGGAGGGAAAAAGGAGGGAAAAAGGAGGGAAAAAGGAGGGAAAAAAGGAGGAAAAAGGAGGAAAAAAGGAGGAAAAAGGAGGAAAAAAGGAGGAAAAAAGGAGGAAAAAAGGAGGAAAAAAGGAGGAAAAAAGGAGGAAAAAAGGAGGAAAAAAGGAGGAAAAAAGGAGGAAAAAAGGAGGAAAAAGAGGAAGAAAGAGATAAAAAAAGGGGAAAAAAAGAGGAAAAAAGAGGAAAACAAAGAGGAAATTTAAGGAAAAAGAAAGAGGAAAAAGAAAGAGGAAAAAGAAAGAGGAAAAAGAAAGAGGAAAAAGAAAGAGGAAAAAGAAAGAGGAAAAAGAAAGAGGAAAAAGAAAGAGGAAAAAGAAAGAGGAAAAAGAAAGAGGAAAAAGAAAGAGGAAAAAGAAAGAAAGAGGAAAAAGAAAGAGGAAAAAGAAAGAGGAAAAAGAGGAAAGCCCCCACACACCAGGCCCTACTTCCTACCCCAACACAGAGTTTTATTTAAGACCTCAAATGAACAAACCCATTCTAAATACAGCCCAAATTAGCAACAGGTGAATATACAGGGGACTCAAAGAATAAGCCAAGGTTGAATTGAAATACTGAGATGCTGTTTTTGATGGGAGAGTTAAGGTGAGAGCTCTCTGCATACCTCCATGAAGGAAATCCCCAGGCTCCAGACGTCCGAGTGAATCCCGTACTGCTCCCCCGAGATCCTCTCAGGCTGTGGAGGAAAGCAGAGCAACAACTCCTGAGCCTTGCAGGCACACAGGGATCCTGCTCCAAGGGCAAGGGATGGGAAAAACCACGGGATGGGAAAAATACGAGAAAAATCACAGGATCCTGGAATGCTCTGACTTGGGAGGGATCAAATTCCAGCTCCTGGCTCTGCACAGGAATCCCAAAATCCCACCCTGGGAATGTTGTCCAAACACTCTGGAGCTCCCCCACTCCTTAGGGAGTCTGTGCCGTGCCCCAACACCCTCTGGGGGAGGAAATTTATCCTAAAATCCAATTAAAGCTGCCCTGGCCCAGCTCCAGCCCTCCCAGGGCTCTGTCACCCACCCCAGAGCAGAGACTGGAGCTGCCCCGTGGGACCTGGAGACACCAAAAACCACCAAGATGCTTCAAAGCTTCCCTGGCAGGGAGCAAATCCAGGAAAACTCAGGAATTCTTCAGGAAAAGCTGGGTCCTTGCAAGGCTGGCCTTGGATTTGTGTCGGGGTTGTTTAATCCAAGGGCTCGTGCACGTGGGAAAAGCACAAGGTCAAGTTGAGAGAATCCAATTTTCCACTTTTCTCCCCAATTCCAAGCACCACAGCAAGGAAAAAAT
This sequence comes from Melospiza melodia melodia, assembly GCF_035770615.1. Lineage (NCBI taxonomy): Eukaryota > Metazoa > Chordata > Aves > Passeriformes > Passerellidae > Melospiza > Melospiza melodia. The sequence goes on along the minus strand of NC_086208.1, from coordinate 19,518,783 downwards.
TCCCAGTGCGGAGTGCAGAGGTTGGGGAATAACCTCAGTTAAAAAGCCAAGCTGCTGAAGCCAAAAGAATCACCACACGGTGGCAACTTTATTTTATATACTTTTTAATTTTGGGCTTTTTGACCTGCAGGGGAGAAAAAAAAAAAAAAGGGAAAAAAAAGCCCCTGCTCCAAACTATTAATAGCAGGTTTAATGCTTCATGAAATGGAGTGCTGTAAAAAATATCTGCTGGTTTTTACTTGAAAGCTACAATTTAAGCATTTCCAAGGTCAAGTACAGCATGAAATGCAACAATAAAAGGCTCCCTGAGACTCCTCTCCCCACTGTGCTGTTAATGCACCTGTCTGGGCCAGCCACCTACAAAGGATTTTCACTCTTTAATAATCCAGAGACCTTTGTTAGAAAACAAACTCCCAAATTAGTGCCACTCCAATGTGTTTTTGGATGTTTACCCTGTGCTGCTACTCCCAGGTCAGGAGCTTTTATCGCAGCGTGAATGTTAAATAAAAACCACACTGCTGCCCAATTCCCGCTAAAAACAGCCATCCAAAGCTCCCCAAAAATCCCCACAATTTCACCAAATTGACCAAATCTCACTTGGGAGTGACCCCAAAATCTTATTTTATTGTTTTTTAATTCATTGAGTATAATTAACCTAGGTCAGCACACTTAGAAATGTTGCGTGTGATTTTTTTCAGCTGATAAATTTTTATACTGACATCTTTTTATAGTGATGTATTTTTATATTGACATATTTTTATACTAATAAATATCCTCACAAAGGTGCAGATGTGCAGCCAAGAGTAAATTTATAATGGGATATGGGATGTGCTAACCTGGTCCAAGCAAGGTGCCAACACCCATCCCATTTTTTAGACCTTTCCTGTGCCACCAAATGAGATTTATAAGTCATATTATGCAATATTAAATGGTTTATTCTTAAAGTTCCAGCTCTAAACAGCAAGTTCCAGTGAGGAATTGTGGGTTCACAAAAGATAAGGGCCAAGAAATCAGCTTTTTAAACAAAAGATGGATTTAAGAGAACAGAAGAGGAAAATAGGAATAACAGATGCATCAAGTTTGCAACACATGGATCACTCTAAATACACAGCCCATACCAAAAGGTAAAATACCAAAAGGTATTTTCTCTTAAAAATTTCTAGAACTGATTATTTTTTCATCCAATTTTTTTTTCTATATAAAACGCTGATGAAATTATTTTAAGAAAATGTGTTCTGGTTGGAAATTTTAATTTCTCAATCAAAAAGCCTTTTTGTTTTCAAAAAAAACCCCAGAAATTCAAAAAGCCTTTTCTTTTTTTCACAGAAAACCTCAATTTTTTCAAGAGTTTCAAATTCACTGCCAGGCTGCCAAGTGGGTGAAGCAAAGCTGATGACCTTCATTATTTTTTGAGGGCTTGCCTGGAAATTTGATGACAAGCAAACGACTCAATCAAGAAGCAAAGTGATTTTAACACAGAAAATCAGATCGAGCACATTTTGAGCTTAAATTTCTGTTTCACAATCAAGAGATGGAGGCATCACACCCATCCAGAAAGGCAGAAAAAGCAATTTATTTAATGCACACCTGGGAAAGAGAACTGTAATCTTGGTTTGGGCACTAAAAGCATAATACAATTTAATTCTCAGCCCTGCTTAAGACCAGTTTGAAGCAACAGCTGAGCTGGAAAAGTTGATTAATTTGAAGCTGTTTCTTTGTCTGGATCTCTCTGTTCCAGGTCTTTTTTTAAGCTCTATTTTTTATTTAAAACCTCCCATTTTTCTGCTATTCTGAGGTATTTATTTTATGCTGTTTCTGAGTGTTCTGATGACACAGGACAGTCCAAGTCTTTCTAGGATGGTGACTTGAGCCTTTCAGAAGCCACACAATGAGCTCGAGTGGAAAAGCACTTAGCAAATAAATGGGAACCCTGACAAGAAAATCAGAAAAAAATACCTGAAAGCGATTAAAGGTCATGGATTTCTCCCTCCCCTTCCCTGAGGTTTGAAAAACATGAGCACCAACCACTTTGTGCTGTTTATATTTTTATTTTAACCCAGCAGAGCACTTCTTTTCTCAGCAATATCAGGAGCAGTTTGCTCAAAGGATTTTAATGGCCAAAATAAGAGTTCAGAAAGTGCTTTAAAAACTGAGGCTGTGGAGTTTTCACATCTGAAATGGGGAATTGAAAAGGATCCAATGGATCTGATGGAAAATCCGCTCTGATTTGTGCAGAGAAATTTGTGCAGAAAATCCACTCTGGTTTCTGCAGAGAAATTTTGTGCAGAACAATTTGTGCAGAAAATTCGCTCTGGTTTGCTCAGGCTGGCACTTGGCAGCTCTGAACCCAAACCCTGCCCCAAATGATGAATCCCTAAAAATGTGCTAAAAAAAAAAAATCTAAAAAAAAGGGAATTTAGGGGCTTTAATGAACATGACAAAAGTGGTCTCGTGTTAACAAAGACTGACCAAAATTTGTACAAAGAAGTGGAAGTAGTGATGACTTTTTTTGAGCTAAAAAACTTGCACTTTAATGCCCTGATGTTATTAATCCCAGTGTTTTTATGTTCAGATTTCCATGGGATTTTTAGGAATGCCCATCAACCTCTGCACAACGCTTCCCCAAACCCCAGCACTCCCAAAACCTGGATGGTTTGGGGCTGTCAGTGATCTGCAGAGAATAAAAAACTGGGTTTTTTTCAATGTCCAACTGGCTTCTCTTTATTCCCAGTTGTCACAAGGAGCAAAACCAACAGAAAATATATTTTAAAAAACCACTTTTCCACTATTCCTCCTCCCTCTCAGCAAGAAGGAGAGTTGTCCTACAGAATGAAGAAGAGATGGAGATTTGAGGATTGATTTAGGGAATCCCCTGCACTGAACAGAACAAGAGTGAGGACAAATAATTCTACTGAAATGTTATTCCTGCATCACTTACCGCCATATAAGCATTTGTTCCAACATACGTCTTGGCTATGGAATTCACCAGCTATCAGACAAAACAGGCTGTTAGAACAATATAAAGATAATGTGGAAATAAAATGGGCAATTATTCCTCATTTAACCTACAATCATCATCCCTATAAATCAACCAAAAATTATGTAAAAAAGGGAAGGGATTTATCCGCCAAGGCGTTAAAAATGATTAAATCTCGCCTGGGTTGGGGAATGAGGATTCCAATTTAAGCAAGCACTGCATTACAGTTTATGGCAGATAACCTTAAACAATTGTGTTAAACAGGATGCTGTTTTAGTACCCCACACCAGTGTGATATAAAAAGTGAATTAGGAGGAAGCAGGATTGAGCACACTCATTTTTCAGTCAGATGTGAATAAAGCCCCAATTCATCCCTGAAACACTGGAGGGACAACAGAGCCCGCCAGCCCATAATACAAGGCTGACCTTCTCTTTGGGCCTCGTGTTTGGCTGAGAGGAAAAGGTGCTGAAATTCAAATCAACAGCACAGCGAGCTCATGGGTCACTAGCAGAGAAGTCCTCCAGGGAGGCCCAAAATGGAAATTAATTAAAATTTGTGCTGCACATTGTCAAAGCCCACCACTATTGTTGCTCCCAATATTAATTTTTATTGTGGGCCAGTTGGGCTCCCCAGACACGTCTCTTGCTCTGCCCTCCCTTTTGTCTGGGCAAAAGGCTCCCAGATCAAAGCTGCATTTCAATGAAGTTTGCCATTCGTAAGTAGTAATTACAATATCAGCAGTTTTTACTGTCATTAAACAATGAACAATCATATTCGGATGGAGGAAAAGTCGCCCAGAGATTAAAAATGAAAAGGGCTGTCCCAGCAGAGGGGGGATTGCTGAGGGGCTGCCAGGTGATCTGGACACAGGAGGGGAATGGGGGGACAGGCAAAGGGGGGATTTACCTGGGTGCTGACCCCAAAGTCACAGAGCTTCACCTGGCCCCGGGTGTTCACCAGCATGTTGGAGGGCTTCACATCTGTTTGGGGGAAAAAACTGCATTATCCACATTGTCCTGGATAATAAATGCACCATTTATACAGAATATCCTCCATTGGAAGGGAGCCACATCCAAATCCAGCTCCTGGACAACCCCAAATATCCAGGGAGCATTGGCACGGTGGCTTTTCATAGGAAAGGTTACAAATATCTATTTCATATGCAGTGGTTTGTAAGCCAGCAGCACAGATAAAATTCCATATAAATAAAAAAGATATAAAATACATCACCTCCACACAGATATGAGATGGTATTTACACAGATGACTTTATACAATACCAAAAATCCACATTATTAAACCTGCAGGTGACACCAATCTGGAATCTGGAACCAAGTGCACTGATGGGCAGGAAAACAACTCACAGGGATTTTGACAAACTGCAAAATCAGCCTGAGAAAAGGATGGAATTACATAGGGAAAGACAGAATTACTGCATTTGAACAGGGATTCATCCTGAACTCACAGGGATTTCACCAAACCGCAAAATCAGCCTGAAAAAAAGATGGAATTCCATAAATAAACCATCCGTGATGGTTTATTATATTTATTTATAAGATATTTATATAGATATTTATATATATATTTATATAGATAATCTGGTTTTGGAATGGACATGGATGGTTTATTTATGGAATTCCATCTTTTTTTCCTGATTCCTGGTGCGGACTGCTCCTGCTGCCACAGGAAGTTGGTGCACTGCTGTAAAATAAAATCAGCTGGGAACAAGCTCAGCACCCAGCCTGGCTCTGGTGCAGGAAACACTGAACATCTCTGCAGTTCCAGGGATGCCAGTGGGGGAGCAGAACGTGCACGTTCCAGCCTGGCTCAAACATGGGAAGATTAGAGCCTGGCTCTGCCTAATCACTGCCTTCTTCTGTCAAAATGGATTAAAGGCAGCAGCTTGAGTCAGCGCCTCCCCTCAAAGTGAGCACTGGTTGGGGGCAGATGGATGAAACCCAACTAGAAAAGAACCTAATTTTGTTTATCATTAGGTTTGCCTTGCTTTAGCAGCTGTTTGCTGGTACCACAGGAGCTGCCTTAATTTGTCTCTGCGATGGAGAAATGCAGAACCTCAATTAAGAAGCTGATTAAAGCTCGCCTCTGTTTGAGCTAAAAATCCAGATTAAAAACGGGAGCACCCAATAGTTCCTGCAGACCCCAGGTGGATCAGTACTTTGTAAGTGAGGTATCAACACTGCTGGCACTGTAATTCCTGCAAATCCTGCAATTTTCCCTCAAAAAACCCCAGTCCTGGGCATGCAGAGGCTCAGTTTGTGTTTGCTCATCTCCATCTTTAGGAATTCCACCCACGTGCTGCACTTTTGATGGAGTTTTGCCTGCTCTGGAGCTGAGTGACTTTGCTAAATCCAAGCAGACGTGCTGAGCACAGCAGAGGCTCTCTCCTGAATCCTGAACAAGGTGCAGAATGATCCCGCCTCACCTTCTTCCTAAAATGATGGAGCTGGGCTTGGCTGGGCTGGAATGAGCCCCAGGAGCACACAGGGAATGCTGATGTCTATCCCAGCATGTCCAGCTGCTCCCAACTCAGAGGAAAACTGAGCCTGACCAGTTCTGCTTTTAGCTGTAACAAAAAGGACCCTGAAATCCCCCCACAAACAAAGCTGAAAGCACGAGAAAATTCTAAAATGAGAAAGCACTGGGAAATTGGCCCCTAAAGGATGGGCAGGGGAAGCTGGGGACCCTGCAGAGCAAGGGGCAGCCACACAAACCCTGCAGGACCAAACACCACAAAATCAGGGAATTCACTCAAATATTTGCTGTGCTTTTGAGTGGCTGTGCTCATTTCCTCCAAAAGGAAAGGAAGGGAGAGCCCTGCACAAAGTATCTGCTGCTGAGAGCAGGGAGACAATCAGCTCATCAGCAAATCAGCCCCTTGGTCTCATCACCCACTTCAGTTAATGGGTTAAATATTTTTTGGGTTTGGGAAACAAGTGTGCATAAATAATGTTCTGCACCATCTGCTTGTGATTAATATTAGTGTTGAGAAGTGAAAGAATTTAAACAAGAGCCAAAAGGGGTCATTATGCTCCCATTACCAGGGCTTGCTTAATACAAATGATTTCCATGAAGCATCTTTATGGAGGATGAACAAGTTCTCCTGGTGCTGGAGCTGCCTGAGTAGTTTCACCTCTCTGCAAACAAACAGGACCTCCAAGCTCTCACTCACCAGTAAATAGAACCATCAGAGGTTCAGCTTTTTGAACGCCAAACATTTCACTCCTTGGTGGCATTGAAAAGCAAACAGATTCATGATTGTGTGAGGGGGAAAAAAAGGGAAAAAAAACAAAGCCCTGAGCTGCTTTAAAAGCTGTCTCTTGACTTCTGCTGGCTTTTAAAAACAGCAAACAGCAAAAGGCCGGGTTCAAGGAAGGCAGCAGCGTGGTTTGGCAGAGGCCAGGATTAATTTTTTTTAAAATAAGCCTTAAGTGGTCCATGAGTGGGCAAGGTTTACATATAGACATAAATAAATGCATAGAAACACAGAATGTGTGTTCAGCTTTACATACACACATAAATAAATGCATGGAAACACAGAATGTGTGCTCAGCTTTACATACAGGCATAAGTAAATGCATGGAAACCCAGAATGTGTGCCCAGCTTTACATACAGGCATAAATAAATGCATGGAAACACAGAATGTGTGCCCAGCTTTACATACAGGCATAAGTAAATGCATGGAAACACAGAATGTGTGCTCAGCTTTACATACAGGCATAAGTAAATGCATGGAAACACAGAATGTGTGCCCAGCTTTATATACAGACATAAATAAATGCATGGAAACCCAGAACGTGTGCTCAGCTTTACATACAGGCATAAATAAATGCATGGAAACCCAGAATCCTGGGATGGCTGGGGTGGGAGAGGACCTTAAAGCTCATCCTGTCCCCCCTGCCATGGGCAGGGACAGCTCCCACTATCCCAGGCTGGTAAATCCCCAAACACCCCTGGGTTTGTGTCTGTGCTCCATTGGGTGGCCCTAAGGCTGATTATATCTCCCAGAAATAAAAGAGGAAAGGGGGGAAGATGCAAATATGCAGCTCTGGACATCTCTGGTGGAATCCTCAGCAAACAATCAGGTGGGATTTTACCTTTAGCAGAAGCTTTGGCCAAATTCTGCCTGCCCAGAGGTGTGGCTTGTTCACCTCAAGCCTTTCAAAAAGCTTGGATTTAATGATCTTAAAGGGTTTTTCCCAACCTTAATCTTTCCGTGATTCCATGGCTTATGAAAAGCAAATGGAAACTCCATCTACAGCATTTTGACATAATAACAACAGCAGTAACATTATAATTATTAATAATAATAGTAATGGTGAGAAGATGGGAATGCTCCTGCAGTGCCTGTCCCTGCCAGCCAGAACAAAGAGGAGTGGAACATCCTTGGATTTCTGATGTTCTGGGGGAAAAGGAGATGGTCTGAGTGATGCACAACCTCCTCCTGCACACAGCACATCTCAGATCCTCAGTTCTCCCACTTTTCAAACCAGCAACACTTCCAGAACCTCCATTTAAAACCTAACCAGGAACTGAGGTGCCCAAACCACAAAATAAATAAATATTTGTAATTTATATATAAACAGCCCCAGTACTCAGAGAGCCAAGTCACCAATCCAGCTCAGTACAATTAAACACAAGTGGGTAACATTGATTTCCTGCAATCCCTTTAAGAAGCAGGTGTGAACACAGCAAAACACAGCAGATAAAATGCACACGGTCTATACTTATTCTTGAACTTAACAGATTCTGGTTTGTCTTTAGACAAACTTTGACTTTGTACATGATTAGACTTGTTTAATTGCTAATTCTGTTTTAAATCTAAGTTAATTTCTCATTACCCTTCCATTTCTACTTCTTATGCTCTGGGGAAAAGAGCACACTTATCATTGGGACATTCTCACATCTTCCAAGGAAGTGGTGGAGGTGTTAATCTTATGTTTATGTTTGATGTGGGTGTGATGACTCCAGCTCGGGTTTATTAATATGCACGGCTATCACCTCATTAGTTGTGAGCTTTGTTTTGAAGTGGAGCTGGAATATTTGCTGAGATGTCTGATCTGCAATAAAAGCCTTGCTCATTGTTTGCTTCCTGCTCTCCAATTCTCTGCCCTGGGACTGCTGCAGCCCTTCCTTGGAAATTCCTGACTCTCCTGCTCTGCCCTGGGTGACACTGCAGGAAAATCAGGAGCCAGAATTCCTCCTTTCACCTCTGAGCATCAGGAGACAGCTGGAGGACATCACCTGCAGAAATAATCACCTGCCTGCCATTCCATCCCTCTGTCCCTGCTCTGAGGAGACAGAAATTCACATTTTCTGTTGCCCAAAAATGGGTAAAACAACACAATTCTGAACCTGGCACTCCAGGACATCACCTGCAGAAATAATCACCATTATTTCTGCCATTCCAACCCTCTGTCCCTGCTCTGAGGAGACAGAAATTCACATTTTCTGTAGCCCAAAAATGGCAGGATGAAAAGAGCAGAAATCACCTGGAGCAGGAGGCACAGGATGCAGAAAATGGAAAGAAAGGGAGGAAGGGAGGATGAAATGGAAGATGTTATTTAGAGATTTCCTTGGTTTCTGGCCTTTTTCTAGAGGACAGATCATTCCATCCTTTGGCTCTCATGGTTTCTAACACCCCACAAGGGCAGGTGAATTAAAGATCCACTGAGATGCTCCTTCCTCAGGAGGGACCTGGGTGCTGCTCCCAGGATGAGGAACAGATTGGGAACACACAGCAACACCAGGGAGCTCAGCAGCCACCTCCAGACTCCTTGGAAACATTCAAAATTGAATTAGTTTCTCATTTATTTTTTTTTTCCTATTTGTCTTGGAAGTTTTGTGCAGGGGGAATGGGCTCCTCTGTTCTTTAAACAGCATTTCCCATACTGGTTTATGAACTTTTGGTGGATCTGAATTAATTTTTCCAAACAGACACACTATAAGCAAAATTTAACAGCAAAAAGCGAGGAATAAATAAGAAGTTTTAAAAAACCATCCCAAATTAGCTGCAGGAAAGAGAATAAACAGCAAAACCCCCAAACCGACTGATGTCCAAGCAGGTTTAAAGCCTTTCCCTGTCCCTGACCACGGCAGGGGACATGATTTCACAGATCTGAGCCACCAGCAACACTTGTGGTGTCACCTGAGATTTCTGAAGCACCAAAGACAACTCATTGCCTATTTTCTGTTTACCACCAAACATCTCATTTCTTGCTGATTTTCTCCACTGGGCACCTGTTTGCAACCCCAAGCTGCTAAATCCCTGTAAAATCCATTCCTCTCCTCAGTCCTTTTCCTTTCAGGGGAGGAGGGAGGGCAATAAAAGAGCAATAAAAATGTTTTACAAGAAAGTGTGCAAGGTTAATGAGTGAGATTCACTCTGCAGCACCCCACTGGACTCAAAGCAGATGTTTGCTTGGTCTTTGGAGAAAGGGATGTTAAAATTTCACTGGAAAACAGAAAACATCTGCTACTCACCTCTGTGTAAAATCTTCAGGCTCCATAAATAGGTCAGGCCTTTCACAACCTTTAGGTAAAAGAAAGAAAAAAAAAATCACATTTTAGGGATTCCTGATAGGAAAAATTCCCCATTTCAGCTGGGGTGGGAGATCAGAGAAGCCAGGTGTGAGAATGAAGGCAGGAAAAGGGGAGACCCCACCTCCCTCTCAGGTGAGCCCTGCTAAAAACCTGCAGCAGGTCCTTTATTAATGCACTAATTAATAACACACACATTAATTTCTTGCCAGGAGCTGTAAGCTGAACTCAGCTGAGCTCACACTGAATCCCTTCAGGCATCTCAGAGGATCTTTAATTCACCTGCCCTTGTGGGGTGCTAGAAACCATGAAGGCCAAAGGATGGAATGATCTGTCCTCTTTAAAAAGGCCAGAAACCAAGAAAATCTCTTAATAACCTCTTCCACCTCATCCTCCCTTCCTCCTTTTCCATTTGCTGCACCCTGCACCTTATCCTTTGCTTTTTTAAAATTTACTTTAATGCAAATATGAAACTTTTCTTCTTGAGCTGTGAAAATTCCCTCATTCTCCTCTCATGTTGGACCAAACACAAATCCTGCTGCCTCTCACAGCAGAAAAATTACAGATCCTAAAACACAACTCCTAGAAGGAAATACAACTCCTAAAACCAAATACAATTCCTAAAAGGAAATTCCTAAAAGGAAATACAGCTCCTAAACCTGGGCAGGTTTCAAAATTTGCTCCTTCCACCACCAAAGCTGCTAAAGCCAAACTCCAAACCCAGTTACTGCAGCACAAAACTCAACCAGCACAAAATTCCAACCACAAAATTCCAACCACAAAATTCCAAGCAGTGCTGAGCTCCCCAGCCCATCCCTGCTGGCTTTTCAACACTCCCCATCTCTGAGGTGAAATTTAATTCCATTTTCAGGAGGTTTTCCTCACAGATCTCCAGAACAATGCAGCATTTCTGACACTGGTAAAGTTGCCTGAGTTCTGCAGTCAAGACAATTCATTTTCTGTGCTCCAAGTACCCAAAAATGAAATTATTTATGTTGCAGTGAACGAGCAGAAGCATTAAAAATGACACAGAGCAAAAGTAGAGAGCACAGTCATTTTCTGCCTTCCTCTTGCATTAGAAACTCTTTCAAAATTTAAGATTTATTCTGTAAGAGAAATGATGTTGGTGGAATCAGAATCTTTTTGTAAAGCAAATAATGATGGTGGAACCCCAAAGAAAATGTTCCAGGAGATAATTCCTCCCTTAAACTCACTCCAAACCCAAACATCTCCTGCCTTCAGATGCTTTTTACCTTTAACAAAAGCTTTGGTCAAATTCTGCCTGTCCAGAGGTGTGGCTTGTTCACCTCATGTCTTTCAAAAAGCTTGGATTTGATGATCTTAAAGGATTTTTTCCAAACTTAATCTTTCCACAATTCCATGGCTTATGAAAAGCAAATGGAAATTTTTATCTACAGCATTTTGACATAATTACACCAGCAATAACATTAAAATAATAATTATTAATAACAAATAAAACCAAATAAATATAAATGTATAAATAATAAATGTAAATATACATACAAGTATAAATCTAGATTATAATCTACCAATGCAAAAACAGATCAAGGAGATGCAACATTTCAAACCTCCTTCAATGGCCAAAGGGATTTTCAGAACAGAAAACTCTTTGATTATTAAAATGTATTTAGACTATTGAAAATCTTTAAAACCATAGGAAATCATTTAGTTTAAAGCAAGCATCCATTAAAAAAAAAAAAGGGCAACATTTCTCAGGAAACAAATCAACAGCTGTGAGTTACTACACATCTTTATTATGGAACATGTGCTGGGTGAGCAGTGAGGGAAGCCATGGAATTACCAAACTCTCCCCTCAGACTCCCTGGGTGTACAAAGGAATAAAAAATGAGTTTTTCCCTTTATCCGGGGCTGTAAATCTGCTCACAGGAGCCCCCCAAATGGACTCCGCTCGTTATTCACTCCCCTTACATTTGCCTATTAGGGAAGGACTCTCAAGCATTAAATATTATTCTAAAACTGGAGGGGAGAATCTTTTGATTGAAGCTGGAGCAGGAATTATTGGTATTCAGTAAAGGAGGTTTTACAACAATGCCTTGACAAAGCCTTGACACAAAAAGTGCTTCCACCTGCTGTCAATCTCTCACTCTGCTGACAGTTCAAGTGCACATCCTTTCAGGGAGAACTTCAATCAACAGCACAGAGCACAATGTCACTGCTCCAGAAGGGAGGGAAAACAAATGTGTGGAGAGGCACAGGGGCTCTGACAGCCCCAGCCCAGCTCACAGGGAGCAGCACCACCCCAGCAATGGCCACAGCCTCACCCTGGGCCCCCCCAATCTGCTTTTCCTTCAGAAAACACCCCGGCCCTCCACGGAAACAAAAACAGCAGGAAGGAGAGAGACTGAGGGAGATTTCCTCACTGCTGGGGACTCACAAAGGGAGCAGGGATGGGTTTTATAGAGGGCAGAGATCCCTGCACATCTCCTGAGAGAACTGGGATTGTCCAGCCTGGGAAAAGAGAGAAGCTCCAGGGTGACCCCAGTGGGGCCTTGCAGGGCCTGCAGGAACCAAAACCAGAGATGGAGAGAGACAATTCCCAAGGGATGGAGGGACCAGAAAGGGGAATGGCTCCCACTGACAGAGGGCAGGGATAGATGGGTCATTGGGAATGAGGAATTGTTCCCTGTGAGGGTGGGCAGGCCCTGGCACAGGTGCCCAGAGCAGCTGGGGCTGCCCCTGGAGCCCTGGAATGCCACACTGGACAGGGAGCCATTCCCTGTGTCCTGTCCCTTTCCCCATCCCTCTCCAGCTCTCCTGGAGCCCCTTCAGGCCCTGGAGGGGCTCTGAGCTCTCCCTGGCTCCTTCCCTTCTCCAGGTGAACATTCCCAGCTCCCTCCAGCCCCCGGGGCCTCTCTGGAATTGCCCCACATCCACGCCAAGTCTGGCTGGGAGGGCAGAAAACTAAAAAGACAAACCCAGTGGTGCCCATTTAGAATCATTTAGGCTGTAAAAGCCCTCCCAGATCTGAGTCCAAGCCCAGAAATCCCAAAGCTGGAGCCAGAGGAGGGCTGGGATGCAGGGAATGCCTGCATATGCTGCATCCTTTTCCTCTGGAAATGTCTTCCCTTAAAAACTTGCACAAATTGCAATTAGCAGATGTGCAGGTCACACATGCCATCGAGCAGCTCCCAGGGATTCATGCACTGGACATGTCTTGGGAGAATAAAAAAATTACTGTGGGGATGGGAAAATAAACCAGAGTGGGGAAAGAAATGATGGAAGCTGAAGGTTTTGTCCACAAAATCCACCCATGGAGCTGCAGCTTTTGTCTCTCCTCCCTCAGCAAGCCCAGGATCTGGGTAATCCCAAGGTGCTCAGGGGATTACAAGGACTCAGCACAAAGGTGCCCGAGCCCCTCAGACACAGCCTGGGGAGGCTCAGAGGAGCCAGGGAGAAATTCCAGGGAAACAAAAGGCTCCTGCTGCCTCCTTGCAGCACCTCCACCGTGCCAGCACCAGCACCAGAGCCAGGAGCTGCCAGGGCTGGTTCAGCCTCAGCGCTCACCTTCTGCTCCCAGAGCAGCAGACGAGGGGGAAGCCTCCCTGCTCTGAGCTCCTTTGTTCCTCTCCTTCCTCAGCCCCTGCTCTGCACTGGGAACGGGAAGCAGGAAATAAAATAACTGGGAAAAGTGAAATATTCATGTCAGGGAGTGAGGCTCACAAGCAGGAAATAGGAAATAAAATAACCAGGAAAAGTGAGATATCCACCTCAGGGAGTGAGGCTCCCAGGCTGACTGATCAGGGACAAAATGACCCCGAGGAGGATGAAAAAATCCAGCTCTGGAGACACCAAAGGTGGGGCTGGACAGCAGCATTAGGGGTGAGAGGAAACCTGGAGGGGAACACCTGTGGGATGGCAAGGGGAGGATGGAGGAGAGATAAAACCAAGGTGTGATGGATTAAACCCACACCAAAACCAGGAAAAGGAGAAGGAATGAGCAGCTGAGGGGATGCTGGAAGCCCATCCCAGATCATCAAACCATCCTCATCATCCTCATCAGGAAAATGGGGATTCTGTGAGCAGCTTCCCACTCACTGCTGCAGAGGGATGGAGATGAAAGATTCTCCCTGTGAGCTGAGGTGAAAAGCTCTCAAACTGCACAAGGAACTGCCAGGTACATAATGAGCAGATTTGAAGCTGCTCAGAGGAAGCAGCATCAGAGAGGGATGTTCATCACCCTGGGCAGGCCACACAAATTAAGAGGAAAGGAGAGCTGTGAATTACAATGAACAGAGACTAAATAGCTGCCTGTGTTGGATTAAAGGATTTAAATTGTCAGCTTGATGTATAATGAATGTGAAAAGCCAGCACTTAATTAAATGGCACATGATAGAATAACTTTGTTATGCTTTAAACTGCTTAAGTTATCAAAGTATTCCTTATATTTGGCAATTGTTTTGCAGTGTCTCCCTCCCCGGTGAGATCCACTGAGACACTGGTCATTACCCTCTGCTCAGCTGTGGGGAAAGATGGGTTTTTTGAACTTTTGAATTTTCTGGTGGTCCGTAATTTGAGTTTTCAATCGTGGCCAGTGGATTTTCAGCAGCTGAAGGCTGCAGAGCCCCAAGGATGAGCTACCAGGGGCTTTAAGGCTCCCACTGTCAGCACCTCATGACCAAGCCCAGGAGATCTGAGGGTTCTTCTGTCAGCACAGCCTCACCACCCCAAAAGTGACCCCAATTAACCCTTCCCTGGGGCTGCTCAGGTGTGCAAGGGCTGAGAGTCCAGCCCGTGGCAGCTCTGGCTTGTGCCAAGGGAAAAACTCCATCCTCCCTGAGCAGAACGCAGAAAATCTGTTCTGCCTCTGCATTTGGGTGGCAGGAACCAACCCAACCCTCTAAGCCCTCAGGGAAAATCCACAAAACAACCAAAGAGAGAGGGTTGGAAAACCAAGGGAGACCCTCTGGCCAGAACAGGGGCAGCCAGGATGGAAATCACACACTCAGAGACAAAGGATCCCCACAGGGCCCCTGAGCCACCTCCTGAAAGCACCAAAGAAATAATTTAATAAATCAAGGTGATTAAAAGCACTTCTCCATCCTGATGGGAAGAAATGCTGACAGGAAGGGATGTGACCACACAGACTTCCAGAAAATTCTTTTGTTTCCTTATGCCACTCCATTTACCCCATCCTGTCACACAGATTTGAGCAACAGAATCCTGGAAGGGTTTGGGTTGGAGGGACCTTAAATCCCATCCAGTGCCACCCCTGCCATGGCAGGGACACCTCCCACTGTCCCAGCTGCTCCAAACCCCATCCAGCCTGGCCTTGGGCACTGCCAGGGATGCAGGGATCAGCCACAGCTGCCCTGGGAATTCCAGCCCAGCCAGGAATTCCTTCCCAAAACCCATCTCAATCTCCCCTTTCCCACTCTGAACCCACTCCCTGTGTGCTGTCCCTCCATCCCCTGTCCCCAGCCCCTCCCCAGCTCTCCTGGAGCCCTCTCCTCTGCAGCCTGGACCATCCCAGCTCCCACCTTTCCCTCCCAGACCCCACGAGGGGATGGATGGTCATTCCACAGCCCCAGAGGTTGTGTTGGTCATTCCCAAGGCACTTTTCCCTCACCACAGAGCCCCTGAGCACAGAGGATGGTTTGGAGGAGCAGAGAGAGGAAAGAACCCTCCTTTCACACAGACCCTGTAGCTTCCCCAGCCTCCCAGTGACCACCCAAACCCAGATTTTCCACCCCCACAGCAAAAACTGAGAGATAAAAAGCGATAAATTACTCACAGCCACCGCTATCCTTCCGAGAACGTGTTCTGGAATTTTTCTATAAACATCCAGAGACCCCCCTGCAGGGACAAACAGCACGAGCTCAGGTGGTGCCAGATGAAACAGTGCCCCAGATTTGAAGCCCCAAGGGGTTTCTAGGCCTTGGTTATTAATAAAAACACCATCAGTGACAGAGCAATAGCTGTGGCAGAAATAACTGACCTTAAAAACCTCCCAAACTCTGCAGAAACACACAAAACAGCACTCAGGGAGCTTCTTACCACATTTCTGCTTTAGCACTGGTACTCAGGAAACAGCAGTGACAAAATGTTAGAAAACCTTCCAGTCACAAATATCAACGTTAAAGAACTCCAAACTGTGTGGAAAAATGTCTTGGGAATAACAAAATCACCCCAGAAAAGCAGATTTCAAGGTCCAAAGTATCCCAACTCTTCTCCCCAAAAGCTGGTGCTACCATTCTGTGGTATCCAATATTTATACCTATGATTCAATGGATATAAATATCCAATTAAATGGATATAAATAGCCATTGAAATGGATATAAACATCCAATTTAATGGACCTAAATAGCCATTGAAATAGAAATAAATATCCATTTTATATCCATGATTAAAGCCATCTCCTCCTGACATCACACCAGGGAGGGTTTGGCCATGTCCACACTGATGCCTGAAATAAAATTCCTGGTGGGGAAGCAGTGGAAGTTTTCCCAGTAAATCCAGAATGGGAAAGAACCTGGCACAGCCCTGTGAGCATCCTCCATTGATGGGGACATGGGATTCCCTCCAAATCCCTACAGACATTCCCAAGGGATTGGGAAACCTCCCTTCTCTTCTGCAAAAAAAAAACCTTGTGATCAAACCAGAGTCCAAAATGTCCCTGGGGCTGAAATACAAATTCTTTAAGGAAAGAAATTGAAAACTGAGAATTAAAAATGTGGCAAACTGCTGCCCCAGGGCATTGTCCCTGCTTTTCCTCAGGAATATCCCAAATTCTCCAGCCCAGGGGAATTCTGGAATTCCAGGCTGTGGGGTCAGGGATGGGTTTGGGGTGAGGATTCTCGTGGGGAGGAACGAGGGGACTCCAGAAGGAGCTCGGCAGCGAGCTGGGAAACAGCTGGGCTGGAAAATAACTCCTTGCCTGGTAATTAAGAGACCATTTCCACTGCAAACACCCAGGACATTGGGTTAATAGATTTCTTGAAAGGAAAAGCTGTTTTGGCTATCAAAACACTACAAGTGAGGAACAGCTGTTTTGTCAGCGAGGACAGATTGCACGGGAGGCTCAAATATCAAACCACAAATTAAGGCTGCCTTTATTCCTCTTCTATTTACATTTTCCATAAAAGTAGGCGAAGTTCCACGCAGGGAAAATGTAGAATGTCCCTCAATCCCAATTCCAACCTGCTCTGGTTTTTTAACTACCTGCAATATTATTAATACTCCACATTTTCGAGTCTTACTGTTGCATTTCTTTCTACCAAAAAAAAAATCCTTTCTCATTTAATTACTTAGCAACCAAAAGCAAACTGGATCCACTACTCACCATCCATGAACTCTGTGCACAATGAAATCCTGTTTTCTACAAAAAAAGCACCATAAAATCCTATGATATACGAGGAGTCACACTGGGAAAAGAGAGAAAAAAGCCACGAGGCTGTTTTAGAATCTGCTGTAAGAAAACTGAAGTAAAAATAATTCCAATGGTAAAACTGGAATTATTACATGTACCTTGTAAAGAATTTCTAACTCTGACATGATCTGCTTCTGGAGCTCCAGTGTTATATCCAAGGGTATGACCTGAAACACAGAAATACACAGAATTCATGTAAAAGGGAAAGGAATTATTCAGGATAAAAATCCTGAAGATCTGTGGAATAATGATCATTGTGGGGTAACAAGAAGGAGAGGAATAGGTGGAAAGAATATTTTAACAGGAAGGGAATTTTCTCACCATCCCAAGTGCCCAGCAGGACCAAAGCAGCCAAAGTGGGCTGCACCTTCTGCAATTCTAAATTCCCAAGATTTTTCAGGGCAGACCCTCTGAACAAGGCACTGAAATTCAGACTGAACAGAGAATTTCTTGCCACAGTTCTTTGAAGACCTGAAAACTCAATTATTAAGCTCTGCTTTACAAACCAAACTGGACTGAGTGCTTGGAGCCAGGCTCAGTGTGCCCCCAGCCAGCCCTTCACTATTCAATATTTTAGGCTGAAGGGAAGCAGAACTCAGTCAGTTTTCAGGATCAGCAGAATAAACATTCCAGGAATAATGCTGACAGAACAGAACACAACACGGGGAGCCCATTTCCAGCCCAGCACCAAAATCTGTCTCCAGGAAAAACCAATAACCTGCCTCTTCCCGAGCTGCTCCGGGGTTATTTATAAAAGCTGCCACTAAACTAAATTGTAAGTGGAGTCCAGGGCTGCCAAGAAACATTTAACACGCTTGTCCAGATCAATAATCATTTGCCAACAATATTCACTTACATTTTTTCCAGCGCGGAAACCTCAGAAATTCATCTGCTGGGATCCCACCAGTGGTGTTCTCTGAATTTCACCAAATTCCACCTTATCAGGGGTATCAAATCAAAACTTTATCCCACTCACTTCCAATCCCAGCAAGGAATTTCTCTGACCCCAGGAGCAAAAACATCCCTGGCCCAGAATGAGGAAAGGTCTGGGGCTCATTTGCATCAACCCTAATTACAAACATCCCGATAACGAGGGTAACCTGGGAAAGCAGAGTTTGCCCATTTCCAGGTGGTCAGGACACCAAGGGAAGGGCACAGACAGAGCAATTACAAGATTATTTCACCCCAAAATTAATTAGGGGAGTTCAGCCTCCCTTTCTCTGCAGAATTATTTTATGTTTCCTTCCAGCTGGAAATGTGTGGCCTGTGTGACCCCACCTCATGTCAAGGCTGGAGGGAATTTCTTAATTTGCAGCACAAAAAGAGGGAAAAAAAAATTATATCTCACCTTAACCTGCATTTATCATCTACTTTTGTATGAAATTTCCAAGCCTGTTTTGTACAGGTAAAAAACTTCCAGGGATTGATGAGTTTCCAGCATGGGCTGGAACTGCGTTACAGCAAAAACAAAACAAAACAAAACAAAACACCCACCAAAACAACCAAAAAAATCTCCTCAGAGTCATTGTTGCTGCGGATGAAGATCGAAATGAACATTTGGATGCAAATTCCTGGAATTCTGGAATGGTTTGGGTGGGAAAGGCCCTTAAAGGGATCTCATTCCACCTTCTCCATGCCAGGGTGCTCCAAGTCCTGACCCTGGACACTCCAGGATGGGGAATCCACAATCTCCCTGGGTACATCCAATAATTGAATATTTTTTGTGGCTTTTCCCCCTAAACCAAGAACTTTGCAATCATTATCTCCCTGGGATCCCCTGAGCATGCCCAGGGTCACACCTGGGTGAGGTGGTTGAGCTGGGGACGGATGCTGGACCAGAAGAACTTTTTAAAAATTAATTTAAACAACATGCAAACCCTCTGGGAAGTCCTCTGATCTTCCTAATGAAGTTTCTGCCCAAAATTCAGTGATTTGGGAGCCCTCAGGCCCAGGGAGAAGGGAGAACTTTGGAGTTGAGCTGGGGATGGATGAGTGGGGCTCCAAAGCCTTCTTGGACCACAAGAACTTTTCAAAAATAAATTTAAATGACATGCAAACCCTCTGGGAAGTCCTCTGATCTTCCTAATGAAGTTTCTGCCCAAAATTCAATGATTTGGGAGCCCTCAGGCCCAGGGAAAAGGGTGAACTTTGGAGCAGAGCTGGGGATGGATGCTGGACCAGAAGAACCTTTTAAAAACCAATTTAAATGACATGCAAACTCTCTGGGAAGGTCTCTGATCTTCCTGACCACGCTGCACCTTTCTAATGATTTTTTTTTTTTTTGCCCAAAATTCAGCGATTTGGAGCCCCACTTGTGGCCAGGGTGAAGTTTGGAGAGAGGAATCCACCCGAGGCTGTGCTCCCCCAGCAAACCCAGGCTGGGCTGTCAGGTGAGGCCCAGCAGCTGAGTGACTGAATTATAATTTACTCCCTGCTCAATTTGAATTAGGGAGAGGCCATTAAAATATCCAGAATAAACACAGCAATTCATCACGGGCTGTCACCGCTGCCTCCCTCCATTTGCTGCCTCCTCTAAAGGGAAGCAGAGCAAAAATCACAGGTCAGGCTCGGAGATTCTGCTTTAATTTAATTAAGACATCCTTGTCTCTAACAGTGTGCGCAGCTCAGAGGAAAATCGGGGTGTTGTGGGCAGGAGTAATAAATAATAAAGGTAATAATGGTAATCAAACGCTGCACTGGAATTGCAGCTAAAAGCAGTGGGAGAATGGCAAAAAGCAGTGCAGACTTGCTGGGATTTTCCCCTTTAAATAGGAAAAAGTGACTTGGAAAAAGGGATTAAGTCCTCTGGAGGTCAAGGTTATGCAAAATATGAAATTTGGTGCATCACTGAGGGATTATGTTATGGATTATTAGCACTGGGTTGATTATTTACCAGCTGGAAGTGTTATAGTCAACAGGTTTGTGGTTATCTTGTGCAATTAAATCTGGATTTCATCATTAAAAAGCCCCACAAAATTACATTTTTTGGCTTATTTTTGTGCAGATGAACTAATAATAATTAATATAATTCTTAATTAATATAATATATAATTAAAAATGTCATTCATAACATATTTAATAATTTCATTTATTAATGAAATTATTTAATTTAATTCACAAATTGCGTCCAAGATCTGCCCCATTGCTGCTCTTATTTTATCCCAGTTTTAAGTGAATTTCAGAGAAAAATTGGCATTTTTCCTGACCACAAAAATCTACAAATTCCAGGTTTAATCAAGGAGCCCAACTGCCCTTGGAAACATCCTTGGAGGTATCAAAATTTGAGATGTTCAGGCAATTCCCTGGGGGAAAATCCTGAATTTTGGGAATCTGAGTTCACTGGGAATGACTAACTTTACAGTAAATAAATAAATTTTCTGTAAATAAATTAGCTAATGCAATGAATCAAATTGAGAGCCAAAAATCAGAGGGAAGGCAAGGAAAGTAAGGGCAGGAAAAATTGGGAAAAGATGAAATGTCTGGAATTTCTTACCTTCACCGCCAGGATTTTTCCACTGCGGACATGGTAAGCCCTGGGTGAGGAAAAAATTGAATAATTTGAATAATTTTCCTTCAATGGAATTAATGGAGATTATCACTATTATTCAGAATTTTCATGGAAAATCAGGATTATCTCAGTCCCATGGGTATTTTCAGAGACAAGCAGCTTCACCAAATAAATTGAATTAAAACAGATTATGGCAAATCCTATATGAGAGCTTAAGGACCCACAGAAAATCTCAGCAAAATTCAATTTCTGCATTTATTCGATGATCACAGCGAGCATATAAAGATAGAAAGAATTATTGGTGATGTTCCCATGCACCCCAAATAATTTTCCAGAGTATTTCAACAGCAGTTTGTCTTAATTTCTGAGGAGAAACACCCAAAATTGGCCATTTAACAATGACTTGAATATTTCTAACCATGAAAACGTGAGAAAATAGAGGAAGTTAAAAATAAAAACACCTCAAAATCCAATGTAATTTTGCATAAAAACAAAACCATTAAAGGCTTTCCTCTTCACTGGTTTTACTGCCTCCCTCTGATTTATGGCAGCATTGGCAGAGACGTGGCTCTAACTTTAAAGAATTCCAATATTTTACCTCTCTGTACCTCCAGCAATTATTGCTGGAGAAGAAAAGCTTTAATAGTTGGGGTTTTCTGCATGTAAAATCACCCGCAGACAGGGCAAAAATGTCATTTAATCTTATTTATAACCCTGAGAGCTCCCCTAATTTCTGGTAATGGCTTGGAAATTCCTAAAAACTTCACCTTAATTTAATAACTCCTGGGTGAACATTTATGCAGTGGAGTGGCACCAGATTTTGGGGGGGGAGAAAACCAGTTTAACATGACAGAGGGGAAAAATCAATGTAGAAAATGAGATTATCCATGGGAACTTGGATAGCACAGGAGCTGAATCCATGAATCCACAAATCCATGAATTCACAACTTGGGGATGAACCAATATTGGGAAAACATCCTGGTTTAGGATCATTTCCCAGATTTCAGGGGGGGGGAAAAAAGGGATTTAGCAAGGCAGAGGGGGAAAAAATCAGTGTAAGAAATGAGATTTTCCATGGGAACTTGGATAGAGCTGAATCCATGAATCCATGACTTGGGATGAACCAACAGGGAGTTCAGGAAGAGCAGGAATGAGGGATGGAGGGGTTGGGAAGGGATGCTCCACATCTGTTGGGTTAATTGAGACCCCACTGGACAGCTTAATTAGCTCATCAGGAAAACTGATCCTTTTTCCTCTTAGTTTCTGCTAATGGCTTGGAAATTCCTAAAAACTTCACCTTAATTTAATAACTCCTGGGTGAACATTTACGCAACTGATTGGCACCAGATTTTAGAGGGCAAAAACCAGAGTTTAGCAAAGCAGAGGGGCAAAATCAGTGTAGAAAATGAGATTATCCAAGGGAACTTTGATAGAGCTGAATCCATGAATCCACGAGCTCCGGGGATGAACCAACACTGGGAAAACATCCTGGATTTAAGACGATTTCCCAGATTTCAGGGGAGGAAAAAAGGACTTAGCAAGACAGAGGGGAAAAATCAGTGTAAAAAAATGAGATTTTCCATGGGAACTTTGACAGGACAGGAACTGAACCCAGCAGTGGGGAAACACCCTGGGTTTGGGACGAGCAGGAATAAGGGATGGAGGGGTTGTGAAGGGATGCTCCACATCTGCTGGGTTAATTGGGAGCCCACTGGACAGCCTAATTAGCTGCTGAGGAAAGCTGATCCATTTTCCATGGGAGAGATCTCCAGTTTGGGAGCGGGTGGGAGGGAGGAGCTGATGATTTAATTATGATGCACGCCAGTTCATCCGTGGCGGGCTGGGCTCAGGTTCCAGCAGAGGGCAGCTACCTGGTTTGGTTTACAGAGCACTGACAGCCCCACCTGAACATTTAATTATGGCTGGGAATTGATCACAAAGAGCAGCAGCCCTGGGCTGGGGCTGGGCCGTGCCAGGAGGGCAGGAATCTGTTTACTCCAGGCTGATCCAGCATCTCAGTTGTCCTGGCCTTCCCCTGCACAATAACTGTAAAGTGATTAATGGAGCTGGGCTGGGAGCTTTGGTTACACCAAAAGACAACCCTACACCTCTGTGGTGCTTTAATTAACAGCCAACGCTTCAAATTAGGCTGGAGCTGCTGCAGTAATTACCCCTTCTGAGGAAAAAGGGATTTTCTGGGATGTTCAATTCCACCTTCCAGTCCCACAGATCATTTTGGTTGCAGGCAGCACTGCAAAATCCTGTATTTAACACCTTAATGCAGGTTCTGAGGGATGAACCACAAAAATCCTGCAGGACAATGAGCACAGCATGAGGAAAACCAGATTTTTACTCAATCCATGGATGGCTATGAGGGGATTAAACCAAAATTCCCACTCAAAGCCTCATCTCCCAGGTTTTGGTGCCACCTCCAGAAGTGCAGCAGCCAAACCCATCATTGTAGAACCAGGCAGAGAAAAGCAGCAAAACCCCAAAGGTCCCTTCAGCAATTGGGAACCTTTCAGGGAATGCACTCTAAATCTTCCAGGATGGCAAGAAAATTCCTGAAAACCAGCTAAAACCAGCTGTTCCACTCCTAAAAACCCCAAAACCAGGGGTGGGTTTGAGCAGTGCCCTGCAGGGGATGCTCAGCACCAAGCTGGGTTTGGGGGCATCTCCATCTCCAAGCCCAGAATCCTGGAATAGCTTGGGTGGGAAGGGGCCTTCAATGCCATCCCATTGCCCCCTCTTCCACGGGCAGGGACAATTCCCACATTGCAGGGAGCCTCTCTTGGTGGGGAGCTCCCCCAGGACACAGAGCCTGCCCTGTCCAAGGCAAGGACGGAGACCCCAACACTGCCTGCCTGCAAAATCCCCACTGGGGAACAGCAATTTCCATCCCTCCCTCCACATTCCCACCAGAACTCGCCATCCCAAGCCCCTGCACCCATCCCAGCAGCTCCCAGGCACATTTCTGTCAAATATTTCATCACCTTCAGCTATAAAAAACCCATCCCCAGAGATCTGAAGGGCCCCACACAAGCCAAGTCCTCCAGCAGGACTTTGTCCCCTCCAATCTCATCCCTCAGGGGTGCTGTGGCCAAAATCTGGGTTATTTTGGGGAATAAATGAGAGAGGTGGCGTGGGAGCAAGCACTGTGCTTGAGCAAAGCCCTGCAGCTGAGCCAAACCGGTGATGGACTGCAGAGAGCATCCCTGGTGTCCCAGAAAATCAAAATCAATACCAGGGAAAACTGGAATGGGGCTCTGGGGGATCTGCCAGCTCCTCAGCATCTCCCCCCAAGCCCAGACAGGAATTGTGGCTGCACAGCAAAGCAAATTAACAACTGGGAGCATCAGAAGCAGCTGGTTTGTGTTTTAAGGAGAAAAAAAAGGGGAATTTTTGAAATGAAATCCACATTACCTGATTTGTTCTTCCTGAAGTACAGAAAAGCAAGGAGGAATGTCAGTGCCCTGGGCTCCTCATGGAATAAACCACTGCTAATACTTAATGCTAAAACTTTGTGCACTAAATATGATGAATTTCTACTCAACACAGAAGGAAAACAAACCCAACTTGAGAGAAAATGCAGCAGATTCTTAATATTAACAGCTAATAAATTCCTAATAAATAGCTGAGATGGCAAACAAACCAACTTCTCTCTCAAATTTGCTCAAACCAACAATTTTCTCTCTTCCCTGTGAGGAATGTTCCCCAAAGCCCAGAGGGAGCTGCAGGATGGTTGTAGGATCTGTGGTTGTGGGATAATTCCTTCCAGGGCAACGACAAAACCAACTACAGGTTGCAACCTGCAGGCAACTCAAGGGAAACACCAATTCTCAATTTTTCCCTAGTTTTTTAATTGCAAACCCCTTGCCCAGGTGTGAGTGACACAACAATGGTCACATCACAAGCAGGGGCTGAGCTTGCCAAGACCCCTGAGCTTTTTCCAGCAGCTTTTCCCATCAAACACAGCAAGTCCTCACCAGAAACTGAGTTTAGTCTTATGTTAAATCTCAAAATAAATGTAATCTCTACCTAGAAGCCAAAATTCATCACAGTTATTTTGCCATAAGGATGGAACTGCAGGAGGCTGGAGCAGCACAGGATCTGCCTCCTCCGGCCACCAGGATAAATCCCTTTATTCTCCCCCCACAATAACCAGGGAAACAATTTCTAATCAATAAGATATTCCTTGGCAAGCCTGAAGGATTCAAGGGAAAGCCATGACCTGTCTGCTATGCCAATGAGTCAGTCAGAAATATCACCAGCATCAGCAGATATGACACAGTGATGGAGTGCCGGGGAGGCAGCAGCAGCCATGGGGCTGCAGGAGCCAGGGATGCTCCAGCCCCACCTCAGGCTGGTGCCACGGGGGATGGAGGGACAGCACCCAGGGAATGGCTTCCCACTGCCACAGGGATGGATGCTGGGGAGAAATTCCTGCCCAGGATGGAGATCCCTGCCTCTCCCAGGGCCCGTCCCAGAGCTGCAGCTCTGCAGCTCCTCCTTTCCTGCCACCTCAACTTCCCAGGCCACACAGTAAAGCTACAAGTGAGTATTTTGGTTCCTCTCTCTGCCTTGTTTCCTTCACACCTTGGGTTGAAATCATCACCCACATCTGTTATAAACAGCAAGGCATCATTTCCCTCCAAAGGCTGGGAAATCCTGTCCCATTCCCCACGGTTTCCTCTCAGCACTGAGGACTGCAGAGGAAGATCTCCACACCCACACCCCAAAGCTCTCTGGAAACCCTCTGCCATGGCCCCAAACAGAAATAAAAGCTTGAAGCTTCTCATGTGAGCTCAGAAATGGCCAGGAAAAGCTGCAGCAAGCAGCACCTCCAGACGTGAGGGCACAGGAGGAGCCAAACTGGACATTGATGAGAAACAACCAGGAGCACAAAGCTGTGCCAGAGCCAAGCAAAAGGAACCCAGCCCCAGCTGCAAGCCTAACACAGCAAACCACCCAACATTTGCTCATTTTTTCCTTTTTCCCCTTTTTTTTTGGCCTGGTGCTGCCCCTGCCTGTGGCAGGGCAGTGACAGCAGCGTCACGTACTCCACGGCCATCCAAAGAAAGAAATTCAAATTGCTCCTAGGAAATAAGCACTTTGCCAGTTGCTGCCTCCTGCAATAGCAAACACATTAGCCTGACTGTGGCTGTTAAATCAGGGAAGCCAAAGTGCACAGCAGTTGGAGAAAGGAGCTTTTATGGGGCTGTGCTGGTTCACAGCACAACCTCCCCTCCTCTGAAACGCCACCGCAGATGCTCCAGCGCTGATTGCAAAATGATTTGCTGGGGAAGTGGCAAACAAACAGCAAACAGTGGTGCCTGAATGCTCAAACTTGGGGAAAAGGGCACAGTTGGCAGCAGAGGCTGCAGAAAGGAGCAGCAAAGTCTCACTTAACCCAGCTCAGTGCTGGAATCACAGAGAGTGAGGATCCCTCCGTGCTGTGACCTGCTCCTCATCCCACCTGTGACCACTCAGGGACTCCTCCCTCCCTCCTGCAGAAAAACACTGAGGGGCAGCTCCAAAATGGGATCTGTGCCCATCCCACTGTGGGGCAGAACCCATTCCTGAGAGAGAGAGACACCTGCAATGGAGATGGAGCTCGAGCAGAGTCAGGCGCCACCAGCACCTACGTTGGGTCACCCACACCAGGTCACACAATGCCACCACATCACCCAGTGTGCCTCCAGATATGGGAATAAATTCACCTGCTGGATTTCATCTGGATTTAATCCGCACCCAGAGCAGCTGCAGGCACAGGGATGGATTCATCTGCTGGATTTAAACTGGATTTAATCTGAATTTAGTCTGCACCCAGAGCAGCTGCAGGCACAGGGATGGATTTACCTGCTGGATTTCACCTGGTGCAAGGACAAGGGGCAGCAGAGCAGCCCTGAGCTCTGACTGATGTGGGTGGCAGACAGCCTGGGGTGAACACATCACAACTTTAGGAAAGAAAGATGAAGAAACAGAATGTGAGCCAACACCTGCATCGCCTTCTCTGGTGGCAGGAATTAGGATGCCAACATGAGGGGTGTTCACCTGGAAAAGGGAAGGATCAGGGAGAGCTCAGAGCCCTTCCAACACCTAAAGGAGCTCCAGGAGAGCTGGAGAGGGACTGGGGACAAGGATGGAGGGACAGGACACAGGGAATGGATATTGGGGATGAGGAACTGCTCCCTGTGAGGGTGGGCAGCCCTGGGCTCCCACCCCAGCTCACTCCCTGCTAACCAGCACAAACTCCCATTTCCCACTCGCTCCATCTTTCCCAGCTACGGACATCCACCACAAACAAAACAACTTTAATTTAAGAATCATCCAGTTTCTAATTAAACAGCCATAGGCAGCTGGCTGGATACATTTTAATCAGTTTCAATAACGTATTGATCGGATACTGAAGCTTAAAAATTAAAAGTAAAAAGATGACCGGGGAATTGTCCCATCTCAGCCCAACAGTAGAACCCTCTGTAAATAACTCCTCTTTTAACCATCAGCTAAATGAACACTTCAATACTGCACTACAAAGTCTTCTGCAAAATTACTTTAACTAACAAGCAGAAATTTATCAGCTTCAGCCAAAATCAATGCTGAAATCAATTTGAACACTGGTTGTGTCTAAAGGGGCTCATTGGCAATTTAGGGAAATTACACCATGTAAATGCCTGTGCTTTAATTGAACAGTTTCATCAACTAGGCTGTGATTGCTGTCCATTCATTTATTTACTTTCACTGCAGCTCCCATTCTGCAGAGGAATGGCTTTTGTCAGGCTCCAAGGAGGTACTTTATCTTCATTTTATGCACTTTTGTGCAGAACGGACTTTATGGGGGGGCTGAGTGCCCACCAGGGTCACAGGCAGTGAGTGACCAGCAGGCACTGGTCAGTCTGTCTGCAGTGAGTGACCAGCAGGCACTGGTCAGTCTCCTCCAAACCCCACTGCAATCAGACAAAATCCAGGGGGACACCTCTAACTCAGCCAGGCAGGGCTGCTCCAACACCCTCAGTGGGACTAAAAATAAACCCAAACGAGAGGAGCAGAAAATGAATGCACAGGAAAGGAGAGCAAGGGAAATGCTTCCACAGGAATTAAGGGAGATGTAATTTGAAGACTTCTAAGGGTCAAAGATGAGTTTGGATGCCAAACAAGCTACTGAACCTGCCTGTGATGGCTCCCTGAGCACCAGGCTGGGACAAGAACTGTGGGAAAAGGTTGGGAGAGCCTTTCCTGGGACTCACCTTGCAGTTCATTGTCCCATCCCAGCTTTAGCCCTGCAGTCCCACCCTGCTTGTTTTTCTCTCTCCAGCCCACGGGGTTTGTGCTCCTGGGCTGAGATTTGGGGCATTTGTGCTTGGTGCCCAGCTGGAGCAGGAATTGTTTTGTGTCCCTGCTCTGTGCACAGAGCTCACCATGCCCTCGTGTGAACGCAAACCCACCCACTAAAGCAGCACAGAACCTGAGAAATATAAAACCCAAACCTGAGGCATCCATCACCTGCTCCAGGGCTGCCCAGCTTTGTCCCAGGATGGATTCCAGGCTGTGGAGCAGCTGTCTCCCAACTTTTCCATTTCATGTGCTGCTGGGGCACCCCAAGGCTGGCTGAGGGAGGGATGAGGGGAAGGGCAGATGCTGGAACGTTCCACCACGCTGCAGAATTGCTCAGGAAATTGCTCAGACAAATTAACTCCCTCATTTCTCCCTGCTTTCCAGGCCATCCAATCTTTCAGCCTGGGACATCAGCCACAGCCACTTCTCTCCCAATTACTCAACTTCCAAGTGAAGCCTTCTGCTCTCACAGCACTTTGCTGAGATGGGAACTGATGTTCCCATTCCTTCCCTCTCTCCCAGATCCTGGTAACTCCCAAATTAATTAGGGCATCATTGGGGCTTTATGGTTATTTTTCCTTTATGCTCCTGCTGCTGGAGACTCCAACAGAACCCACAGAGCTACAAAACCTCACTGTAAAATAAATCCCAGGAGGATGTGCCCTGCCCTAAACAGAGTTCAGGACATCTCACTTCTCCTTTCTCCTTGAAAAACAAAATCTAAAGAACACAAAATTAGGATAAACCCTTCATTTTGCTCCTGTGTAAAGGAAATAGTGATGCTTTAGACACATCGTGTGAGAAAGACCTGACAGAGGAATTATTTGCCAGAGATAAACACTTGTACTTTGTAATATTTGGGTTCAAAATATACAAAATTAAGGATTTGAGGTCTAAATAATTTAAAGAAGCTGCTTTAATTTAACTGGCTGGCACATCCAGACATTCCAAAGGAAATCCTTCACCTAAGGAAAGATCTCCTCAGAGAGGTCTCTGCAGGCACTGATGGAGCCCAAAGATGCAGCACAAAGCAGATCCTTTAAATGCCTTTTGGGCTGACCACTGAATTATTTGTTCCAAAAAAAAAAAAAAAGGGCAATTTAAGCAAATCCAGAGATGTCCCGCCACATGGGCAGCTGAGGTTCAAAAAATGCATAAAATTGGAATTAAATATTTAATTCAGGAGCGTTGCTGCAGCAGATTTTCCCCTTTTTTTAACAATCTTTACCCAAAACAGGGCACACTCTGCCCCCTCAGCAGCTCTGGAAGAATTCCTGCTTTCTGCTGCAATGTTCAATAGACACTTTGGGCTTGTTTTCTATTTTCTCACATATTTTTGAACATGCAAGCAACCAAAAAGCAAAGCTAATTAACTGGTTTTGCCATATCTAACACGAGAATTTTTATCGTTCCTTAATTAAGCAAACAGCGGATCAAAAGGTAGGGGCAGAACAGGATGTCAAAGAACTATAAAATCCCTTCTTTTTAGAACAGGAAAAACATTTAGATTCAGCAAGTTCTCCCTAGAAATATTGCTATAAAGTATTGATTTTTCACCAGGCTCAATTGACTGAAAAGTTGTTTGTATAGCAATATTGGCCGAGCCAATATAGTGGAACAATTTTGCTCCACACAGTAATCAAGTGTATTTCTAAAGTATAATTATACTGTCATAAAAATAAAGCTAAGATACCTCTTCTCCAAGCCATAAACCACTCGCAGCTGTAAAGAACCCAAAAAAATGAAATCCGTTTTCTAACTAAAAAAAACCCCATGTTTCCTAACTAAACACAGGCTTCCAAAGGGAAGCAGCCCACCTCCAGCCAGGGGGGAGCAGGAGGGCTGATCAATACCTCCATCTCAATAAACTATTCCAATAGAAGAGTTTTTCCATGGAAAAAGGAGGTTTTTGCTCAGCCTCCTGCGTCCCTGGAACACCGGGAATATTTCACTGCCATAATGGATATGAGGCAGGATCAAGAGCTCAGGGAAGAGAGGGGGGATTAAAATAACATAAAAAATACGAGGTAAGGATAACAAAAAGATGAAAGGGAGGGTGCAGACAGGCCGGTGCTGAGCTGCACATTGATCCCCACACGGGCCAGGAGCCCCAGCCAGAGAGGGAAAGCGCCCAACCTCTGCAATTCATTGCACCTGACAAATGCTCATTGATTTACTGCAATAAAACATCCCTGGGCTGCTCCCCGTGCCGGGGCACTGCAGAGACCTGGGAGCATTCCAGTTTGATCCCTGGGAGCATTCCAGTTTGATCCCTCATCTCCCGCTGGGGCGGGGATGCTCTGCCAGAGTGGGAGATTTGGGGACTTTTTGGGAAAAGGGGATGGAGGTGGCTTTGCCACAGGGCTGGAGAGCTCTAGAGCCAGGCTGGGAGAGCTGGGAGTGTTCCCCTGGAGAAGGGAAGGATCCAGGGAATGCTCAGGGCCTGAAGGGGCTCCAGGAGAGCTGGAGAGGGACTGGGGACAAGGGATGGAGGGACAGGACACAGGGAATGGCTTCAGAGTGGGAAAGGGGAGATTTAGATGGATCTTGGGAAGGAATTCCTGGCTGGGATGGAATTCCCAGAGCAGCTGTGGCTGCCCCTGGATCCCTGGAGTGCCCAAGGCCAGGTTGGAAGGGTTTGGAGCACTCTGGGACAATGGGAGGTGTCCCTGCCATGGCAGGGGTGGGATGAGATAAACTGAGCTCCCTCCCAGCCCAAACCACTGGAGGGTTCCATGATAATCTGTAAAATTTCCACACCCAAACCAGCACCCGTTCCCTGGAAAAGGCTGGAGTGACTCCTGTCCTGGAGACACCCCAAAGCTGCTGACTTTAATTTAAATAACAGTGGGATAAAAAGGAACAGGAGCCACAGAAACACCTCCCTGACACAGGAGGGGCTCCTGCCTCTCCAGGTGAGACTGTCCCTCCCCAGAGGGCAGGGAATTGTCACAGTCCCCACTCCAGGCACCTGCAGAAACACAGGACGGTGTCACACAGGGCTTTTATCCCAATTCCACACCCTCAGAAGCACAGGATGGTGTCACACAGGGCTTTTATCCCAATTCCACACCCTCAGAAGCACGGGATGGTGTCACACAAGAACATCCAGCTTTTACCCCAATTCCCTTCTCTGCCTCTCCACCCAACACCAACAGTCTGAGCTCTAAAGTTCAACATTCATATCTCCCATAAAACCAGAAAATAACACCATTTCCTCAAGTCCAAGGAACATCCTTCTCCAAGGAAAGATTTCTGAAGCACCTTCCACCCCCAGGGCCAACCTGATTTCAAGAGTCCATCCCAAGGCTGCATTTCCCCCTTGGAGGCTCTGGAATTCCATTTCCATCCAACCTTCTGCCAGGAGCTGTTTTGCAATGCTGGCAGCCAATTAGAAACCAAACTAAATGCACCGTGGCTTTTAAAACATTTTAGTGGGGGGGAAAAAATGTTAATATCAAAGTTAAAATGTCTAAGGTATAAACAAAACCCTAATGGGATGCTGGGTTACTGTATATGGTAAACAGCTCTCTGGAGGAAACCTTTATTGCTCCCTCAGGGCTTTCTGGCAAAGTATGGATTTCTTAATTCCCACAGGAATATTTTTCATACCCCACTGCAGACTACTAAGTCCCAGATATTACATTCTGTAGTTTAAACTTTGCGTGATGCATAAGCAGGAGTTTTCTCAACAGGAGAGTCCTATCTGTGATATTTTAATTTTTTTACAGTATTAAAATTAATCCTGGCTCCAGGGCTGGAACTTCTGCACTGAAATTTGGGGGAGTTGATCAGGCTGGGAGGGAGGGAGAGCAGCAAAAAGGGGGTGAGGGATCCTGAGGGCACTGGTGCCACCACATGCCACTGCTGTCACCCCCAGGTGAGCCAGCAGGAATTCCAGATCCTGGATTCCAACCCAGGACATCCCAAATCCCACTGTGAACCCTCAACGTGCTCCCAGAAGAGATCCAAAGCCGCGTTAAAACCAGAATAAAACGCCCCAGAACGGTTTAAAACTTTACACCAAGATTTTTCTCCTGCAGAGCAGCAAAGAGCCTGTCTACACCGCAAAATGTAAGAAGAAAAAACGCCGTGAAATTTGAATTTTGGGGCAGGTTAGAGGCGAAACCCCCACTCACTTGTAGACGGTGCCTCCGTTGCCGTGGCCGAGGATGTCTCGGTATCGAATGTCTTGTTCATTCATCTCCACAAGAAAGAAAGAAAAACAAAAGAGATGTCATGCTGGGGATGGAAATGTCAAGGAAAAGCAACTCCAGGCCATAAACAACAAGCAGTCTGGGTCATTTCAAGTTCAGCTGCAAGAACGAGAAGATCAATACAACATTTGCTGTCCAATTTATAAAAGACGATACCAAGGGACAAAGTGATGGAAAGTTTAATGACAATTTGTTTGCCTGGGTCATTTCATTAAAGTTTGATAAAAGGTGTCAAAATGGAATGATATAATATAGCTCAGGAGGGTCAGGGCACTGCTGCTGAGAGGAAAAGGGGCTCCAGAGCAGCACATCAGCAGAGCCAAAGTTGGAGGTGAATGGGAACAACCCTGGCAGCTGGAAAAGTTTGGGATTTATTCTGGAATCCCACAGCTGAGCCTCGGCGAGAGGCAGCTCTGGCACAGCTCCGTTTGGACACTTTTTGTCCGAAGGAAAAATCAGTCTGGATTTTTCCAGTGATTTTCCTTGAAACACACAGCAAATTCTCGTATTTAAAGAAAAATTTGAAAAAAAAAACTAAAGCAAATTTTTGTATCTGAAGAAAAATCAGCCTGGAACCCCAGTCCAAGTGATTTTCCTTGAAACACACAGCAAATTCTTGTATCTAAAGAAAAATTTTAAAAAATCTAAAGCAATTTTTTTGTATCTGAAGAAAAATCAGCCTGGAATCCCAATCCAAGTGATTTTCCTTGAAACACACAGCAAATTCCTTCCCTCCATTTTTTCTGCTCAGATCCTCAGCTGATAAAAGCACTGCACAAATCCCTGAATTTGGCACCTTATTTTACATGGATTTTACAACAGCTTAACATTTTGCCTGAGAAACAACTGGGATGTAAAACCACAGCTCCACCTTCTCCTGGACAAGCAGAGTCACTCTGATTTGGCACAAATTTAAAAATCCCATTAAAGACGTTTTTGCAATGCACATTTATACTTTAAAATAAATATTTTGAACAGAATTAATTCTGGGTTAAAAGCAATTTTCCAGAAAGATTCCCCTGTTGCCTGATCATTTTAAGTAGAAAATGTTTGAGCAAATCCCGCTTTGAAAAGAGATTTTTCTAGGAAACATTAACTCATTTTCAGTAATTACTTGTATTTTATACGACACCAAGTTAAATATTTCACATGGCTTGGCCTGGCTGCTTAAAGATGTCATTTTTGTGTATTAACACAAGTGATGATAACAAGCTCAAATGTCCCAAAGAGTCAATACTCAGCATTTCTAATGACCAGAAAATGAAATATTTTATTGATTTAAAAGAAGTTGCAAGGGCAGAAATGATTAATCCAAAATTGATGGTTTTTCCTTTCACTACCTGAGCAAAAAATTGTGGTTTCTCACTGGAATTGCTACACAGGGATGGGAAATCCTGAGTTGAGACAACTCAAAACAGAAGGTGATGATTTTATTATTTATTTGTAATTAAACCTGGGCCAGGTTCCTTAGGAGGGCCCATTCCAACACCAAGGTTTGTGATGAAAATTAACATTTCACTACTGAAAGCTCCTTTGCTCATTGCATTCATCAGAAATGCAAACAGAAAGGGGGGAAGTTGTTCCTCACGAGGAACAATTGCTCATAAATAGGATTTAAAATATGCAAAGAATCTACAGAGGATCCCTAAAATAAAAATAATTTCTCTCTGGCTGCAGACTTGGGAATTTTAAGGAGTTTTGCTCTTCCAAGCTGGAGCACCTGAATCCTCCAGCCTTGGAGTAAAGACCTCCTGCATTCCCAAAAATGCAGGAGATGCACGAATTCCCAAAAATGCAGGAGATGCAATTCCCCATCACCCCAAAGGAAACCCAATGAACCCACAAAACCAACAATAAATTTGTATTTTTGCAGCCTGATGGGGAAAAGAGAAGATTTTTTTTTTGGAGGTTCCTCAAGTCATGAACACTGAATTGAGCAGAACTGGAGACATCCAGCACATTCCCTGCTTGTTTCCCACTGGGAAAAGGGAATTTTTCTCCACATTTCTCCCTAAAGGACAGGGACAGGAGCAGCTCCATCCCCTGGGGCACCCAGAATCCCAGGGAAAAGCAGGAATGCTGGGCTGGAGGCAGGAGCTGCAGCTGATGGGAGATAAAATGGGATTTACTGGCTCAAATAAAGGTGCCAAAAGCAGGGGGTGATTTATTTATCCCACTGGGAAAACTGGATTCTCCATCATAAAAGGTTCCCCTTATAGCAGGGGGTGTTAAAGCTGCAACCCCAACTTGGATGGGCTGGAAAATTCAGGAATCCATGGAAAACCAAGCAGGGAGCAGCAAACAAAGCATCCCTCCCTTCCACTGGCTGGGGATGAAACCAGGGTGGGTTTTTGGAAATAAATGCCAAATTCCCAATTAATCCCAGTGAAACCAGGGTGGGTTTTTGGAAATAAATGCCAAATTCCCAATTAATCCCAGTGAAACCAGGGTGGGTTATTGGAAATAAATGTCAAATTCCCAATTAATCCTGGTGGAACCAGGGTGGGTTATTGGAAATAAATGCCAAATTCCCAATTAGTCATGGTGAAATCAGAGTGGGCTTTTTGGAAATTATTAAAAGATAAATGCCCAGTTAATCCTGGTGAAATCAGAATTATGAATAATTAGTACAATGTTTTGTAGATTATTAAGAGCAAAATTTCCAATCAATCCTGATGAAATCAGGGTGATTTTTTTGTGAAGTATTAGAAGTCAAATTCCCAATTAATCCAGGTGAAACCAGGGTGGATTTTTGGTAAATAAATAGCCCAAATCCCAATTAATCTTGATTAAATCAGGGTGGTTTTTTGTAAATTTTGTAAATTATTAAAATCTAAATGCTCAATTAATACTGATGAAACTAGGGTGGGTTTTCATCAACTTTTAAGAGCCAAATTCCCAATTAATCCTGGTGAAATTAGGGTGGGTTTTGTGTATTATTAACAACCAAATTCCCAACTAATCCTGGTGAAATCAGGGTGGACTTTTTGTAAATTTTAAAAATTACTATTAAAATCTAAATGCCAAATTAATCCTGCTGAAATCAGAGTGGGTTTTTGTGAATTATTAAGAAGCAAATTCCCAATTAATCCTGATGAAATCAGGGTGGGTTTTTTGTAAACAAATAGTCAAATTCCCAATGAATCCTGATGAAATCAGGGTGGGTTTTTGTGAATTATTAAGAACCAAATGCCCAATTAATCCTGGTGAAACCAGGGTGGATTTTTGTGAATAAATAGTCAAATTCCCAGTGAATCCTGCTGAAACCAGGGTGGTTTTTGTGAATTATTAAAAACCGAATTCCCAATGAATCCTGGTGAAACCAGGGTGGGTTTTTGTGAATTATTAAGAACCAAATTCCCAATTAATCCTGGTGAAACCAGGGTGGGTTTTTGTGAATTATTAAGAACCAAATTCTCAATTAATCCTGATGAAATCAGGGTGGGTTTTTTGTAAACAAATAGTCAAATTCCCAATGAATCCTGATGAAATCAGGGTGGGTTTTTGTGAATTATTAAGAACCAAATGCCCAATTAATCCTGGTGAAACCAGGGTGGATTTTTGTGAATAAATAGTCAAATTCCCAGTGAATCCTGCTGAAACCAGGGTGGTTTTTGTGAATTATTAAAAACCGAATTCCCAATGAATCCTGGTGAAACCAGGGTGGGTTTTTGTGAATTATTAAGAACCAAATTCTCAATTAATCCTGGTGAAATCAGGGTGGGTTTTTGTGAATTATTAAAACCCAAATTCCCAGTGAATCCTGGTGAAACCAGGGTGGGTTTTTGTGAATTATTAAAACCCAAATTCCCAGTGAATCCTGGTGAAACCAGGGTGGGTTTTTGTGAATTATTAAGAACCAAATTCTCAATTAATCCTGGTGAAATCAGGGTGGGTTTTTGTGAATTATTAAGAACCAAATTCTCAATTAATCCTGGTGGAACCAGGGTGGGTTTTTGTGAATAAATAGTCAAATTCCCAATGAATCCTGGTGGAACCAGGGTGGTTTTTGTGCATTACTGAGAGCCCAGGGAGGAGCTTTAGCAAATCCCCTTTTCAGGGAGGCTCTAATGGGGCAGCACAGGCACTGCAGCTCCTTATGAACTGGTGACACTCTATCAATGCTGAATCAATTGGTGGCATTTACCCTGAGTGACAGAAAAGAAATAAATATTTATATCACATCACCTCTATCAATGAGGCCGGGCAGAAAGCTATTTCTAACCTGTCAATATTTGATTATCTTGAAGAATCACGTCCCCTTCTTTTAATGATTAATATGAATTCCTTATTAAAGCTAAATGGAAACTACTGGGGGAATATCATTAGGGAGGCCTCAAAGCACAAACTGCCAAAAAATAATCAAAAATAATGACCAGGCCACACTTAAGTAATGGTTAAGTGTGACTTAATCCCCCCAAAATGAACAAAAGTTGAAGTTTCACCCAGCAACCCATCACCAAAATTCTGCAGAACACAAATGAAATAATTTCCTCTCAACAAAAAACAAATCAACTCCCATCAGGCTGACTAAAAAGTAGTATTAAAACTGAATTATTTATTTATTTTTAGTGGGTTTCAGTAACATTTTTAATATCAGAAGAAGAGGTTTTGAATCCTTGTTTTTTTTAACTGGATTTAAGTATAAAACTTCATTCTTATTTTCTTTTTAGTGGGTTTTAAGTAGCAATTCCAAAATCATAAGTAGTACCTAATTTTAAATTTTTTTTGTGAGTTTAACTTACATTTTCCATATAGTAAGAAGAGGCACTTAATCCTTATTTTCCTCTATTTTCAGTGGGATTAATTAACATTTTTAATATCATAAGAAGAGGCACTTAATCCTTATTTTCTTTTTTTTTTTTTCCAGTGAGTTTAAGCAACATTTTTAGTACCACAAGAAGAAGTTTGGTTTTAAAATTCGAAACCCCAGGGAAGCAATCTGTGAATCTCTTGCAGGGCACCCCAACCCCTTGTTCTCTGTAGTTTAGAACAAATAAAATGCCAAATTCAGCCAACCACAGAGAGATTTTACTCCCATTCTGGGGTTTTACTCGAAAATAAATCAGTAACATCAGAGAGAGCACCACCTTGATTTACAAGTTCAGCCACCTGCTGCTGCTGCTACTCCAGAATCTCAAGGCAGCAAGGGAAATACATTACTTACCTGGGAATTCTGAAATATTAAAAAAAAATTTAAAATTAACAGGAATACAATGATAACTAATATAAAATTATGTAATATAAAAATAGTTTTTTAAAATATCAGGAATTTGAGAATACTGATCTCAGCCTAAAATCCCCATTTCCAGCTGTATCCAGGGACTCAGCAGCGCTGGGCTCATGTTTTGGATGGGAAAAAAATCTCATTTTTGGAGGGGGAAAAAAAATCTCATTTTTGGAGGGGGAAAAAAAATCTCATTTATGGCAAGTAAAAAAAAAATCTCATTTTTTCCCCTGAAAATAGCCCAGGTGAGGCTGAACCCTTGCCCTGCTGCCAGGCCCAGCCCCTGATTCATGAAATGCCACCAAGGCCCGGGGAGGTCACGGTGTGACACTGAATAGGCACCTGAGATAATGAAGATTTCAGGCTGCCAAGGCAGAGGGGAAGTGAGGAGCAGTTAAGAAAATCAATGAGAGTCTTTTATTTGCAGTGACACAGATGTCTCAGTCAATAGAGCCTAACAGGCAGCCCCGTGGACAGGTGCCTCCCTCCAAGGCTGCCAAACCTGGCACAAATATATCTGTATATTAAAATAGATTTATTTGGGTTTATAAATATACAATAAATGTAAAATAAATATATTTAATATATTTTTGTTTTTTATTTTATTTATATATATATAATATTTATATAATATATAATACATAAATAGAATATAAATAATATATATTCTATTTTTTATATATTATATATATTCATATAATATATAAATAGTATATATAATGTGTATTGTTTTAATATATTTTATATTTGGTTTTATAAATATAAAATAAATATAAAACATATATTTTATAATTTTATTAATTTATATAATACATTTATATATTAATATATATAATGTAATAAAGTTTATATTTTATTATATATATTATATATTTCTATATATTTCACTATTATATATATCATATATTTCAATGTATTTTTATATTTTGAATCTATATTTTTATGTTTATTTATATGAATATATAATGAATGCAGATAACATATTTTTAACATATTTATTTTTATACTTTATATTTATTTATCTATAAAATATATTTATATATTCAAATATATTTAGGTGGCTGCTTGAGAATTGTGGATTCCCCATCCCTGGGAGGGTCCAAGGATGGGCCTGGAGCTCCCTGGGGCAGAGGATTTTCAGTTTGGGCTCTGAGATCCCTCCCAGCCCAAAACCACAACCCTGAGGTGATTCCAGAGAGGCTCCCTGCAAGAACCTGACAAATAGTTCAGCATCTCCTGCCCTAAAACCCACTAAGGTCATTTTTTGCAAATAAATAAAACCTTATAAAATAAAATTTATTTTACAGTAAACTGTAAAATCCGGCTTTGCTGCTATTCCAACTAAACTAACAGCTAGCCTGTGGAGCTCCCATGAGAAATGAACTCCAAGAGTGAAAATCAGTTTACATAACAACCTATTCTTGTGAAAAAACCTGCAAAAACAAGAATTTTATCCCAAAAGAATCTGTAATGGAAATATGTAAACTACCCAGAAATAGAGACATTTAATAAACACACACACTGGCAATGAGATGAATGAATTTCAGCAGATTGTTAATCAATCCATGCACAGTACCTTCTAATTTTCCTGTAAATATGAACTTCATTCTTTATTACATATTCCTACAAATATAAACTTCATTCTTTATTACACCCTTTTAACCAAACCACACACCTATAATCTTAATTTTATCAATTAATTTTGGAAGCTTTCTGCACGCTCTCAGATCAAATGCAGGGTTCTCTTCAGGGTCAGAGTTTGTCAGTGCAAAAAGTGGAAAATTCCCACTAACCAGGGTCCTAACAATACACTAAGTAAATAAAAAATAACTATTCTAGACAAAAAACCAAGTGTTTCATCCCATTTCCATGTCTGATTGAGGCTGACAAGTGAGCAGCTCCCTCAAGTTACCCAACACTGACTGAGGGGCCTCCATCCATCTGCAGCTAAAGCTGATTTTGAGAATTTACTGGCACAAATTTCTGTGCCAATAAAAGCAAATCAGGACCCTGAACGCTCCCATGACCCCCAATTTTGGGTTAAAAAAATCACATTTCAGCTGCAGGAGCTGGGAGCTCCACCCGGGGACCAGGTGTGCCCCAGCCAAAGCACCCACCTGGCCATTGGCAAGGATCTTCTTCAGCTCTGCAGAGGACTTCTTCAAGCTGGAAAAGGAAAAAAAAAAAAAAACAAACAAACAAATTAAAGCAATTATTTTTATCAGACAAATCGAGCAACAAGAGGAGTTTGTGGCTCCATATTCTGAGATTAAACTTGAAGGGGAAGGTGTGGTGAGAGCAGCCAGCACTGCAGGCAGCAGCAATGAACAGTTTAAAAAATAATAATAATTAAAAAAAAAAAAATTTATGTGTTTTCCACCTTACAGCTGGTTTAGACACCTGACTGCACAACCTGCTGGGACACAAGCTATTGCTCACCAGCTCTAAGAGGGAAATTTGAAATAAATTTGGGTGTTTGACCCCAGCTCTCAAAGCACGTGGCTGGCACCCAGTTTTGCAGTGCCAATCTGGTTTTTGAGCTCCCCAAGGCAGGATTCCAGGGATTCCTGTGCATCTCAGCTCCAGGCTCTGCTGCCAGGGATGTCACCCCCTCCTCCAGGGACCCCAGGCTGGGGCAGAATTCCTGATTTGGGACCTCAGACCGTGCCCAAATCCCTGAGGGGAGCCCATCCCAGGGCAGCCTGCTGAACCCTTGGATTTTCCAGGGGAATCCATCCCCAAATAAACAAAAAACAAAACAAAACTCACACTATTGTAATCCCTTAGAATTCACCCCCAAACCAACAAAACAAAACTCATTTCTTCCCTTTGCTTTTGCAGGAGAATCCATCCCAAAACCAACACAACAAAACTCACTTGAATTTCTTCCCTTGGCTTTTCCAAACCAATACAACAAAACTCCTATTAATTTAATCCCTTTCCTTTTCCAGGAGAATCCACCCCCAAATCAAGAAAACAAAACTCACTTTGATTTCCTCCATGAGAACCTCACCAAGCCCCACTTCTCAGCTTGGTGAGTTAAAGGGTGAAACCTTTAATGCCCTCAAACTCCTCCAAAATCTCACAACCCAAACTCCTCCAAAATCTCCCAAAATCCTGGTTTTTCCCCTCCTTTCCTGACAAACTCTGCTCCTTGGAGCTTCAGCACAACAAACTGCCAGGGCAGCAACGTCTGCAAAACTTCATCTCAAAGGGACATTCTGCTCTTATTACTGAAGTTAAAAAAAAAAAAAAAAAAAAGAAAAAAGTACAAAATAATATATTCTTGAAAGGGCTGTGCACGTGTCTTGATCACAGATCATTATTAACAGGAACAGTGAAAACACAGATTTCATATTTGGTGGCTTTGTTCTTTAATAGGCCTCTTGTTCCCACGACTGCTTTAAAGAAAAATTAAGTTTTCCAAGGAAACATAAGTTGATCTTGTCATCTTTCATGACTAACAATTTGTGAACATGAAACAAAGAGAGACTTTCAATTACTTCAAAAACAAAACTCCTGGTGCAGAGGGTTTTGGAAAAGGAATGGCAATTAACCACCAGATAAGGTGACAAGAATCTTCTAGAAGCTTCATTTTCAATGCACTTGAAGAACAAGCTCAAAGTACAGGAGGAACTGAAAGGAAGCAGCAGCAGTGACAGAAAAATCAGCTTTATTTAGCTCAGCCTGGGGGGACTGCAGAGCACACAGATATTCTGATTTATTCTCTTTCCATTTCAGAGTTTTGGGATGGGGTCGAATGCTCCCCCAGGGATGGGGCAAACTTTGCCAGGGTGGGATTTTTTTAAATCTCCACAATGACAGAGCCACCAAAGGGAGCAGCAAACTGGGATTACTGGGTTTGGATGGGGTTTTCAGCAGGGAAAAACCCCAGCCCTGCAGCTGGAATCTCCCACAGTGAAAATCGGATTTGTGGGACTGCCCCAGCCTCAGGACAGGCCCCCAAAATTCACCAAATTCCAAACGTGCCCAAAGCACCACAAAAGTGCCCCTCTGACCACATTCATCTGTGGTAATTCACCTTTTTAATCTCCAAAACATTCCTTTTTCCTTCCTTTTTCCCAGGGAGAAAAGGGAGCAGGATGCTGATGCACAGATAAATGGAATATTGTGTGCTTGTTAGAATAATAGAATAATTTAGGCTGAAAGGAGCCCCCAGAGAATTCTATTCCCATGGCTCAGTTATGCTCTTGTAGGAAGATGGAGCCAGACACTCCTTATTTCTTTTTAAGGATACAGAAAGGTTTTTTTGTAGGTTTTTACCATCAGTATTATGACTTCCTGTAACAATTCATGTAATAAAAAGGAGTTTATCCTCCAGCATTTGTAAAACAAATAAAAAAAAAAATAGAATGAGTTCTCTTGCATTTTAAGACCTCAATATGAGTTTTCAAATTAGGCCTGGAATGTAAAAAGCAAGATAAGGGGGATGGACCCCAAAACTTGGCTGGAACTGTAGGAAACAGGCACTTAAACTGAAAGGATTTTTAAAAAAATCCTACCCCACCCTAACAAATCTACATAAGTTTATTATTTGGGTTATTTATGGGTACAAACCTATGAGTGGGAATCAAACTTTCAAATCAATGAGTCCTGGAGTGAACAAGCAACAAAGAGCTGAGCACAGACCTGGCACTGGGGCAGCCCAAGGAGCTGGGCCCCAATTGCACCTCAGGGCTTTCTAAGCTTAGAGCCACCTGAAACACCAGCAAATCCTCCTTTCTTCCTGAAACACCCACCAAACCCCAATTTCTCCAGGAGCAAACCCTCATTTCCTCTTGAAACACCCACCAAACCCCAATTTCTCCAGCAGCAAACCCCAATTTTTCCTGAAACACCCATCAAACCCCAATTTCCCCACCAGCTAACCCTTGTCTCCTCCTGAAACACCCAACAAACCCTAATTTCTTTCTGAAGAAATCAGCAATCTCCCATTTCTCCAGCAGCAAACCCCAATTTCTCCTGAAACACCCAGAAAACCCTGATTTTTCCAGCAGTAAACCCTGATTTCTCCCTGAAACACCAATCAAACCCCAATTTCTCCACCATCAAACCCTAATTTCTCCCTGAAACACCCAACAAACCCCAATTTCTCCACCATCAAACCCCGATTTCTCCCTGAAACACCCAACAAACCCCAATTTCTCCACCATCAAACCCCAATTTCTCCCTGAAACACCCAACAAACCCCAATTTCTCCACCATCAAACCCCAATTTCTCCCTGAAACACCCAACAAACCCCAATTTCTCCACCATCAAACCCTAATTTCTCCCAGAAACACCCATCATACCCCAATTTCTCCCTGAAACACACATCAAACCCCAATTTCTCCACCATCAAACCCCAATTTCTCCCTGAAACACCCATCAAACCCTAATTTCTCCACCAGCTAACCCTTACTTCCTCCTGAAACACCCACCACACCCCAATTTCTCCCTGAAACACCCCCCCAAACCCCAATTTCCCCATCACCCCTCACTTCCCCAGCACAAACCCACGGGGAGCATCCCCACCAATGCCAACCCAGCATCACCCACGGGAATCCCACCCAACCCCA
The DNA here is from genome assembly GCF_035770615.1 of Melospiza melodia melodia. Classification (NCBI taxonomy): domain Eukaryota; kingdom Metazoa; phylum Chordata; class Aves; order Passeriformes; family Passerellidae; genus Melospiza; species Melospiza melodia. The sequence goes on along the minus strand of NC_086208.1, from coordinate 19,475,972 downwards.
CAGAACCAACGGGGCGTGGGGCTCTGCTCTGGGCCCCAAACAAAGGGAATTAAGGGGGGGAAGAAGGGAAGGAGGGAAAAGGAAAAAAGGAAAGGTCCTCACCTGTTGCTGGGCAGGGCCTCGGAGGCGCCGCTGCCGGCCCCCGCCCGCGTGTTCACCTGCAGGAGAGAGGGAGAGGGGAGCCTGAGCTCAGCCCTGCTCAGGGACACCCTGCTAATTAACCTGTAATTTGCCACGGAGCCCTCATCAGCCTGGCAAGGTTAATGAGCTGCTTGCCAGGCACGCTGCTGGCTGAGGGGGGGGATGTAGGTTAGCGGGCTGCGCCGTTCCGCTAAGGATGCGCCAGGAAGGGGGAGGAATTCAGGATTTGTTCTCTTTTTAAACACTCAAAAAATCACTTAATGCGCTCATAGGCTCCTCCACGTGATTGTAGGAGCAATAAGGAATTAAAAATCTAAAATAATCCCACTGTGGTGCCTTCCCACAATTGGATAAATGACTGAAATCACAGAATGAGGTGGGGGTTTAAAAGCTTTGAAGTAGTGGCAGCCAGCAGTTGATAAATGAACTACTAAAATTTAAGAACATGATTAGCAGAGGTTAAAAACAAAAAGGCAAACCCATTTTGAATAAAAGCACATCTATAAATATAGACATATAAATATAGATATCACAGCCAGCATTTTGCAGATGAATCCTTCTCCCACCCTTACCAAAAAAAAAAAAAAAAAAGAATTAAAAAAAAAATCTGCTTGTCAGAGCTCAAGAAAGTGCAGTTTTATTTGACATTTCAATAAGTGGAACACAGCATTACAAATCCATCTAACTTTCCTGAAACAATTATTGAAATTCGTACCTTGAGGCCATGTATGTTCCGTTTCCCAGGAGGTTTGCAGGCTGAAACAGTAATTGACTAAATTGTAGAACACATCAGGGCCATTTACAAATTTGCTCAAAATGAATCTTTTCAAAAGAAATGAGGGTGACACCAAAATTAGCAGAGAGAAATGATTGAAAAGTGCCTGGCGAGACCCAGAGTGGGAATTACAGCCCAGGATTTTTAACTTGCAGGAGTGAGCATTTATAAATGCTGAGAGCTTCCTGACACCGTGCCATGGAAATTCTCATTTCTGTCAAAACACAGCACAAACCAGAGAACCCTTGGAAATTCTCATTTCTGTTCAAAACACACCACAACCCAGAGAACCCTTGGCTCAAATGAGGGGATTTTTTTGGTAATTCAGGTTGCAACCTTGTGGTGCTGTGTTTTCACACGCTGGGGTGTTTTTTTTTCCATGGAATTTCACAGGGATATTTGCAATCTAATATTGGGATTTTTAGGGAATTGGCCGCGTCAGGAATTGGCCATTTTGGGAGAGGCACTTTGGGGGAAAATGGGGAAGAAACGGGGAAGAAATGTGGGGGGGAAATGGGCAAGAAATGGGGGAAACAACATGGGAAAAACAAACCTGGGGAAAAACAAACCTGGGGAAAAACCTGGCAGGGGCAACAGCAGAGAGCCTCCAAAATGTAAATATTGAATAAATAAAAGGTAAATATGGGGGAAATCATAGAGGAAACATGGGGGGAAACCAAACAGGGGAGAAACCATGGCAGGAGTAAGAGCAGTGAGCCTCTCTGGTAAATACTGAGAAAATAAAAGGTAAATACCAAATAAATAAAAAGTAAATATGGAGAAAAAACATGGGGGAAACATGGGAAAAAAACCTAGGAGAAAACCCAAACCAAAGGCAACAGCAGAGCCCCAAAAGGTAAATATTGAATAAATCAAAGGTAAATATGGGGGAAATGTGGGGGAAAAATCTGGGGGAAACCAAAGAGGGGAGAAACCACGGCAGGGGTAACAGCAGTGAGTCTCTCTGGCAAATACTGAATAAATAAAGGGTAAATAGTGAATAAATAAGAGCTAAATACTGAATAAATGCCACTGAAGTGTCACTTTTTGGGGACAGAGCTCCAAAGGTGGCACTGGATGGTGGCTGGGCTCAGAGGGATGAGCTGCAGGAGGAGGAGGAGGAGGAGGAGGAGGAGGAGGAGGAAGCCTTTTCCTGAGCTGCCTCCAGGGAACATTCCCAGCTCTCCAGCCAGGGAGGAGCTTTTGGAAGGCCCAGAGCTGCCTGTCCCAGCCCCAGAGCCCTGCAAGGCTCCATTACAGGGGCTGGCACAAATCTGAGTTTTTTCCTCTCCTGTTTCTGCCAGCAGCAGCAGAACAATTCGTGAGGCAGGAGGACACAGGTGATGGTTACTGAACACAGCACTGGGGGCCACGTGCCTTCCAACAACGTCCAAAATTACCACGTGCATCCAAAGAGGGGAAAAAAAGCACACATTAAAAAAATACCAGCCCAAAAATATAAATTATAAATGCATATAAGCCCATCCTGGTTTGCCAATAGATTAAAATTGACATTTTGAACAAGATATTCAATCAATAATGATTTTTAGGGTGTGTATCTGGTTGCTGTGTTCACCTTGCATTCCACAAACAGGATGTAAATAACATGGGTAAAAGACAGAGATAAATAGATATAAATATATACAAATACATATTAAAAATCTAAGTAGATATACAAAAATATACATATATCAAAATATATCTCTATATATTTCTATTTCCATCTACATATATGTTTAAAATACAAAGATACATAAAAATATATAAATACATAAATATACTAAAAATACGTAGATGTGCAAAAATGTAGATATATATAAACATATGTAGATATATAAAAACATTGATTTTTACATATCTATAAATAAATATAGCCATCTAAAAATATCTTTATACAGATAAATATAGAAAAAGAGATATAAATATATATTATAGATATTATATATCTATATATATAAAACATATACAGATATATATGTGTGCACATATTTTTATATGTACACCACATATACAGATGTTTATTTTTAATATAAAATCCCCCGCTGCCTCTTACTACCTAACCAGCAATAATAAACCTATTAAAAATAGAGAAAGTACCAATTTTTTTTCCTCTTGAAGATCTTTTTATTATGAATAAATAAAGCACAGCCCAGGTAACACAGGTTGGCACGTGGAAATGTGCTCCTGGCAGGATTTTTATGGAATACAGGAGTTTTTGGGAGCAGGAACTGAGGCTCCCTCAGAAGTCAGAGAGGCAGAAAAGGAAAAGAACTCAAAGGATTTGCAAAGGAATCCCTTGAAAGGGAAGAAGTGGAAATTAGAGGCAGAAAAGCTGCAGGTGCTGCTGGGGCTTTCAAGTGGGGCTAAAAGGGCACAGGAGAAAAGGGCTGCCAAAATTCAGGATGTTCATTAGAGAGGCAGGACGAGGAGACAAGGAAGGAAAAAAAAATTTAAAAAATGAGCAAGAAAGCAGAAAAAAAAGAGCAGGAGAGCAGATTTTGTGATTTTGTTGGATATTTCAGAGCAGCTGCAGAGCTCAGGGGTAGTTTGGGGAGGTTTGAAGGTTCTAACCCAGGGAAAAAGGGGTTTTAAGGGTGGTTTGGGAAGATGAAACAAAACCTGAGCTCTGGAGCATTTGCAGGGAGTGGGGAGGAGGAAATGCAGCAAAGCCAGGGCTGAGGCAGGGCTGAGGATCTGGAGGGGTCTGAAGCTGGGGCAGAACTGAGACAATTCCCAATTCTGTCCAGAGATCATCCAGGAGACAGCAGCAGGAACAGGAGTTCCCAGGAATGAGCCAAAGGGAGAATTTTAAATCCCAAAATGTGCTTTAAACCCCAGGGTGGGTGACGTGTGAGCAGCTCCTGGCAGCACTCCTGGGACTGGGTGTTTACAGGGAAATGTACAGATTTAAGGAGAATTCCCAGATTTTCCAACCTACTCGGATCATCCAGTTCCTCTGAGCCACAAGAGGAGGATCCAGGGAATCCTCAGAGCTTTTCCAGGGCCCCTAAAGGGCTCCAGGAGAGCTGGGAGGGACTGGGGACAAGGGATGGAGGGACAGGACACGGGGAATGGCTTAAATGGGATAGGGCAGGGCTGGATATTGGGATATTCAGATGGAATTCCCAGAGCAGCTGTGGCTGCCCCTGGATGCCTGGAATGTCCCAGGCCAGGCTGGAGCAGCCTGGGACAGTGGGAGGTGTCCCTGCCATGGGATGGGATGAGATCCATGGGATGGGAATGAAATGGAATCATTAATGTTAGATGGAATGGGATGGGATCCATGGGATGGGAATGGGGATGAAACGGAATCATTAATATTGGATGGGATGGGATCTGTGGGATGGGATGGGATCCATGGGATGGGACTGGACAGGATCCATGGGATGGGATGGGATGGGATCATTAATATTGGTTGGGATGGCATGAAATCCATGGGATGGGATGGGATAGCATCCATGGGATGGGATGGGATCCATGGGATAGGACTGGATAGGATCCATGGGATGGGATTGGACAGGATCCATGGGATTTCAGGTCCTTCCCATCCAAACCATTCCAGGATTCCATGATCCATGCCTGGGAAGGGGCAGGAGATCCCTCCCTCTCTTTGCCAATTTTCTATAAATCCCAATTTCCCCCATTCCCCTCAAACTCCCATCCCCTTTCCAGGGGAGCACAGGGAACCCCAGGAATCCCCCCCAGCCTCTTTGGAGAGCTCGTTAGCAGGGCTTGAGGAGGCTCCTGTTAATTGCCCAATTCAAACTTCAGAGAGTTGTAAGTAATGCAAGTGTGGAATGTTTAATTGGGAGTTTCACAGTATGATTATTTGTGTAATATCTGTTAAGTGAGGGGAGTTTAATTTTTAATTATTTCAATTAATTTATTGCTGGGAGATTTACTTGGAGAATTTCAGCCTTCTCAGTTCCATCAATTAAGAGGCAGAGATTCAGAGCCTGGCCACTGAGAGCTGAATGAATTATGTAATGTTTTTTAAGGAGGCTTTTTTCCAACCATTCCTGGAGCTCAGAGAGAGCATTCCCAAAAAAACCCTCCTGAGCTGCCTGTGGATTTCTGTCAGCTTGGAGATGACCTACTTTTTAACAGCCTCAGTCCACAGAATTGATTACATCTGTCCCTGTCCAGAATTACTGAAGTGCTGGTGAATATTTGGGCAGCACTAAATGCCCAAATTTCAGACAAAATCTTGTCCTGGCTGGAGCTGCTGTGGCTGCAGTGGTGACAGGGACACTCCCCAGCCTGGCAGGCTGATTAATGACATCAAAACAGCTCTAAAAAGCCCAATTTTCATACGTATCCAAGCCTTCAGTTATTCATCTGCTTTGCTTGGAGAGAACCATCACCAACGAGTTCTTTAAATGTACTTAAATATGTACTCTGCAAACCTCGTTAGTCTAATTTACTCCAGGAAATTAGCTGCTTTCTATGCAATAAATGCACTTTTCTCCACACTCCCCACAATAATGAATTCCTCTCTCCAAATAAGGAGGTAAACACGATGCTCTGTGCATTTAAACCTCCCCAAAACGTGCCAGGAGCTGTTCCAGACCAGCCACTTGGGCTGGGGTTGGGATTTGCTCAGCATTACCTCGTGGGTAGATCTGCAGAGGCTCTATCAATTGTCCATTCACTTGCTGCTCCATCACAGTGGAGTAATACTGCAAAAAAAGCCCAAAAAAAGAGATGAGTCAGTAACCCAGGAGTGGTAAAAGCACTTATGGATTGTGTAATTCTGTGTGTTTTCATTTTCTCTGCAAGTGCCACGGTGCAGATCAGCCTTCAGATGGTTCCTGTCCACCTGCAGTGCTCCCACAAAAAGGAATTTTAAAAAAGGGAGCTGGGGGGCCACAGGGATCTGCTGCTGCCTCAGCTGGGAGAGCTGGGGATGCTCCAGGAGGTGAGGAAATGAGATATTTACAGCATGGAATACTGACAGCAAATGCAGCAGCTGGAGGAGCCAGGAAAACCAAACACGGCCACAGAGCCTCGGTGCAAATAAACCCCAAATATCCCCTAAATTACCCCAAAACTGGGCACTTTGAAAACTCCAAGGGAACCCCAAAGTGATCTGGAATTCTGGGCAGTGATGCGGAATCAGCACAGAGGATCCCAAAGCTGAGACCCCAGGAATTCCCTGCAGAATCCTGAGACACTGAGCAGGAGCTGCTGCAGCGATCCAGGGGTGTTTGTTGGTTAAAAAAAACCCTCAGAATGGGCAAAAAGAGCTGGGAAAGAGCTGAGAGCATCAAAACCCAGCAAGATGCTTGGGCTGGGAGAGCTGGGAATGTTTCCCTGGAGAAGGGAAGGATCAGATAATATTCAGATCCTAAAGGAGAGCTGGGAATGTTCTCCTGGAGAAAGGAAGGATCAGGGAATGCTCAGAGATCCTAAAGGAGAGATGGGGAGGGACAGGGGACAGAGGGACAGGACACAGGGAATGGCTTCAGAATGGGAAAGGGAAGGTTTAGATGGATTTTGGGAAGGAATTCCTGGCTGGGCTGGAATTCCCAGAGCAGCTGTGGCTGCCCCTGCAATGTCCAAGGCCAGGCTGGAGCAGCCTGGGGTGCTGGAAGTTCTCCCTGCCCATGGGATGAGCTTTCAGCTTTGGAATTCCCACTTCACCAAGAGAATTCCACGACCCCACACAGGACAGAACCGTTCCTGATCCCTCCCTGGAATAACCAATGGAAATAAACACACCTGAGAGTGGCTCCTGCCCCCCAAAAAACACAACAGAGCGGGAGGGAGAGGGAGGAAAAGCCTCTCCATTACTCACCAGCGATGACAAGTAAATGAAATATCAATCATGTAAGCTGTCAACCTTTTGGGACAGCAATAACTGTTAACAAGTAGTCTGGAAAAATTGTCTGAAAATGACTTGTCCTCCACAGGCCAGCGCTGGAGGTTTCCATGGAAAATTAAGATGCCAGTGGCTATTTGGAACATTGTTCAGGTATTCTTTTTAATGGGAAATTTGCCACTTATTGATCCAGAGCGTGTAGCCCTTGCTTTCAGAGAGCTGCAAGCAACTTTCCAATCAGTGGCTGTCAAAAAAATTACTGCCTTTTTATACAGATACAAGACAACAGCTCCAGAGCAGCTCCACGGCTGTCCTTAATTAACTGCACTGCCCAGCCCTGAAAAAATCCCATTTACACCCCCCAAAATTGGCCTAATCCAAAGCATTTCTGCATCATCTGAGAGAATTCCAGACCTGAATTAAGGTCTTGTCAAATTCATAAAGCAAAGAACCTAGAGGGAAGGTTTGAAATTATTCAAAATATCAAAATAATTCCAAATAAATATTGAAATTACTCCCAATAAGTAGCAAAATGACCCCAAATAAGTAGCAAAATTATCCCAAATATGAAAATTACTCCAAATAAATATGAAAATTACTCCAAATAAATATGAAAATTACTCCAAATAAACATGAAAATTACTCAAAAAAACCCCCCAAAATTACTCCAAAAAAACCCCAAAATTACTCAAAAAAAAATCAAAATTACTCAAAAAAAAACAAAAAACAAAACAAAACAAAAAAAAAGTACTCCAAAAAAAGAAATCAAAAGTACTCCAAAAAAAAAAAAATCAAAATTACCCCAAATATCTTCCCAGTTATAATACATTCCAAAGTCCAATCTCAGGGAATTGGTTTTTTCTCCTTAACTGAAAAAAAATCCACTTTATTTACATTTTAGAGAACACCTGCACCACATCAGAATTCCCTGAAATGCTTTCCCAGCTGGCCAATGCTCCAAATATTTGTTGCAGACCTCAGAATGAGCATTTCTCCTCCCCAAGATTATGAATGAATCCATTTCCCAGGCTCAGAACATTTGTTTCCCTGGTAAACACATCCCAAAACGGAGCCCATAGCATGTGAGGAAGTTCAACCATCGGTGCAACACTCAAATAAAAAATTAGTTTAAAACTGAGGAGAAGAATTTTTCAGAGAAGAAGAAGCTGCTGAAGCAGAAAGAAGTCATTTCCAGGCATCCCATAATTTTGCAGGGAAAGCAGAGAGTTGGGCAATCAGAACTCTAATGTACTGAAACTTGAACAGTGAGCTTGGAAGCATAGCAAAAAAATGACCTTCCCAAGGCGTGATTCATCCAGAGCAAAATTCAAAGTTTGCCACTTGGAAGGCAAAAAATGGCTGAGATTTCCCAGGAAAAGAGAAAATTCTGCGGGGAGGGAACTCCAGGGAGCTGCTGGACCCAAAAAGGGATGGGAAAGGGGCACAGAGTGCTCAGAACTTCACTCTCAGCAGGGCTTTTAGTGCCAGAACCTCTCCTGTAGCTGAGCACCTTCCCCAAGCTGGGATTCCCCCCCAAAACCTTCCTCAAGCTGCGATTCCCTCCCCAAAACCTTCCCCAAGCTGCGATTCCCTCCTTAAAACCTTCCCCAAGCTGGGATTCCCTCCCTGAAACCTTCCCCAAGCTGGGATTCCCTCCCTGAAACCTTCCCCAAGCTGGGACTCCCTCCCTGAAACCTTCCCCAAGCTGGGATTCCCTCCCCAAAACCTTCCCCAAGCTGGGATTCCCTCCCCGAAACCTTCCCCAAGCTGGGATTCCCAAGAATCTGGGGAGAAAAAAAAAATCCCAAAAAGCCACCTGGAACATGGGGAGGAGCCAGGCTGGGAGAGCTGGGAATGTTCTCCTGGAGAAGGGAAGGACCAGGAGATGCTCAGAGATCCTAAAGGAGAGCTGGAGAGGGACAGGACACAGGGAATGGATCCAGACTGGGAAATGGGAAATTTGGGTGGGATTTTGGGAAGGAATTCCCGGCTGGAATTCCCAGAGCAGCTGTGGTCACCCCTGGAGCAGCCTGGGAATGTTCCCTGGTTGGGATTTCAGCTCCCTCCCCACCCAAACCAGTCTGGGATCCTCTGAATTCCCCCCAAATCAGCTCTGGGTGCTCCCAAACAGGGCTGGGCTCTGCCAGGTCATTTATGGGAATTTTGATCCTTCTGGACCACAGGGAAAATCCCCATTTTTACCCCTCCTGCTCACTCATTTCCTTTGAAAAGAGAAGTTCAAGGATATTTTTTCCCCCCTTCATCCAAATGATTCTGTGGCCACCAGTAACTGCACCCTTCCCCTCCTGCAGGAGATTTCTATTAATGGGATATATTTATTTATATTTCTATTTCATGGGGATGCAGAGATTTCACACACCCCTACCTACACAAAGGCACACGCAGCCACATCCATCTCCCCCGAAAAACACAAACCACATCTTTAAATCCTCCATGAATATTGAGCCTGCAGCTACAATGAAACTCCTCTGTGAGGAGGGGTGAGGCAGTCTCCAGATGAAAGTAGATTTTGAAAAATTTTTAGAGCCCAGGGGTTCATTTTTAATGAGCCGTTACTTTAAGTACTGCATAAAAAATACAAGAAATTGATAGTCCATTTAGCCTGCACTATACCTAATGCAAAAGTCATTAAGATGCATTATTCTTAATGTTTATGATATGATCAGTAAGTGAACAAGTCTTTTTTCTTTTTGAAGTGGAGCCTGTCCATGGATCTGGTGTGAAACCACCTCCATTCCATGCAGAATATCAAAAATTGGAATTTAACACGGGGATATGGCCCAGTCAAACACTGTGGGACAAAAAAACACCAAGAAAAAATGATAAACACAGGGAAAAATGAGGATTTGTGGCAGTGTACTCACATAGGACAGCATGGCCTTCATCTCCTCATCGCTCCTGACCGTGATCCGATCCCCATCCTCATCCTCATCTGCCAGAGGAAGCACCAGGTGAGCAAGGGAAGGGGACAGGGACAATTCTGACACAGGCAGCGCTTCATCTGCACTCCCAGCAGCAAATAAAACCAAAAAACTGAAAGAGAAACTGCACAAGGACTCTGAAATAATAACGTAAAAATTGTATATTATCTCCAAATATTGATTAGCAAGAATTGGGATTTTTGTCAAACTTCACTCTCAGCAGGTTCTTTTAGTGCCAGAACCTCTCCTGAAGCTGAGCACCTTCCCCAAGCTGGAATTCCCTCCCCAAAACATTCCCCAAGCTGGAATTCCCAAGAACCTGGGAAAAAAAAAAAAACACCAAACCAAGAATCTGGGGAAAACACCAAGAATCCGGGAGGGAAAAAACAACCCAAGGAATTCAAATTGTGTGAGTAAAGGATTTTGTTCATTCTGCCTCTGGAAATAATAATGAAAAAAAATATATAAGTAATAATGAAAAAAACAAACAAAAAAAAAACTAAAACAAAAAAAAAATTATAAAAAAACCCAGACCAAAAAAAAAAAAAACCACTTAAAAAAAAAACAAAAACAAAAAACAAAAAAAACCCCACAAACCACCAAACTCAAAGCAATGCAGAAGAATAAAACATAAAAACCTCAAAACTGGAGTTTCAAACAGGAAGAGAGCTACTGGAGCAGCACACATCCACAAGAGGGATCAGAGGGAAAGCAGAAGAGAGATGGATTTATGGATAAAAGGTCTGGGGAGAGGGAACAGACTGAGATTGGACCATAAAAAAAAGGGGGGAAAACGGAAAATTCTAGCAAATTATTCAGAAAAAATCCACATCATCCCTTTGAAATGATTGAGGAATTAACTCAGTTCCCAGCTGCAGAATTCCTGGTGGTGGTACAAACAGAAGGAATTGAAAATATGCGGATGAAGACGCAGAAAAAAATAAAAATTAATCTAAATTAACCAGGCAAAGAGTAAAACCAGAAGAAAACCAGCCCTGAACCTGAGCAGAGCTCCTTTACCATCCCAAAAACGGATCCACAAAGATTTCCAGGCTTCCCTCCTTGCCCAGAGCACTCAGATCTGATTTTCCAGCACGAACCAAAACTAAAACCTCCCCCAGTCCTGGCTGGATTTTTAGCACCATTTAAAATGGAGGAAGAAGCCTCAGAATGACCCTGAGCAGAGAGCAGCAGGCGGGAGAGAAACCCTGAGCAGCCCAACTCCCAAAGCTGCAGCCAGCAGGACTGGGATGCAGGGATGGGGTGGCACGGGAGGATGCTGAGGGCCAGATGTTGGCACTGGGGCTGGGAGAGCAGGGGGAAATCTGCATTTGGGAACACCAAAACAAAACCCACAGAAAGCTGGCCTGGAGACAACCACCCCCACCTGAGGCAGCGATGGAGAACTGAACTCCAAGCAGGAAAATCCAGCGGGGGAAAAGGAAAAAAAAAACCCTTTAAAAGCATTGATATCCATAACATATTTGAGATGGCAGTAAAGTGGCAGGGAAATGGGCTCAGCAGCTGGAAATGACAGACTAGAGACACGCAGGGAAGGCACAGCAGCAGATGTTGGGAGGCAGAGCAAAAAAAAAAATCAGAATTTTCCAGGAGACTCCTGCACATGGCACTGCTGCTGTGGGTGCTGCCCTGATGGAGCATGAAGTTCACACACAGCTCGTGTGGGACGTGCCAGGGATAAAACACAAATGTTAGCACCAAATAAAGTGAAAAGAACCCATAAATGGCAAGGCTCTGGAAGCTCAGGGCTGGTGCTCAGAAGCAGGGCAGGGAAAACGCCGAGGTTCAGAAATAAAAATGGTGTTTCCCTCTCTCAAAACAAAGGTGTGAAAAGAAAAAAGAGCATTAGATAGGACTGGAAGGACCATAAATCAATATTTCCTTTGATTATCCACAGGCAGAATGAGCCCCAAAGATCCAAAAAGGGGAGAAATAAAAATAAAATTATAAAAATTAAAGGCCCCACCTCAAATCTGCTCTGTCCCCCCTCACTCAGATCTTGCCATCCCCTCCATTCAAAGGAAAACAGAGGAAAAAATATAATAAAAATCATAATTTCCTTTCATCTCAAAGGAAAACAGAAGGAAAAATACAATAAAAATTAAAAGAGAGCAGCAGGAGCCTGCTCCATTTGGAAGAAAACTCCAATTTTTCAGTATTTTATCCCCTGGGATAAAAAACTCCCATTTTTTCAGTATTTTCCTCCCCTTTGCAGCTGATTGCTCTCCAGACAGGACAATCCCCCAGGAACCCCTCCAAAAATAAAAATAATCAGGGTTTAAAGAACAGATATTAGCCTAAATACTTGCTGGGAGGATTGGAAGATTACAATTTTAAGCTGAGACCTACAGGTAGTTTATACTTTTCATTTAATTTGAGCAATAAAACTGCACTGAGGAGTAAGAGCATGGTAAGGTCAGGCTGGTAATTAAAGCTCCTGTGTGGAAATATTCCAGATGTGATTAAATAATAAAATATTGCTTGCTTTAGTGCCATTATTAAAGTTGCATTAATGCATAAATATTTAACCACGATGTATAATGAATATCACTTATTTTAAAATAATAAATATAATCAGAATATAAGAAGAATAAAATTAAAATGATTTATTTCAGTTACAGCCCAGCAATGTGACAAAGGAATTGGTTGACAAAAGTCACACTTACACTCAAATGCTGTGGTGGTTGCATCTGGCAAAACTTGACCAATGACATCCTAAAAATGCAAGGAAAAATTCATTAAATATCAAATGGGAAAAGCCTGATTGGCAATAAATCTCTTGAATCCCTCCCCACTGCCCCAAAACGAGGGAGTTTTTAGGGCACAACACAAATCTGCTCCCATCACGATGTTTTTCTCCTCCCCTCCAGGAAAACTCTTTTCTTCCCAAATAATTCCCCCCTCATTGCAAACAGCTCTGTGCTCTCTGCTCCTGCAGGTGAAAAAAATCCATTTTTTCCTTTGGGTTATAGAAAATTGGCACCTAGCTGACCAAAACCAGCCATAAACTTTATGGAGCTTTATGAATTATTTTTTTGCTTTAAAAAAAAAACATTTTCTCCTGTTTGGAGGGCTCTGTCAGCCTCAGCTGAGATCTGAAGTTCTCCAAAACTCAGGAGGAGCATTCAAATATTGGGGGGATTCACTGGAAACCCCCAAAGGAGCAGAGCCAGAGCCTGAGGCAGCTCCACAACACCAAACACAAAAACATCTCCAGTTCCAACCCCTGCTCCAACTCAGCCTTTTTTTGAAGATATCAAAGAAAAACTTTTATCATTTTTTTTTAGCCAAACCACACCAATGCAGTCCCACAGCCCTGTTCCAATCCAGATTTTTTTTGCTGATACCAGAGAAGAGTTTTTACCATTTTTCAGCCAAAATTTCCACTTCCAACACAATTTTTTTTGCTGGTACCAGAGAAGAGCTTTTACCATTTTTTCAGCTTTTCCCATTTTTCCAGCCAAACCACACCAACACTTCCAGCTCCACATCCCTGCTCCAACCCAGATTTTTTTGCTGATACCAGAGAAGAGCTTTGACCATTTTTCAGCCTAAATTTCCACTTCCAACCCCTGCTCCAAACCCAGCCTTTTTTTTTGCTGGTATCAAAGAAGAACTTTTATCATTTTTGCAGCCAAACCACACCAACATTTCCAGCTCCAATCCATCCTCCAACCCAGCCATTTCTGCTGATACCAGAGAAGAGGTTTCACCATTTTTCAGCCAAAATTTCCAAACCCCACTCCAACTCAGACTTTTTTTGTTTTTGCTGGTATCAGAGAAGAGCTTTTAGTATTTTTCAGCCAAAATTTCCACTTCCAACCCCTGCTCCAACCCATTTTTTTTTTCTGGTACCAGAGAAGAGCTTTTACCATTTTTTCAGCTTTTCCCATTTTTCCAGCCAAACCACAGCAACACTTCCAGCTCCACATCCCTGCTCCAACCCAGATTTTTTCTGCTGGTACCAGAGAAGCTCCTCTATCAATTTTCCCAGTTTTTATCATTTCCCCAGCTTTTATCATTTCCCCAGCCCCTCAGGAGCCACTCCAGGGCACAGCCCCAATGCCCAGCGTGGCTCTGCCCCTCCTGGTGCCCCCCAGGAAAAATGAACTTTTGGGAATGAATAAAACCCGGGATTTATGGCAGGAAAAACGAACTTTTGGGAATGAATGAAGCCCGGGATTTACGGCAGGAAAAATGAACTTTTGGGAATGAATGAAGCCCGGGATTTACAGCAGGAAAAATGAACTTTTGGGAATGAATGAAGCCCAGGATTTATGGCAGCACAGCCCCTGGAGCCTCTCAGGGTGCAAAGCTGCACTGATGTCCTGCCACTCCTGCTCCCTCCATTTCTCATCTCAAAGGATGAAATTAAAGATTCTGTGGCACACAGACACAATTAATAACATGTGAAAGCAGCACAGGGTTTCCACAGAGCCAACTGAAGCAAGTAATAAATACAAAACTTTCTGGTGGCGTCTTGGATGTGAAAATAAATCAAGAAACGCGATTCAAACTATTTACGGCACACCAGAAATGTGCAGTGTGGATTAATTGTGGAATTGTAAATTTGTAGAGGCAAAAATAAGGGAAAAAAAGCCACCAAAATATTTCCATGTTGATAAAAATTCTTCCATTCTGCAGGGTTTACCAGCCTCAGTCAAAAGCCACTATTGCTAATAAGAAATCAGCCTTGCCTGCACAGAAGAATGTACTAATTATTTCTAAATCCATTCATTCAAACACTGGAAATTCCTGAGCAAACACACTTCAACTCTGTTAGATTTAAGCCCCTTGTCAATCCTCCTCTATGGGCACACAGATGCTTCTAAGAAATTGACTTTAAAATTGTTTAAAAACTGTATTTAAATTTAAGGGGGTGTGGAAGGTTCAAAGGCAGCTCTGATAGCCCAAAATTCTGCTTGGAAAACTCCAAATATTCCAAAGCTCTGAAATAGGGATTTTAAAAATAAATCTTATTTTCCTGCACCCATCCAGAATAACTTTTTCTGTGTATTGAGACTTCTTTAATAGTAAGTAATAATCAAAAAGTAATTAATACCTAAGTGATAATCAATAAGTGAATTACACACCCCAACTCTTGCACTAAATAAGCACCAGCAGCCCCCAAAGCTTTGCCCAGCTCTCAATAATTCCATGAAATGAGTGTGTCTGAGAGAAACCAGGCTGGCAGGGCGAGGAGGCAGGGAAATCCCATCACGGTGAAATTCCCAAAGTGTCTGCAGCAGCTCCAGCCCATCCCAAGCCCAGACCCCGGGCTGACCCAGGATTAAAGGATTATTCCAAATTTCAAAGGATTACAAGTGCACAGGGGATTTTCTGCTATCACAACAGAGACCGTGAGCAATAAAATACCCCCAACTTGGATGCAGATTATAATATTATATATAATAAATAATATAATACAATATTATATATATAAAATATACAATATATAATATATGTTTATATATTATAATAAAATATATTATTTTTATAATAATATATTATAAATAAAATATATAATTTTATTTATAATAAAATATATTATATATACCATATGAAATATATATAGTATATAATATATATTATATGTATTTTATCATAAATATATAAAACATACAATATATAATATATATAATATATTATATATTATACATAACATATATTTTATAATAAAATATTATCCACTTGCTGAAGTGGGTTTATGTAAGGGATACAGAACAGAAAAGCCCCTACAAACCAGGAGAAAAATCAGGGAACAGCAGGTGCAAGAGGAACTCCAAAACCAAATCTGTTCTCTGAGGAAGCAGAAAATGTGAAACTCTGCTCAAATGCCAGGGTAAATATTGAAGCCACAGCTCTCACATTCCAATTCAATTTGTTTTATCTCACTATGACAATGTGAAGTTACCCAGAATTAACACCAAGTGCTTAAATACCACTGACAGGAGGAATGCAGACAGCTTGAGGGGAAAAAAAAAAGAGCTTATTGTAATTCATTTAGTGGGGCCTTAAAAATAAAGCTATTTACTGGCAACTCACAGGCCTGCAGAGCTGATACACACAGAACTTATTTCAAGTGACACCACAAAGAACAGCTCTGAAAACGGGGATGGAAATAAACCTGCACACCAGCCTGATGCTGCACTCAATGAGCGGCAAAATTAATAAAAATTACCTTAAAAACCACCTGAAAATATGAAATAAGAAGAATCATTTCAGCAGCCTGAAAGGTTGCAAGGCTACACTCACAGAGAGGCAAAATCAACAAAAATCAGCTTAAAAATCATCTAGATATATAAAACAAAATCTCAAAGATAATTTTATGGGGCTTTCTGAACACAGAGCAGCCCCTGGGACCCACCTGGAAGGAAGAGGAGCCCAAATCTGCTCTCAGGGGTGCAGGTTCTGGGACATTCCCCTGGTTTGGGGCTGGTCCCAAGCGTGGTTCTGCAGCTCCAGCAGAACAGAAAATCCCAAAAACGCCTTGGGACAGGGGCACAGGGATGGGATGGAGCTGGGGAGCTCCAGGCAGCCCCACAGGGATTGTTCAGAGCCTGAGGAACATCCTTGGATTGCTGCTCCCCAGTGATTGCCCTCAACAAGGAACACCTGAATTCTCCCGGGGCTCTCTAGTTGATCCTGCAGCAATTAAACCCCTGAGAAACCACCTGGAGCTGCCAGGTGGGAGCAATCACCCTGAGGGCAGCCCCATCCTGCCCAGGTGAGGACACACCCAGCACTCCTCAGCGCACTGCAGCCTTATTTCATTTACTTTATTTTAATTTATTTCATTTAATTCCTGTATTTATCTGACCCACCACTTCTGAGTGGAATGAAGCCCTACTTATTTTATTTTATTTTATTTTATTTTAATTTAATTTATTTCACTTAATTCCTGCATTTATCTGACCAATTAAGTCCGGGTGAATGCTGTGATGGCACCTCCTGAAACACAACCAGCAGCACCTGACTGCAACAGCCTGACAGGGGATAAATGAAATTCTCATCAGCAGCACAGGTGGGACAGGACAAGAACAGCAGCCCACTCCAGATCCTCTGTCACCCACTGGCCACAGTGTCTCTACTTACTTTTAAATAGCCAACCTCAATTTACAGTAATTCTAGGATGGCAAAGGAGAGTCCAAGAATCAGGGGTAATTTCACTTTATTTTGGGGGAAAAAAAAAAGGGCAAAAACAAACAAAAACATGAAGCAGAGTTGGAGAAAAACCAGACTCATTTGCTCCACTTTTGTTTAAGGGCACAGAGGGTCACCACAGGCTTGTGCAACCACCAAGGGGAAATTGACCCTCCCAAAAACCTCCCTGGTCTGTCAAAGGTGCTGCTCCCACTCCTCCATCTACAGAAAGTCATGAATAATGGTAAATGTTGGGGAAAGGACAGCTGGGATTTCTGTCATCCCATCCAGTTAGCTCTGCAACCCTCCAGGCCCAACACTGAGCATCTTCCAGCAACCCAACCCTCCATCCCCACGTGTCCTTTGCACAGGATCGACCTCCTGAAAGACGCCTGCAAAATCTCTCTCCAGAGTGAATAATAGATGTAAAAACTGAACGTGCACCTGAGGATGGGGTGGGAAGGTTTTCTTTAGAGAAATGGGGACAGACAGAGTCCTGGGATGTGCTGGGAGCGCAAGGTGAGGGCAGGCTGCAGAAAGCATCACCCTGAGCTGCCCCTTGGGCTAAGGACACGGCTAGGAGGGAGTGGGACAAACACCCACTCCCATTTCTGAGTGGGACAAACAATAAACACTCGCTCCCATTTCTGAGTGGGACAAACAATAAACACTCACTCCCATTTCTGAGTGGGACAAACAATAAACACTCACTCCCATTTCTGAGTGGGACAAACTCCCATTTCTGAGCAGGATAAACTCTCATTTCTGAGTGAAATTCACAATAAACACCCACTCCCGTTTCTGAGCGGGACAAACTCTCATTTCTGAGCGGGACAAACACCCACTGCCATTTCTGAGTAAGCAGAGCATCCTTGTGTGCAATGGACACAAAGCCAAAGCAGGGAAGGGGCTGAGGGCCAGGAGGCAGAGCAGAGCCCCAGCCCGAGAGGGGACATGCCACACGAGCAGCGGTGGCCCCAGCCCGAGAGGGGACATGCCACACGAGCAGCGGTGGCCCAGCCCCGGCGCAGAGCCCACACTTCTCCTGAGCAGGGAATTCCATCCCAAGGCCCGGAGGAGGGGATGCCCTGACCCGAAGTGTCCCTGCCCAGGGCACGGGAGCGGATTTGGGCACTGCAGAGGTTCCCTCCAGCCCAAACCGGGGCACGATGCCCCTGCCTGGCACCTGCAGCATTCTCCCGAAACCTCGCAACGCCGGCGCTGGCCCGGGACGGACAAAAACCATCCCAGCGTTAAACATTCCGCCAAAACACACCCCAAAAACACCTCCGGGGAGGGATTCGGACACCCTGGGCGCACGGAGCGGGGATGGTGGCATCCCCTAATGGCCGGCTCGGGGGTCCCGGTGCCATCCCCCGGACCGTGAGCGGGGTCCCGGTGCCATCCCCCGGGCCGGCTCGGGGGTCCCGGTCCTGTCCGGACTCACTCACCAGCACATCCCTGAAGAGCAGCTGTGGCGCCGAGTGCACGGTCCAGTCCACGGCGGCTCCGTCGGGGATCTTGATGCGGATGACGAGCGCCTGGCTGTCCATGGCGCCGCAGGGGCCGCAGAGCAGCCAGAGCATCCCCGCCCCGCGGGCTCACATGCTGCGGCCGCCGCGCCGGGCCGAGCCGGGCCGGGCCGGGCCGGGCACAGCCTGCACCGCCCTCCCGCAGGAAGGAGCCGCTGCCCCGGAACCAAAACGCAGCCCCGGGAGGAGGGGATGTGCGGCGGCGGCGGCGGGAGGAGGAGGAGGAGGAGGAGGAGGAGGAAGGGGAAGAGGGAGGGGAGGCGGCGCCATGGGCGGGAGGAGGCGGGCCCGGCCCCGCGGTGAATCGCGTTGCTCTGTCTGCGCCTCGTGCTTTGACAGGAAAAGCGCAGTTAAATGGCACATCCAGCCGGGCCGGGATTCCCGCTGTCCCATCACGAACACGAACACAAACTCGAACACAAGCTCCGGGCCGTGCCAGCTGCGCTGCCATAACCTGCCCGCGGAGCTGGGGCCGTCGCTGCCCCTGAAGTGCCCGGGGCTGTCCCACTGTGGCACTCGGGGACACGGGGAGGGCGATGGCGGTGCTGGGTGAGAGTTGGGGGTTCCGTGCCCGACTCTGCCCATCCCTGCCTCGGTGTCCCTGCGGAGCAAACTGGGAACGGGTACTGGGATGGGCACTGGGATGGGCACTGGGAATGGGCACTGGGATGGGCACTGGGAATGGGTACTGGGATGGGCACTGGGAATGGGCACTGGATGGGCTCTGGGCCAGCCCAAAAGCTGCAGGAGCAGGTTAGGGAAGGGCTGGAGGCAGCTGTCCAGCCGTGTCACGCACGTCACAGCTCCTACACTTTACAGCTCTCCAGGGTTGATATCCAGGTACAGTTCTCTGAGTCCCAGACGGGACAATTCTCTGAGTCCCAGATGGGACAATTCCCCGGTACAATTCTCTGATGTCCAGGTACAGTTTTGCCATCTCTGAGTTCTCCCTGCTCAGTGTTTTGACAGCTCTGCCATCACAAAACCCCAAATTCAGCTTTTCAAACCAGCTTTTCACTGCCACAAGTCACAAGGAAAGCTCTCTGCTCTGCACAGCTCTGCAGCATAAAACAATCCACTTTTTTTTTTTTTTTTTTTTTTTTTTTTTTTTTTTTTTAAGAGAACAGCATTAATCTCAATTGTGGGCTATTGATCTGTGCATTTTATCACACTCTCTCACATTATCATCTCTGACAAACTGGACTATTTGAGTTATTTTATCAATTTAGAGGGGGGAATGGGAGGTATATTTAATTCCTGAAACGTCTTCAAGCTTCTTCATATTCGGATTCTACTTTGTTTGAGCTTTAGGAAAAAAAAAATTCAATGGCCATTAACAGAGATAAATTCTCTCTCTGTTCAATAACTTTATAATTTAGTTCCTATACTAAAAATTAATAGAGCCCCAGCTCCTAAGGATCTAAGGGACTGGTGGTGCCCACACAGACATCTTTCTGCTCAAATGAACCTTTTACCTGCAGTCCCTGTGTACCTCTCACTCAGCTCCATTTCAATCAGAGTCATTTTCTATTAAATTTTAAAGAATAGGACACAAAATGATGGAATTTCTATAGACCTGCAATTTTTCTAAAATGTCTTCTTCATTTATGAGACTATGGGGAAAACCAACTCAATTTGCCAAATTTGCATAAATATTACGTCGATTTTCCAGGGCTAATCACAACCTTAATCCCCCATTCTGATTTGTGTAATCAAACTTGAAGGGTTTTTATTTTTTAAGAAGTACAGCACATCGAGCACGTATTTATTGATACAGGTTTGGTTTTGCCACAGGCTTCTTTAAAACCCAAGTTTAATCAGAAATTTTCATTTGAAATACGCCATTTGAAGCAAATGGTTGATATTTGTTTTATCATGTTGCAGAAGTTTTGCTATGAGATGTCACCAATATTTATATATTATTCTTTAATGGTGAGGGCAAATTGTTGTTGGGAGAACAAAATCCTTCATTTTTTAATATAACATATTCTTGAAGTTCTGCGTGTGAGCAGCCCAAGAATCTCCCTGTAAAAAGTTCAGGTTCCCACTACAAGGATTCCAGAATCCTCATTAAAAATAATTTAAACAATTAAAAGCCTGATTTTCCCCACTAAATGCGGACGACACAACATTTATAACCACATATCCAAAATGATTGCTCACCCCCGAGGGAACAGCACCCAAAATCCCCAAGGAACGAGGTGTCAGTGCCTTAATTAGAGGATGGTGAAGCCACAGCTTCCCTAAATTGGGGTTTTTATCAGCGAGGGGGGAGAGGCTCCTCGGTGGCTGCCAGCAGCTGCCTCTTGCAGTGTGCTGCTGCTCTCTGCTGCTTTCCAGCGCCGCCGGAGAGCACCGGGAGCAGCCCGAGCTGCCCACGCCAGGAATGAAAATATTTATTGCCAGAGTGCTGACACGGTGAGGAGCGAAATCGTTGTAACCTCGCAGGAGTCTCCGTGAGGATGGGAAATGCTGTCTCCCAGGGATTTGCTTAGCGACATAATTTACTCCAAAAGTAAGGAAAAAGTTATTGCTTGGTTAATTCCCACTGCAAAGGAAGTTGCCCAGCACAAGAAATTTTCTATTTTTGCTCTGTCACAAACACCCTGAAATGGAGTTTTGGGTCCCTCCAGCAGAAGTCTATAAAAGAAGAGGGATGGAAACAAGAGCTGCTTCCCCTGGCCCTGCTCCTGAACATTGCAGTGCCTGATGTGGATTCAGCTGTTCCTGGCCTGAGCAGGGAGGGGGGAGCTCATTCTCAGCAGTGGGATGGGTGAAAATGCCCACAGTGAATTAAAACCAAGATCAGGATCCCCAGTTCCTCCAGTCCTGCACTCATCCCCTTGGATAAAAGGAGGCACAGCAAGGAGAGAGGCAGGAAATACTGATTTCATTCTGCATCCTACTCAGCATCTCCAATAATCTCATTACTACTAGAATTTTCCCAGCTATGTCCTAGGAATAATTATAGATATAAAAAATATACATATATATTATATATATATATGTAGAGAGAGATATATAGGTATAGATATAGATATATAGAATATATAATATAAATAATATATTATTTATATTTATTTCTATAATATTTATTTCTAATATAATATAATATAATATAATATAATATAATATAATATAATATAATATAATATAATATAATATAATATAATATAATATAATATGACATAATAATATTGTAATAAGATATATGTTATAATAAAATATATGTTATAATAAAATAATATATAATAGAAATAATATACTAGTATAATGTTATGAAAATAAAATATATATAATGTTATAATAAAAATAATATAACTAATATGTAAATGATGTATTACCTAGGAATAATGTGTATTTATTATGTAACAGACTAAATAATTCCCATTTGACTATGAAAATATCTTGGAATACTGCTGTTACCAGTGCTGTGCCACCTTACCTGCAATTCAGACACTGAGTATAAAACACACCTGGAGGAATCAGGATCTCTGTGCCAGCCCTTGCTTCACCAAACTCAATTTATCATCCCTGCTTCCTCCCTGCACCAGTTTCTAGGCTGCAATTATAAATAACAAAGGACAAATTCTCAGTTTCCTGGAGAAAATGGCCCCTGATGGTTGTTTTAGGAACACACATTTTCCTGTCTTTTTGGAAAGATACAAATATCTAACTTTCTATGTTGATAAATAACATATCACAGTGAAATTCACTTTTTTTTCCCCTTTCAATTGACTGTGAGTGCAGCAAACTGAATTCCCTCAGGCTGGTGAAAAATAGGTCAGCAGTGTCCAGGCTTTCTAAAGATATTCCTCCCTGAAAGGCATCTCCTGGAAAGGCTCACCAAATTCAGATTCCTTAAAAATGGCAGTGAAACTTCCACCCAGCTCCCACTGCCCTCCCAGGCACTCTGCAGTGGCTCTGGAATACAAAAGAATTGTCTGGGACCCAAATATCTGGAAAATAAATTCGTCTTATTTCCAGTTCACAGGGAAATTCACTGGCCTCACGCAGATCTTTTAAAGCTCCTTTTTTTCACAGTAAACCCAACTCAGACTGAAAGGAAACATCACAAAAGTGAACTTAATTCCTGCTAAATTAGTAAATATTTAGGTTTTGCTTTAAATTATGAATAACTTTTGAAACAGTAAACTCACCTTGGACTGAAAGAAAACATAACAATCGTAAACCTGATTTATGCTAAATTAGTAAATATTTAGTTTTTGCTTTAAATTATGAATAACTTTTGAAAACAAGCAGATTTTGTGACAAGGTAACTCCAGCAGTTGGGCTGTGTGTGGTTAATGATGCTCCTGTACCCCTTCAGACCAGCTCCAGGGGCTGCATAATTGTTTTTCTGTCAACCTATAAATTCTTGAGTAACAACAAAATTATTGTGATTTTTCTTCCTAAATTATTCATATCTCACAAAGTACATAAGCAGGCCCATGAATCACTGAGCATGTAACAATCATATCTAATGGCATTCCTTCTTTTAAGGAAAAAAAAAACCAAACAGGTTTGACTTTGTAATCTTGTTCAAAAATTAGTGTTCTAATCTGATATTTACATTTTAAACTTGAAAGTTCCCTTGATCAGAGTTTTTGTCTGAAGGATTGCTTTTAATCATGTTTTCCACTTTTAATTCTATTAGGATTATTAATATCACTGCAAGAAATAAATTGGGTTTATAATGAACTACAGCAGGGCTCATAAACTGTGCTTAAAGTGATGCAATTACTTTCAAAATCACTCTAAATTGTTTGTGTTTGACTTTTTAGGACTTAAATGCAAAACCAACATCTTATTTTTTTGTAGAAATGAAATAAATCTTTCAAGGAAACTTGCAATATACTAGTGACAATATTTATTTTACATTCCCTGGCTGCAGTGCTGAAGCTGCCACTTGTTCTTAGGTGTATTTAAACTGAAAAATACAGCCCAAAATTTAAATAATAACTTCTATTTCCAGAAATAGGGAAAGAAATCAAGACAACTCTCAGAATTATTAACTCACTTTTCTGTAGTGAACATGATTAAGGGGTTACAGCAAAAGCCAATATAAATTAAATGGCCACAGTAAATAATACATGAGGCAAAATCCCCTTTGTTTCAGGAAAAGTTGCTCTAAACCAGAGCCCTAAGGGCATTTAACTATTAAAAATACCTAAATTTCATTCAATAATAATAACTTACATCAGGGAGATCTATAATTATGGTTTGTGAGGAGATTTAGGTCAACACACAAGGTAAGGTGAGGACAGATTTAACTTGTGCCTAAGTCAATGGAAGGTCAGCAGGAGAAAAGCTCTGGATATTGCTCCAGGGAGAGAGAGGGGAGCAGGAAAAGAGCACAAAAACTGATTTTTCAGACAACATGAGAGTACTAATCATAAATATTTAGGAGTTCAAATCCAATCTTTAAATCCAGAATTAATTTACAGCGGGGAAAAAAGTTAAGAACTTTGTGTTGAACTGGGTCCACCTGCACGTAGTTCATCAACTGGTGAGAAAAAGAGTGAAATTAAATCTAAAAATATTTCAGTAAAACAAAGGTTTGCATCAGCAGCCCCAAAACTTCAGGAAAACAAACCAACCCACCAATGTTTAAGCACAATTTGGAGACAGCAGCAGAAAAGGGCATTTCTTGGGGTAACTCATTAGCACCGTGCAGTCTCAGGTGAAACATTTATCAAGCATACAAAAAGGCCTAAAAGTGAAATATAGTAATTAAGAGCTGGGCTTTATCGATTGCAGGGCTTAAGTAATTTTTCAGAAGCCAGGTAAGATTTAATAAGTATAAGTAGTTAAAGATCCTGCCCTGGCTCTGCCATCAGGGTGTAATTGAGGCGGTAAAAAAGATCAGCTGAACGTGTGTTGATTACCACCTTATCTTTGAAAGGCAATTAAGCACCTCAATCATTGCAACAAGATTTGATTGTGCAGCCTTTATTGGACATTGATCTTTCAGCAGAGCAGCTGCATTTCCCATTAAGTGACAGCAGCAGAGTTTAACTGGGACACCCGAGCCCGCTGACCCGGCCCAGGGGTGACAGCGCCGCTCCTGCAGCTTCAGGTGCCCACAAGGATCATTATTATTTAAAGAGGTGCTACAAGGAGGAGCCACCTGATCCTCGGCGTTTCGTTTCTCTGGAGTAGTTAAGGGAGGTGAAACAAAGCTCTGGGACGTCATCTCTGCCTCATTTAAACATCAGCAAAGAGATAATTAAGGCGAGGCTTGCAGGGGAGCTAAACTTTGTTTTGAATGGGAGGCAGAGCAGATCAAATCTGTCAGAAGTCAAAAGGGTCATCCTGTGGATCAATTATCCCTGAGTGCTGCAGAATTTTTTGAGACAGGGTGGTACAAATCTTCCTGGCCTCCAATATCTTGCATTCAGGCCAAAACCTGAGCGATAAAAAATAGAGAAGTTGGTATTTATAGCAAAACAAGAGTGGAAGTCAGATGAAACATCTCACCTTTGAAAAAAGCAGCTGGGTTTATAGCCACACATGATGAAAATTATTTCATGATTTAATAACTGAAGTTATCCCTGACAAAGAGCTCATTTTCCCTCTGAAGAAGTGCAAGCCCTCATGAAAGGAACGAGCCATCCCATATCTGCACTCTGCCCTCAGACATCTCCCAGTTCATCCTTTAGCACCATCAACTTCCCGAGAGCAAGAGGTCCATTGATTTTCATGTAATACAAGAAAATATTACATTTGCTTAATTGTTACACAGTGAGATCATTGAACAAGAGATCAGGGCTCCATTTAATGCTGCAAGCAGCACGGAATTGCAGCAATCAATAGGGCAGTTTGTCAGGGATGTTCTCCAAGGAGCCCTGCCCATCACTGCAGGCCAGGGGCTGCTGCTGCAGCTATTGGAAAACAGGTAAGCAAAGTCAGCAGTGCCCATTATCAGAAATCAAACCAGCTGCAGGGAGAGGAGCTGCAGCTCCAATGAAGAGCTGTATTTATGGTCTGGTAATTAAAAACCATTTTATCAACCTTGTGTTGAGCCTAAACCTTTACAGCCAGGTATTGATGAGCTCTCTGGCAGTGAGTGAGCAGTATTTGACTTTAAACTTATGGGCTGCAGGGAAAATCAGCTCGAGGAAAATGCTAACTGCAATTTTTCTTGTTAATGAGGGTCCTGGTAATGCCATCTCTGTTTCTTTGAGGCATTTAACTTGTGGCAAGAATATTCTCCAAAATTTACCAGTGCAAGCACTTCTCTGCTGGAAGTGTTTATTGCTGCTTTTAGAAAAGCCACATGTGTTGCTTCATTAAGTGGGAAACACATTTTTATCTGGAATGAAGTTAAAAAGTATTTAAATGACATTATACTGTAGCTTGCTAAGGATTTATTGAGAAGTGATTACCCTTCAAAGCAGCCCCTACCCATTTCACATTTCTTTTTTGACTCGTGACAACTGGAATGACCAATTCCATCACCAGCTGAGGGATTTGGAACTGGCAGCATTAACTGCTGGCACTAAATCCCAGCACCAGCAGTAGATCCTGCACAGGTCTCCCTGTTTCCATTAATTCCAGATTTCCACCATCCAAACAGTTCCCCAAAAGCTTTTTATTTTTGCCCAGGTTTCCAACTGATATGAAGTCGTTTTGTCATTGTTTGTGCCTAAAGCTGTGCTTGGTTGCAACTGGAGCAATCAGTTATTTTGCATCCAAAAACTGAGATATTCTTGTAGTATTCTTCTCATTCTCCCCATTAATTAAAAGCACCAGCAATTTGTGAATTAGCACAGGGAGCTAAATCTTCTACATCACTTAGATTTTGTACTTACCTATAAAGCAATCAAAAGAAAAATAACACCACACATCTGGAGCTCAAGAATTGCAAAAGATACAAGCACCAAATGTATTTTGGACATTTTATTTAAATATCATTTCAAGAAATGTGATACAGCCATTTTGCACTTGTTTTAGGGTGGGCTTTTTTCCCACCAAAGACTCTTCCAGGTGATGGTGACCACTCAGTGCCAAGGATTTATTCAGACCCAGTGACAATTAATTCATTATGAAATACCTAGACAGGATCTACACCTGAGCAGCTTGATCTTTTCAGGAACATTCTGGAAAAGTCAGTGCATTCACAGTTTCCTTGCTCACAGGCTACAATTCAGTTCTCTAAGTTGATAAATGCATCTCTTTAATGAAATGATCACAAGTTTGTCCAGCAGCACCAGTCCCTGAGCTCCAGACACACCCTCAGAAATTCTAATTCTTCAACCTCACACCTCTGCACAAATAAATCTCTCACAACCAAAAAGTCCAGGCAGCTTCCTGAAACAGCACACTGAGTATGAGAACACAGTATAAACCCCAATTTTTTTAGGTGTTTTCAGTCAAAGGCAGCAGATATTTGTAGCCCAGAACCCACCAGAGGACAGCTATTCAGCTCAGTACATGGCTCCTTCATCTTCTTTGTTTAGAAAATAAATGGTGACTGGGCCATGGCTGGTGTGAACAGTCTCTGTGACACGGGCAAAGAACCAGGAGCCAATTCCATACAGTAAAGTTGGGATGCCTGAGGAGAGATAAAAACACGTCACACACACTCAGAGTGAAATCCTAACTGCAAATTCAGAGCGAGGAACGGTGCTCCAAAATGAACTGAGAGGGGAAAAGTACCCCTGGAAAAGCTGCCTCAGAAATATTTTGTCTTTATTTAAATACAGCCACCAGTGCTCAACATCTTTCCTGTTGGCACGAGGCAGGAAGCAGGAAAATGCAGGAATTATTAGAAAAAGAAATCAGGAGGAGGAGAACATGAAAGAAGCAAAACATTGCCATGTACACATGATTTCTACTGATTAAATATTTATTTATTTATATATTTATATTTATATCTTCAAATACTAAACCCAAACTCCCAGAATATCCAGTTTAAGTTATTGGAGTCTATGTCAGAGCAGAAATTAAAAAATTAGGCAGTGAATCCATAGATCAACATGAAGCTGCTCTGGGGAAAATCAGATTAGTAGTCAAAACTACCAGCTCCAACAGAACTGCAATGGGCAAAAAGGTTCATATATATATATATATATATATATGTATATTTTTTTTAAAGCGACATGTTTTAGCCTTGCCAATTTATCCATCTATTACAGAAATTATTCTATTTATTACAGGGGAAAAAACAGAGCTGGATTAAGGCCCTGAGTTCAGAAACACCAAATTTAACATGCTTGAAGCTGAGTGCTTAAGCAGGATTCTGAGGGAAATAGATTGCCTTTTAAATAATGTTTTCCAATCATTTAAGTATGAAACATGAAGGGTAGTTGTGAGAAAAACAAAGGTGTGAGTGGGTGGAAGGAAAAAGGAAATCAGATTTAAAGGTGCTATTAAGAAATCAATCTTTTTGATTATATTTTCTCACTACATCAGGTCAGAAAATTAAGAGCAGCAGACACATTTTGAAAAAGTCAATGAAGGCTTGTGAAAAAAAAGGAAATTTTAAGAAATTAAATATGAAAATAAAGAATGCATGAAATGTTATAGCACTGGCACTGTCAATGCTGGCATACAAATAAGCATTGAATCTGCAGCCAAAGTTCTGGAATAATATACTTCAAAACTATATCTACTTTTATATTAATATGGTGCTGATAAAGCCTTTTTATTACAAGGGTTTCTATTCCAGCAGCACGTTAGGATCCAAGCAGCCTGACCATCCCTGCACCAGACACTGCCTGCCAGAGTTTCGCTCCAGAATTGCTCAGAGGACAAAGTTCCTCCCGGCACTCGGATTTCCAGCTGGAAAACGCTCCCTGCCAAAGGCGAGAGCGGCTGAAACCCCAACAGCGCGATCTGTGCCTGTCACAGGGGTCAGAGCCACACCAGCCCGGCCAAACCCCCGACAGGGCCGAGCTACGGCGCTGCCCTGCCCGAGCACACGGCTCCGAATGCCGGGACTGAGGGGACGGAAAGGAGAGAAGGGGAGGGAGAGCGGGAAAGAGAGGAGAGGAGTAAGGAGAAAGGGCGAGGGGGAAAGAGACGGAGGAGAAGGGAAAGGAGAAGAAGAGGGGACAGGAGAGAAAGAGAGGAATGGAGAAAAAAGAGGAGAAAGTGAGGGAAAGGAGAAAGAGAGGGACAGGGGAAATAGAGGAGAAGGTGAGGGACAGGGAAAGAGAGGAGAAAGTGAGGAAAGACAGTGAGAAAGGGAAAGAGAAGGAAAAGGAGACGGAGAGGGAGCGGAGCTGCCCGGTGCGAGCCGCGGTCCCGTCCCCCTCAGGCCGCCCCCTCAGGCCGCCTCTCAGGCCGGACTCACCGGCGTTGAGCACCTTGAGGGCGGTGAAGAAGGCGTCCTGCAGCGCCAGGTCCTGAGGTGCCGCACGGGAGCAGTGGTACTTGATGAAGGGGAAGCAGCCGGTGCGCAGCACCAGGTAGTTGGCGCCGTCCACGGGCCAGTTGAAGTGCGAGAGGCCGAACTGGTCGTTTTGCACCGCGCTGTACTTGACGCAGAACGAGGTCCAGTGGGGCAGGCGGCGCTGCCGCAGGTGCTGGCTCAGCACCTCGGAGGCGGCGGGCCGGGCCGGGGACGGAGCGCGGCCCCGCCACAGCAGCAGCGCCACGGCCGCGCCGTGCAGCCGCCGCAGCAGCGCCCGCATCCCGCGGGGCTCCGCGCCTGCGCCCGCAGCGCGCCTGCGCCGCCCGGGGGCGGGAACCGAGCGGGCACGGAGCGGGAATGGAACGGGAACGGAGCAGGAATCGCCCGGGAATTGAGGGAGCCGGACAACGGTCCGGGATCGCCCGGGAATGGAGAGGGAATGGCCCCGGGAACAGAGCGGCCCGGGAATGGAAGGGAATTCCCCCCGGTCTGGGCCCCTAATTCGGGAAGGACACTGAGGGGCTGGAGAGTGTCCAGGGCAGGGAACGGAGCTGGGAAGGGGCTGGAGCCCCAGGAGGGGCTGAGGGAGCTGGGAAGGGGCTCAGCCTGGAGAAAAGGGGGATCGGGGGGACATTGTTGCTCTGCACAACTCCTGACAGGAGGGGACAGCCGGGAGGATCGGGCTGGGATCAGGGACAGGAGGAGAGGGAACGGCCTCAGGCCGAGCCAGGGCAGGCTCAGGTTGGACGTTGGGAGGAATTTCTTCCCAGAAAGGCGGATTAGACATCGGGGCTGCCCAGGGAGGGTTGCAGTGCCCATCCCTGGAGGTGTCCCAGGAATTCCTGGGGGTGCCCCTCAGGGCTCTGGGCTGGGCACAAGGTGGGCATGGGCACAGCTGGGACTGGGTGACCCTGGAGGGCTTTTCCAGCCTCCGCGATTCTGGGATTCCGTGACAGACACACCGAGGCCGCGCTGGAGCTGCCCGTGCTGAGGGGATGAACCACCCTGAGCCCCACAGTGAGAGCATCACCAAAAAATGGACAATCGCGTTTTTAGAGAGGTTTTGTTGACACTGATGCTGAGGGAGCACCTGCAGCACCACCCAGGCTCAGGAGTGTATCCAGATTTACCTGGCAGACCTCCCTAAAAGCCTTCAAGTGTCAGACCCCTCCAAAGAAATATTTTAAAATTACAGCCTATATTCCATTTTTCTAATTAAAAGCTAAGGTTTTGAACCATTTAACATTCTATTTGAGAGGGGGGGAAACGTCCAGAAAACTGAGAAATGCAAACAGATTTTTTTCTTTCAATAATTGCAAGCAATATCTCAAACTCAGCAATCTTAGACCATGGAGCTATCCAGTATGAACATGCTAATTAATCAGTTACTACCCAACAATATGCCCTGATTATTTACTGTACTACATGTGTGTAGAACAAGTAATTATTAATCATCACCAGCAACAAATTTCCCCTTCAAGTTCACCTCCCTGTAATTAATAGAGCATATAGTTTAGCTCTAATATCTTTCTTTAGTGGTGGCTGAGGATAGAAAAGTTAGAATGTGGTATTGTGCTGAAGGGGTGAAATAAAGTATTGAACCTTAAAAGTGATACAATGCTGTTGTGTTTCATTAATTACATTAATGAAGGTTGTCAATGATTGTAGTTCTTAATCTTTTGTTCTTCATCAATATAACAAATACTGCAGTCTAAAATGAAATGCAGAGGATCTGTGCAATGTAACAGGGGATGCCTCGAGCTACAGTATCCTGTTGTTAAATGGGTTTGATACGAGTTTTTAAGGATAGCCTTAAAGATGCAGAGATTTGTTACCTTAACCTAGAGGGAAGGTGATGAATTCTCCTGATCTTGAGGTGCTGGAGATATTCCAGGAAAGAGGGAGGGTGAACATTTCATTTCAGAAGACATCTGGAAATTGTGTTGATAAACTGCTTGTTTTTTTTTTCTCTGTGCTCAGAGTTGTCATTCTAAACGTGGAAATGTGGGCTAAAAGCTTTTTTTATTTCTTTTACCCAGGGCTTTAAACCCAACTACCTAAAACAGGAGACCCAGTTTCCAGTCTCATCAGCTCCAGGTAGCTCTTTCAGGAGACTGACCTGGTCTGTGCTGCCCTGAATTCTGGCTCAAACAAAATCCACCAAGTGCTGCCAGTTAAACAAACATCTCCATTTCCAGCTCTGACTCCTGGGGAGCACAAATCCTTTATTTTAATTGTCTGCATCCACTGCAGTTGCTGCCAAACCTGCTGGCCCTCACCTGCTTCCACGAGCATTCCTGCTCTCCCTGCAGCTGAGCAGCCAGCTCCAGCTTTTGCCCAAACCTGGCATTTTTGGGGCAGTTTCTGATGGAGCCAGCTCCAGCTTTTGCCCAAACCTGGCATTTTTTGGGGCAGTTTCTGATGGAGCCAGCTCCAGCTTTTGCCCAAACCTGGCATTTTTTGGGGGAGTTTCTGATGGGAAGCCACACTTGGGCCACCTTTAATCTTTTGCTTCACACTTGTTCTGTTTTCTTCCCATCCATTTCACGTTCTGAAATTCAATCTACAGTTCAACAACTCTATTACTCTTTTAACGAGTGGGAATAAATAATCCAGTAGTGTGAACAGAATATATTCCTGACTTTTTAACAACATTATAATTTCATTTTAAATCTGCAGCATTGCTAAAACCCACATTTTTGGCACCAGCAGCATGGGAGCTGGATGTGAGAGACTGCCAAGCAGTTTTCAATCCTTCCATCAGCTCAAGGCTCAGAAGTGTTAGTAGTAATTAAAAACTTTCTTTTTCCCCCCCTCAAAATACATTTCACACTTTGCACATGCTGTGAAATCTCTCTCACCAAGGGAACTTTCAGGTCACTTGTTTCCTGCAAACACAGGTACAGTTTTCTTTTGTCGGGGCAGAACAAAGGCAGAAGGAAGTGCAGGTTCCATTTCCTCCCAGGACACTGCAGTCTATCAAGTGCCAGTGAACTAATGAGCCTCTCAGACCTTATGTTGTTCTGGCTTGGATCAAGGCTTCCTTTTCCTTAACCCTTTGCACACCAGCTCAAGTGCAGCTAAATTCCACCTTGGCAAAGTCTCTGTGGGCTATCCAAACCCAGCACCACACTGAGGTAAAACAGCAATAAAACCAGGAGTTAAAAATACTCCTGTGGATTTTTGTTTGAAGCAGTAACCAGCATTTATGCAAATGTTTTTATCTGCAATGAATTAATTCTGTGATCAAAGTGGAAGAGGAAAAAACTCCACAGAAAATAATGTGTCATGCTGAGGGATCAAAGATTTGCTGTCAGGAAAACTGGGGGCTGATCTCATGCAACTTCTTGGTCTTGTTTAGTATTTGTGGTAAAACTGGTTTGGCCTGAGCTGTTTGGGAACTAATCCCAAGGATATTTGCTATTCCTAGGATAAAAGCTCCATGCAGTGAGATCTGCTCTTCCTTAGTAAAATGTGGAGTGTGTTGTCTGTTGGGATATTAAAGATTTGATTGATAAAGATGATTTTACAAATATGATGTTGTCCTTTAACAACAGTGCACAGCAGTTGTGACCAAAAGGGTCACCAGTGTCCAAAGTGCAGATGGACAGACCTGCAAAAGCCATGGAATTCTGGGAATCACAGTGCAAGTAGAATTCTATTGATGAATTAGTGCTATTACTGTTCTTTTTGATAATTTGAAAATGACCATGAAAGAACTGCTGCAAAAGTGTTTAGATAACAGAAAAAGCAGCATAACAATAGAGATGGCTCTGCAGGGGAATGAGGGTTGCTGGGATTACTGATGAAGTGGGGCTTAAATTAAAGCATTTATAGGCAAAAGACCCATGGAATAGTTTGAGTTGGAAGAGACCTTAAAAATCCTCCAGATCCAACCCCCCTGCCATGGCAGGGACACCTTCCACCATCCCAGGCTGCTCCAAGCCCCATCCAGCCTGGGCACTGCAGGGATCCAGGGGCAGCCCCAGCTGCTCTGGGCACGTGTGCCAGGGCTGCCCACCCTCACAGGGGAAGATTCCTTCCTAATACCCCAGCTAACCCCAATGTCCTTCAGTTTGAAGCCATTCCCCCTTGTCCTGGCACCCCAGGTCCTCCTGAGGAGTCTCTCTCCATCTTCAGGGCCACCCTGAGCTCACCCCAAGCTTCTCCTGTGCAGGTGAACCATGAGCCATGCCAGCTGTGCCAGCCTTTCCTCCCTGCAGAGCTGCTCCATCCCTGCCAGTCTCTGCATCTGCCCACCCTGGCAGTCTCTGCACTCCTTTCTTTCAGTGCTCAGTGTTTCAGCCTGTTGGAAAGGGAATTTGGGCTCCCAGGGCTCTTTTCAGTGGATGTGCTCCCCCTGCTCAATCAGTGACAAAGGCAGCACGACCCCATTAATGAGATTTTTAACCCACGTGCTGAACTCCAGGAATGCCAACAGGGACATGAGGAGCATTGGGATGATCCTGTGCTTTCCAGCCAGAAAGGTGGGATGTTCCCAGTGCCACAGGCAGCAGCCACAGAGATTTTCTGTCTCAGTTAATGCTACTTCACACACCAGCTCAGAAGGAAAACCAAACCTGCTCTTACAGATGAGGAAGCCTTTCCAGAAGCATAAGGAATGAGGCACTTGAACATTTTCTGTTAACTATTCTTTCAGAGCATCTGCTTCCCAAGGTTGCTCTTCTTCCAATCTCAGTTTGTTTTCTGCTGTAACTCCTAGAATTGCTTCAATGTCTCGAATTGCCATCTGTAACAGATTCCAGGAATACAAGTTATTTAATGGCCATTATAATGGAATCCAGCAGCCAGGGTGCACAGCTGGCAGTGCCTGCCTTGAAGAGGTAACAGGGTTACACGGGACAGGATGCACCAATTAAATTTAATATTACTTTGGAGACACTGGGGGAAATTATTAGTAAATATGTACAAATCCCAGGTAAATAAAAATACAATTTGTGCTCCTAATTAACTAACAGGTGTTTTATTTCACATATGTTCGTGCACAATGGAGAAAACTTCTCTGTTTTATTTTTCCTCAGTGGTTGCTTTTCATTCCCTCATATTGAAAAATGAGATTTTTTTGTTGTTGTTGTTGCTTATTCTGTAACATGTTGAAATTTAATTATGTCTTCCCCAAAATCTGTCATTTCACACTCTACTGGAAAATCCAGTCAGGGTGGAAAGAAATCTGCTATAAATTATGTGACATGACTGAAGATACAAATCTAACACAGCGTTCCCCTTCACCTTTCACAAAACACACACAGCATCTTGGAAAGTTTTTATAAAGTTAAAGCAAAAGGAGCTCCCTGTGGGCAGCTGAGCAATTCTGTGGGATCAAAAGCAGCTTTGTGAGGAGGGCCTGTCCCAGGGCACGGGCTTGGGTTGGTGATTCTTTGCTGGTTTTGGCTGCAGGGTGGGGGAACCTCCCCAGGGTGAGCCCCTGAGCTTTGTACTCCCCCTCTTGGATGGGCACCTTCCAACAGCACAGAGAATTGGGAACAAAATCCACCTGGAAAGGGATGGCAGGGTGAGGGTGGGAAGGAATGGATTAGTGGCTGCCTCTCTTAGAAGAAATGAGTGTTAATAATCCAAGCAGTTATTACCAACTGAGAGAATTGTTTCTAATTTAAGATTCTTACCTTGATGGTGTCCCTTTAAAATAAAGCAGACAATTGTGACAGAACTGTGTGAGGCAGTGCCAACAGCTCCTTTGCTCTTCCAAAGGACACTCAGGAACATTAGATTACAAATAATTTCACTCTCAAGGATGCCTCTTTTCAAAGAAAAAGTTTCAAACTTAAATTTAACTAACGGGTTCCGTGGGAGACCCACTACACTGACCCAGACACTGTAAACCACACACAGGCAGTGATAAAAAAGGAATGGTTTAGCACTTGTTTATGATCCAGCATGAGGTATTTGCAGGCCTTGTACAGAAATTAACCAGGATCGTTAGTTAATTAACACCTCACCTTAAAATTGGTCTCGCCTTGCATATTAGGTGCTGATATTTCTTGATGGATGATGAAGAGATTGCGAGCAAAGGTCAGGAGGACCCCCTGGAGATCCTCTCCGATTGTTCTGTTAATGATATCCAAACAAATGAGTTTACCAATGATTCCCTTCACATGCTTAAAAACAATCGCCCTCTCATTTGTGCCTGCCTGGTGCTGGAATTTAATGAGGATTTTCAATCTCACAAGGTGAAAATCTTCAGGGAGATATGAAAGATGAGGCTCCATTTTAACTTGTCAACGGGAAGGATTTGTGTAATAAATAATTTTTATTAATCAACTTAGCAGAAGTAAGCAGAGAGGTTTCAGCTACTCCAAGTAAAAGGTGACTGCTGAGGAAGGACTGAGGCAGCAGGACACTTGGAACACCCACATCACTTGGGAAAAACTTCAGCCTAAAATGTGGGCAAGACATTTCAGCAGGATCAGCATTCCTTGGATTGTTGTGGCTTTTGAGGCTCTGGTTTCCCAGGTCCACACAGACTCCCCACACCTCACGGGACAGGGAATTTCACTGAGGAATAATGTACCTCATGCACTGGAATCGACCACAGATCTCTAATGGAATAAAATAGGTAATTCTCTGAGATGTTTCAGGTATTTCAGTTACTTCATAAGCTCCAACTCCTACAACCTTGAAAATAGCTCCCAATTAAGGCTATGAAGTTGCATTGAAAATGTGCGGCAGACAACAGGAATTTTCTTTGTTGCAAGTTGAGTTTATTTCTTCTTTCTTCTACCAAAAAATCAGATTTTTCCTTCCTGCAGAGGCTTTTTCTGTGCTGGGAGATCGTCAGCAGATCCCATTTCTGCCCTCCCTCTCCTTTTTAGTCCTTCCATGTCACTCATGCTCTCCAGAACTCTAAACATTTTCATTGCCTCCCTCTCACAGAACAGCAGGATTTCTTCCAGCATCTCCCAGGATTCACTGTTTATCTTTTTGCACAGGAAAAAGACATTGTTTAATTCACAGATCCTGCTCCCAAAACCTCCTTGTTCCTCATATTCATTACTTCTCTCTAAATGTAATTTCTTTCACCTGGTTCCAGCCAAACCTAATTCTATTTCTCATATTGTTCCTTCAATTTGTGGAGATCATTTTGAATTCTGTTCCTGCCCTCCAGAACACTTGCAGGCACATCCAGCACTTGAAGAAGCTGTTTTGTTATCCAGGTCATTAATGAAATAGCTGCAGCACCAAAGGAATACAGAACAGGCTGAGAGCACAACGCTGCAGCTCCTCCCTCATTACAGCCCATTTGGGCAGGAGACTTGGGCAAGAACAATGTAAAAAGGCATTAAACTTCACCCTCCTTTGCCTCCTGGAAGTCAGGCCTTTAATAATGTTGCCTGTAAGAGCAAGGCTGTGCTGATCCACGGCAGGGATTGCTCCTGAAGGGAATGCAGCTCTCCTGAAGCCAATTCCAGCAGCTCCTGAGCCTGCAGTGCCACCAGCCCCGGCTCAGCACAGCCCTGGCCTTTCTTTATTGCTGAAATGCTGAAATGCACCCTAAAACTGCCCCAAAGGCCAGTCCTGGGACAGGTCAGGGCCCTTGTCACTAGCCTTTGTCACTCTCTACACATCCAGGGTGTCCCCAGCTGTTTGTCACCCTGGGTTAGGGACACTCCACACTTACATCATTCCCAGGCTGTGTCGCTTCTGGTCTTCATACAACACAAAAACTGTTCCCTGTTTTTCCTGTAAATGAAGACAAAATTGCTTTATTTATTCCCCAAATAGTGGGAATTGTGATAAATGTGTCACAGTAAGTACACACCCAAACTAAGGAGGGCTGGTTTGGGATTGTGTGTAAGGAATTCTTGCTCAGTTTAAATAGATTATTGTTTTAACTTATTGTAGAGAATACAATAAATACAGCAGTCTATTTCACAGCAAATATTTGGGTTTCAAAGCAGTAAGGGATGGTCAAAAGTGTCTTAAAAATTATCTCCTTACACAGTTATTTTTGTCAAGAAGCAGGTTAACCCCTAAAAGTCTTATACACACTTAAATTGAAAGAAAAATAGGTGTATGTAGCACTTGGGGACATGGCTTAGTGGTGAACATGGGGGTGGTGGGTTGAGGGCTGGATGATGTTAGAAGTCTTTTTCAAGCCTAACAATTCCATGATTTATGACTTACATTGCTAGAAGTGGTTTTACCATAAAAGACTTCACAAACAAAAATTCTGCAGGAGGAACATCACATTTGTCTCATGTTTCCTGCTCTTACCTGGGGGTCAAATCCAATGCCGTGGGCTTTGCAGGTGTGCAGGAGGAGGCTGTAGGAGATCCCTGAGAGGCTGCAGTGCCTCAGCTGGCTGCTGGCCACGGCACACCGGGGGCTGCTGGGGGCAGGCTGCAGAGAACACCAGCATTGCTCACTGTCACGCCAGCTCGGGGCACAGCCCAGCAGCTGAGGGCTGAATTGCTGCCTTTGCACCCAGGATTCCTCATTGTCACCATTTATATCAGAGCCCAACAGCCAAATGCTGAATTGCTGCCTTTGCACCCAGGATTCCTCATTGTCACCATTTATATCAGAGCCCAACAGCCAAATGCTGAATTGCTGCCTTTGCACCCAGGATTCCTCATTGTCACCATTTATATCAGAGCCCAACAGCCAAATGCTGAATTGCTGCCTTTGCACCCAGGATTCCTCATTGTCACCATTTATATCAGAGCCCAACAGCCAAATGCTGAATTGCTGCCTTTGCACCCAGGATTCCTCATTTTCACCATTTATATCAGAGCCCAACAGCCAAATGCTGAATTGCTGCCTTTGCACCCAGGATTCCTCATTTTCACCATTTATATCAGAGCCCAACAGCCAAATGCTGAATTGCTGCCTTTGCACCCAGGATTCCTCATTTTCACCATTTATATCAGAGCCCAACAGCTAAATGCTGAATTACTGGCTTTGCACCCAGGATTCCTCATTGTCACACCATTTATATCAGAACCCAACAGCTAAAATGCTGAATTATTGACTGGCTGTTCACAAGGGATGGAGGGACAGGACAAGAAATGGATTCAGACTGATTGGGTGGGGTTAGGTGGGATATTGGGAACAAAGTGTTCCCGGGGCTGGAATTCCCAGAGCAGCTGGGGCTGCCCCTGGATCCCTGGGATGTCCCAGGCCAGGCTGGATGGGTTTGGAGCACCCTGGGACAGTGGAAGGTGTCCCTGCCATGGCAGGGGTGGGATGGGATGAGCTTAAAGTTCCCTTCCAACCCCAAAACCATGCTGGATCCTGTGATTCCATAAATGGCTTTTTGCCAGTGAACTCAGCATGGAGTAAGGCTCCATTTGGAGGAATTCCTGTTCCTCACAGGCTCTGCTGGACACAGACATTTCCACAAACCCCTGTTTGACAGATCACATCCACAGAATTGCTCCATGAAGCCCATTTTGGTGTTTTCATAGCTTCAGTGGTCACTGAGCTCTGTGAGAGCACTGGATCCAGCCTGGCCTTGGACATTCCAGGGATGCAGGGGCAGCCACAGCTGCTCTGGGCTCCTGTGCCAGGGCCTGCCCACCCTGACAGGGAGGAATTTATTCCCAATATTTATTCCCACCTGACCTTGCCCTCTCTCCCCCTTGGATTAAGGTTGGTGCTGCATC
Source organism: Melospiza melodia melodia (assembly GCF_035770615.1). NCBI lineage: Eukaryota > Metazoa > Chordata > Aves > Passeriformes > Passerellidae > Melospiza > Melospiza melodia. The sequence goes on along the minus strand of NC_086208.1, from coordinate 19,437,593 downwards.
AAGTTTAAACTCCCACCAGTGCCAGAAGAACAGAGATGTTGCTCTGAGGAGCTCTGTTCCAAACCAGGGCTTTCCTGGTGCTATTTTTAATGTCCCTGGGAACAGGGACACTGCACATCAAAGCCTGTAATTTACAGTATTTCCCCTAAAATGATATTTGTTTTGACATTGACTCATTTAAGTTGACGTAGCTGAAATCCTGATCTAATACATCTCTGCCTGAAAATTAATCATGTTTATAATATTCTGAGAATTAATAACACCCATTGCTCAAGTCATTAACTTAAAAAAGGAGCTTCCAAAATCTGTTTCTCTGCAGTAGGGGACCACAAATAAATGAATGCTTGATAAAATAATCCAAGCAGCAGTTTAACAAGCGTAAACTTGAATGTGGCTGCAATAACACAGAACTATTGTTTAAGGGTTGGCATCAGGTTGATGAGGTGCTTATTTCAGCTACAAAGCATGCATACACATGCATAATGAACTGCAGGATGAATTATTAATGTGTTGCTTATTTAGCCTCATCTGTCTAGAAGATAATGTATCCTAACTATAATGAGTGATTGGTTTTGTACATAATTACAGGAGCAGCAGTATCTAGGAAATTTGTTCTTTCAAAGAAGGAGTTCTAAAAATAAAATCCCTGCACAAACTGCGGGGCTGCTCCGTTTTATCAAAATCAGCCCTACCAGCATGGAGAATATCTAATAAATTAAAAGGGACAGAATCATTATTAACATCATAATTTTACACAAAGTGTTTTACTTAATCATTCATTACAGATCATGTGCAGTAAAAACATTTGTCTCTTGGTTTGTTTCTTTTTCTCTTTTCCTGGGAGACTGGAGTCTTGTAGTTAACTCTTCAGGAGATAAAAATCTCAGAAATACAGAAAGAATTAAAAATAAAGCATAAAATAACAACAATTTATGTTAATTCTGACAGAATTTTAATTAAAAAAAAGTTGCTACTTGATTACTTTTCATTTCTAAAACTTGGACTACTGGGACTAATCAGATCTAATTTACTTCTCTCCAACTAAAAGTGGTTGCTTGACGAGAACAATGGATCAAGAGCTCGTTAACCTCTAAATTACAGCTCCATGACATTTTTGGAATGGTGATACATCCCCTCCTCTACGGATAGAAAAAAGGGAGCTGTGAATCTTCTGTCAAAATATGGCAAACAGCTTTTGTTGTCTGTCCGTATGTGTATGTACACAGACAGACACTTCCTTATGCTGGCTTTTCTAAAGACTTTTCTTCCTATTTTATAGAGCCCCAGAATATTTGTGTAGGGAAGGGACCTTGAAGCTGATCCCATTGCACCCCTGCCATGGGCAGGGACACCTGGGGCATCCCAGGGTGCTCCAAGCCCTGTCCAGCCTGGCCTTGGGATGGGATTGTTCCCCTTTAATTCCCACTGTGCTGTTAGCCCATGGCTTCATTAACCTGGTAAACTCCAAGAGCAGCAGTTTAAAACCTGAAGGGAGCAGATTCAGCTCCTCTGGAACAGAACATGAACTGGGAGTTCCATGAATGGTTGTATTCAGGAGCACATCACTGCTTACAGGTTTTGTCCCCTCGTGCTGGACGCCCTGGCTTTGGCTCTCCTTTGCTCCCAGAGGTGCTTGCAGGATGCTGGAGCCACAATCCATATTTCCATCTGTCAGGTACACCAGGAGCTGACTCAGGGCCAGCTGGTCACTGTAGCCAAGGTCAAGGTCTGTTGCCCACACCTAATCAAAAACAAAGAGGGGCATTCAAATAAATTAAAAAGAACAACAAGAAGAGCAAAATTCAGCATTTGTGAAGGAACATCTCTGCCTGGTTTTGTCCTGTGTGTTGGCATTCCGGTGCTGGAGCAGGGTTGGCAGTGATGGAGATGTGAGGAAGGAATTGCTGTCTGTGAGGGTGGGCAGGCCCTGGCACAGATGCCCAGAGCAGCTGGGGCTGCCCCTGGATCCCTGGCAGTGCCCAGGGCCAGGCTGGAGAGGCCTGGGAGCAGCCTGGGACTGTGGAAATGTTCCTGCCATGGCAGGGGTGGCACTGGAGGGGCTTTAGGGTCCTTTCCCACCCAAACCAGTCTGGGATTCTGTGATTCCACAAACCACTTCCAAACAGGAACAGCCAGAACTCTTCTGTAACTTCAGAACTAATCCTCCAGGGAGGCTGAGGGAAGCACCATGGATTCCTTCTGCAAGGCTCTCCACCCCAAGAGCTTGCTTTTCCCACTTTAAAAATCCCTGTGCCTACTCTGCCAGTGAGAGATGTTCCCACACACCAAGAGCTGCCCTACAGAGGACCCCTTAAAACAAATCTCCCAGTGAACAACTCGCCTCAGCCCTGGAATGGTAAATGGACTCATTATAAGGATATTAAGGGGTCAGGCAGCCAAGGCCTCTTGGAAAAGTGGAGTTAATTTCAGAATCATATGCACAGAGTAATGCCCTTTGGATAATGGGGAATAAATCACCCCAGTAACAGTTGTTAATGTCTAACTGCCAAGTATCTGTTGCTGTATTAAATATCCTATTTGTCAACTTAAATATTTCCTGCTGCACGGTCTAAAATGCAAATTGGATGCTAATGGCTGGCTTTACTTAGTAATAGGGGAATGTTCCCCAATTATAATACTTAATTTTCTTCAATAATTTATTGTTTATCATCACTTCTGTGAGACAGGAGGAACTTTGCTGTCCATTTCTCCTTTCCCACTGTGTGCCAACTTTTTCAATGAGCCAAATAATAATTATAAAGTATTCACATTGTGGGAGTGTTCCATTAATTTTGATAAATATTATCAACAAATCTGTGTCAATATGTCCTAGATCTTGTCTGAGCTGGGTTTTGCCCTTTCAATTAAAACTTTGCCCTCAGAAAGAAGTGACAAAGCTGAATGAGGGAACCAGGGAGTGAAAATCTCAGATATCTGAGGGCTGTTCACTGGCTCCAGGTGAAGTGTTTGCTCTTATCCCAGACTCTGATATTACACCTGATCTCAAAATCCACACCTGAAGCTTTACTGAACACAAACAGAGCTGCAGGAGGCAGCTGGACTAAAGGGGCACCATGAAAAAGGCAAAGGGTAGAAAAAGGTACAGCCAAAACATCCCTGTGACTGAAGTGAGTCCCAGAGCAAAATGCAGGGAATGGGCTGAGGATTTAACAGCAGATAAAACATTAACAAACATTCACAAAGCAGCCATCAGCAGTGGATGAATCCATTCCCCCCTCCCAGGGACCCACACAAACCCCACCAGGCTGGGGCAGATCCTACCTGGTCAGTGCCTACAACTCAAACAGGAGCAAATGACATTGTTTTCATTTCAGACGGAGACAAAACGCAGTAATTACTAGTGTGATGCATTTCACAGCACCTAAACAAAGCCCCAGCCCGCCAGGCTGGCCCCAGTGCCCAGGAGCTGCTCTGGAGCCCCTGCTCCAGGGAATGGCTCCCAAGGAAAGGGCTGGGAGAGCAAGGAAGAACAGAAAAAGCTTTCAGCAGGGCAACCTCTGTGCTGGAAATGATGAGATTGACCAAATACTGGTTTAAGGAGTTGCTGTTTGCATCCAGAGAGGATTAAATCGTTTTTGTGTGTGATTTCATCATCTCAGCCCCATTCCTGCTGCTGCCTGTAAAATGAAGAGTTTGGATCCACAGGGGGATGAAGGAAATGTCCATCCCCTCCCCTGCTGTAACAAAGGAGAGCTCCAAAACCCCCTTAAGCTTCACATTCTCCTCAGGTAAAGTCATTGTAATATTTTCATTTTCCAATCTAAGGTGTGGGGAGGAGAAGGAGGAGGAGGAATAGGAGGAAGGCAAACATGGCTGGAAGCCACCTGTCCACCTCCTTCCATCCCTGAGCCCGGGGCTGAACCACCCCTGCTGGAACTCAGAGCAGCCAAATGGTCACTCCTTGGTGCCAGCTGGGATCACCCCCAAGGACTGATTGCCTGGCTCGGGGCTCTCTGAGAACACTTTGGCTGTGGCCATGTCCCCTCCTGCCCTGGATGTGTCCCAGAACATCCCTGGCGTGGGGGAGAGAGGAAGAAGCATCAGATGGCACAAGATTTTCCAGCTTTATCCTAGCAGGGGATTCCCTTTTGCCATGGAAACACAAAAATGTCCTTTAAATCCCCTTTGTGCTGCTACAGAAATGGGAGAACATGGGGCCTGGACAAGGGGTCTGGCCACATAAATAATCTCCTCCAGTAAATCAGGAGCTCTTAGAGATGACCTGTGCAAAGGTGAAGTTTAAGTAAAGAATGATACAACCCTACAGATTAACAAACATCTATTAATGACCCCATCCCCATTTTCTGAGCATACACAATAAGGGCAGGCATGTAATTGTACACATTTATGATTGGTGGTGTCAGATCTTGACAGGACTGCATGGAAAATTAGCAGAACACATGGAGTTCTCATCTGAAGTGTGGGGATTTTCAGAATTTATGTTCAGAAATTAAAGTGGGACAGAACAGCCTAGAACTGATACTTGATTTTCAAAGTCCAAAGGCAGTAATTAAGATTTTAGATAGATTTAAGACTGGTTTTAGGTCAAGCTAAGCACAGAACAGATTAGGACTCTCCAGATTCCCACCAATGGAAACAAAAGGAGTTAGAAATACATCCTGCAAGACTTGCTGGCTGTTTATCCCAGGGAACATTTGCTTCCAGGGGACTCTCCTTGGGCACACACAGCTCCAGAGCCGGCGCTTTGTGCTGAAGACAGCTCCAGTGAATAAAGCCACAATTATGCTGGAATTCTTTACAGCTTCCATAAAAACGCTTCAGCGTTAGAATGTAAACTTGAGAAGGGAAGGAAACATAAATTCTTAAAGAGTTCCTAAATTACAGCTCGGCTCTCTCTGGTTTAGCTGTTTTATCTGCTTTGCTATCGACGGCTGCGTTATTGTGAAGAGCACCCGTGCTAGTTTTAAAGAAGTGCTTGAGTGATACTGTGAAAATGTCAATTAGTAAAATATTAATGCAGAGAGTGGCTTTTGTGACTTCCCAACCTGCGGGAGGATGGATTGGGGCGGTGCTGCAGGCTCTCCTCCGGCTGCCATCTCGTGGCAGCTGCTGGCATGGGCTGGGCTCGCCCAAAAACTCCAATTTTAGGGCTCTGCCACTCCTCTGTCCTGCTGGGTGATGGTTGGTGGCAGCACTCTGGCTCTTGTTGGAAGATAGCACAGAAAAATGTGTTGTTTTTTGTCTGGAGAAAATTGCTGGAATTGTCCAGCCCCAGCACTTTATCCAATTTATTATTCCCTCACTGTTAGGAAAGGCTGGAGCTGTGTAAAAGCCACCAGACCTATGGAAAAGGTGGCTTAGGATCCTGCTTCTCCAAATTATTATGTAAGGAAGTGGGTGTGTTAAATATTCCCAGTCAATGCCGTGGATTTATTTGGGTGCAGCTCCCAGCTGGGATCTGACAGCTCTGGGCAGGATTCCACTCCCAGGGACCAAGGTTTGGCTTGGAATGATCATTGTGGAAAATAAAGTGGGAATCAGAAGGGATTCACTCCAAATGATGCACCTCCACTTCTTCCCCATGACACTGAAAACAGCATCTCCATCTCCCTTCCCTCAGGATCAAGGCACAAACTGAAACTGAGATGGAAACAAATTCCTGAGGCAAACAGGGAATTGTGTGGAATCCCAGCTTTCCCTGCCCCTTGGATCTCGTGGCAGCCAAGGCTCTGTCTCCCCACTGAGACAACACACATTGTTCCTTATCCATCCTTTTCTCCTAGTGCTCCAAAAATCAATATTTTATTTTCTGTAAAACACACTTGGAAAGAATTCCTGAGTATCCTGTACTTCCAGGAGCTACATCTGAGCCTCCCACCTACTGCATTCAAGGGGACCCTTGTGAAAGGAGTGAGCAAATGTTCCAAGGGTCTGACAGGATTTCTTGTTTGCCAAAAAAATGGTGCTTTCAGGAACACAAGCCTTTGTGTGATCTCTCTCTCACAAGACAGATGGCCTCATTAATTGCCTCCACATCCAGTTAAATTTAAAAACCTGTGCTTAAATAATGTTAAGGTTGTGGTACATGCTGATAAACATAGGAAATGTTAAGGTAAAAATCAGCTAGGAACAGGGAAGAAAACCAAGAGGGAACAGACAGGAATTCTAAGAAGCCACAATAATCACTAAATGATTTAATGTGTCCTTGTTTGTGCCAGGAAATGTCACAACCTCAATAATCCAGGAAGCAATCCTGCATTTCAGTGACCTCCTGGCTTGAGTGGAGCAATTGGCAGAACTCCCATGGATTTCCATGGGTGAGGATGTCATCCCTTCCTCTTTTTAAAGAACTTCCCATGGAACTTGCCCAGTATGGCTCACCCAGAGTTCTGACTGCAGTGCCTTGCACATCCATTTTGGGAGTCAAATATAGCCGGGATCTGAATTGCAGAGCTCACAGATTACTGTGAGGGCAGGCCCTGGCACAGGTGCCCAGGGAAGCTGGGGCTGCCCCTGGACCCCTGGAAGTGCCCAAGGCCAGGCTGGATGGGGCTTGGAGAAACCTGGGACAGTGAAAGGTGTTAAAATGAGGGGATGGAATGAGATTATTTTTAAGGTTCCTTCCTACCCAAACCATTCCATGATTCCATGATTATTCTGATTCTCTTGTTCACCACAGCCACCCTTACAGTGCTGTCAGCTCCCAAAAACCTCAAAGCTCCCCAGTTCCCCACAGCCTTAAAATCCAGAGATGCTCCCTTTTACAGTCAAACACATCCTAAACAGTGAGGTGAGGTCCTCAGTGAAGATCCCGGAAGAAAACAATGTCAGGAGAGTGAAAAACAAGGAGATGCCTCAGGTGCTGTTAGAATACCCCCGTGCTTCCCTCAGCTCGCATGCCCCAGAGTTTGGAAATAGTTTGTTCCAAAGGGCAAAGCTTTTTCCTGACATTTTTTGGAGTTCCATGGGAAAGTTGGGGTTTCTCAGCCTCAGGGAGACAGGGTGAGGTCCCAAACCTGCCCCACTCACCTGCTGCCGCCCCGTTTGGGGATGGGTGAAAGCCACGAAGTCCACAGAGAAGTAGCCCAGCACTCCTTTGGCTTTGCAGGCCTCCCCAACCTTCAGGCAGAGAGCCTGGAGAAGGCCGGGATCCACGGAACGCTGTGGGATGGTGGTGCCAGAGGATCTGAGGGGCCCCTCGGCGTGGAGCTGCTCCCCAGATGCCAGCAGAGTCAGCTCCCCCGTGGGCTCGATCAGCAGATCCACCGTCAGGTTGGCGACGCTGCCCGAGCAGGGAAAGGCTTCGATCACCCCCCCTGGAACGGGACAGGAATTCCCGTGGGATCAAACCCACCAGTGCTGCCCTTCAGAGGGCACAGGATGGAGCCCCCAGCTCCAGGAGAAACAGCAAATCAATCGGAGCGAGGGGAGCAGCAGAGCCAGGATCGCGGGTCTCACGGAAGAACAAGGAGTTGAATTTGTGATTTTCATTCCCACTTCCAAAGGGGATCAGTCCCACACTGACTGGAAAACAATCCCTGGGGTGGCAGGAGAGAATCCAGCTCAGCACCAGCCCAGAACAGCTGGGAAATGCAATGTTGGGATCTGGGGGATGGCAGCTCATGCTGGGAGCTCATCTTGGAGACTCCCATCCATGTAATGGTCTTAGCTAAGAGTCTGCCTGTGGCATTCACCCACAAGAGGAATTTGGCACGGAAATAACAATTTCCAGCTTGGTTTTCCACAGGAAAATCACCAAGGTAACTGCCTGGCACTCTGGATTTGCCTTTTCCTTGCATATAATGCCATAATCCCATTTATTTGGATTAACAGCTATGTAATAAAATTGGTACTAGATGTGTTAAGTGGCATTATTTAAAAATAAAAATACCTTCAAGGCTTTGATTCATCCTTGCCACTTCCATAAAGAAATCTATATATTAAATATTCTCACATTTACCTCACATGCTGGAATTCCCCAAAACCTTTCCCCAGATGTGACAACCTTTGGTGCAGGACCCAAGGATTAAGGAGTTGGTGCTTATAGATTCAGAATCCAGGATAAATATGGACTAAAAGCTTGGATAGGACAAGTGAATGATAGAACAGTGGCCCATAATTCATTGGTAAATGAACATTTGAAGCATAATGGAGAAATAAAAGGAGATAAATATTTAAATGGGCCCAAGACTAACAAGAATATGGCAGACAATATGGCATAATTACTCCTTCTAACACTTCCCAGCGACTTTGCAGTCTTATTTACCTTGAGTAAGAAATGTTTGGAGGAATTTTTCCCATGTAGGGAATCGTTTCTCATTGACTGGCTGTACGTGCTGTGCTAAAAGGCCCGGCAGCTCCTGGGAGATCTTCACCAAAGCTAGCTCCTGCAGAAACAAATTAAATAGAACCACAAGCAATTTTACTACAGAAATGAAAACTGCTTGTGGGGTGATTAAAAACCAGGCCTCCAACAGGCAAAAAAAAAAAAATGTGGTTACTGTTTACCCACAGTCAGGAAGCCTTTTTTAATTTTTCTGCTTGCTCCTCTTCCCTCCTCCTGCAAACTGTCCTTCTCTGAAAGCCAATCTCCCCCTCAGCACAGCATCTCTCGCATTATAATTTATATCAATAATTGGATCTGGCATCTGAAAATGCCAAGTACTTGGTAACTGCTTTGGGATCAATAGCAGCAGTCAATAACTTGTACATTGCTTGTATTTTGAAGCAGCATATTGAAATAGTCACATATGCCAGCAATAGTTTTGCTGGTTCTATGTTTAAGCTCTTCTAGCAACCCAAATACCCTTTTGACAGAAAAAAAAAAGAGAAAAAGGAATAATCAAGCAAAAGCATTTCTAAAGCAGGAGATATCCTTTTAAATCTGCAAAATATCTGTAACAAATTCCCAAGTGCCCGTGTCTTTGCTGGGATTTGATTAGTCACTCCACAGCTAAAGCAGCTTTTTTCCTAGTTTCAAATTCTTTATTATCACACACACAGCCCGGCCCCATTAAATACAGCAAGTAACTGCTCTGCTTTTAGTGCTCCCCAAAGCCCCAGAAGAACAGGAGCATATAAAGTGCAAGGACCCTGACTGGATTGCTTCAGGCTCCTTTCCTTGCTGCTTCATGAGCCTCCCCTGCTCCCCTGGGGCTCCTTCCCCCGTTTCCATCCCCTCTGCTCAGCTGCAGCAGTGACCAGCCCTGCTCTGGCCCTGCCATGTCCTCAGCCACCATCACCCCATGCCAGCCTCTGGAGGAACATGAGGAATCCTTGTGGCTGACAGCTAAGAATAGCAAATAAAAAATGAAAGCTGTTTTTCCGGAGCAGTGAGTTTGCAGAGATGGGCTTTGTCATGGAGCACATGATGGAAAGTAACCAAAAATGCAAATTCCAAATGACTTCACTGGGATTTGCCTACCAGCACGAGGAGGATGGAGCAATGATTGGAATTACTGGATGGTTTGGGGGGAAGGGAACTGAAATCCCACCCTTTTCCACCCCTGCCAAGGCAGGGACACCTTCCCCTGTCCCAGGCTGTCCAAGCCCATCCAGCCTTGGACATTTCCAGGGATCCAGGGGCACCAACAGCTCCTCTGGACAATTGGGGAATATGGGATGAACTCTGCGTGCAGGAGAGCTGGATAAACCCTGCTGCTGGCTGCAGCCACCCTGAGACTGCAGGACAGGGATTTTCCACCTGGGAAAGGGATTTTCCACCTGGGCCTCCTCAGCTGCCCAGCCATGGAAGGGGGACAACTGAGGGGAAAAATACCTTAAAAATATGGGTGCTCACATGGTGATGCTGATCTGGGATATGTGGACCCCTATCATATAATAAAGAGGAAAATATGTTCTTGACTTAAAAAATATCACAAAGAAAGGGGTTAAAAGTGGTTTTAGTCAGTAGATCAATACATTGAGCAGCACAACCTCATGGCAAAAACAAAGGAGCACATAAAGCATGAGATCTAAACTCAGAATTTACCCAATAATAAAGGAGCACATAAAGCATGAGATCTAAACTCAGAATTTACCCAATAATAAAGGAGCACATAAAGCATGAGATCTAAACTCAGAATTTACCCAATAATAAAGGAGCACATAAAGCATGAGATCTAAACTCAGAATTTACCCAGCTTCAGGGTTTTACCCTGCTGATTTCCTGAGGATCTGAAGGAGGAATTTTGGGTTTGGATGGCTGAGCTGACTGAAAGAGCAGAGCAGTGAGCAAACACCCATTGGCCTTGTGTAGGTTTGTGTTTGTGCTGAATTACTGCTGAGCCAACAAGGCACGGGCTGAGGTGGCTCATGAAAATCCTCTCATCTTTGGAGGGAGGATGTGAGCCTTGATGGATGGCCTGGAATTGCTGCCCCACAAATCAGCTCCCAGCTGGCAGTGCACCCAGCAACACCTCTGTCATTCCCTCCTCATCCCTGAGACCTGCTGACTCAGGGTATGGAGCAATTTAAACAGAAATATAAAAACAAACAAAGCAAGAGGTGTGCCGCGGCTGCCTGAAAGATTTTGATAAATCACAGGCGGAAAAAAACCAAAACAGAAATGTCTGCTGGATGTGGAGGCATTTGGGAGTGCTGTGCCCAGGTTTGTGTAAGGAACAATTAAAGTGGGACACAGATTTCCAGTGCCACAGTTCTGAGCTGCTTCTCCTTTCACACAGAGCTGGAGGATCACACCTGGCTGTGGAAGAAACCTCCCTAACCTGGCTGCAAAATCAGGCACAACTTCAAGGAAATTTTCTCTTGCACATCTAGGGATGGTGCTTTAGGATAATAAATCACAGAATCCTGGAGTGGTTTGGGTTGGGAGGGAACTTAAATCCCATCCCATTCCATCCTGCTGCTATCCCAGGTTCCAGCCTGGCCTTGGACACCTCCAGGGATCCAGGAGCAGCCACAGCTCTGGGGAGTGTGAAGGATGTGAGCACCAAACCTGTCTGACAGAAACAAAGCAGGATTTTAAACAAATAATCAATTCAAGAAAATCTGCCAAACCTCCCTCGAGCCCCAAGCCCAGGTGGGCTCTCAGAACAAAGCCTGGGCACTCAGGGTGCCCACAGAAGGGACTCACCCTTTAGGGATCAGCTCCTGGAATCCTGGTTGGAGGGTTTTTTGCAACTGTAAGCTCTAAAAAGGCAATAATCCTGATTATAGGGAGTTTTAGTAGGCAAATTCAAGCCCGCATCCAACATTCACTCATGAAGTCAAACCTTTTAAAAGGATCAGTGCTCAGCTGGCTAATTTCATTTAAATTGGACAGTATCTCCAGCAGAGCCTACCAATGTTTTCTCTCTTGATGTGGCCCCAAACAATCCAGGACCACAGGCTCAACAGAAACAGGGAGCATTTGTTCAAACCTTGCAGCTGATGTTTCTCAGAAGCACTAAAAATGAGCAGCTCAAATATTGTTTACATCATGTAGAAATCTTTACATCTCTCCCAATTGGTTTAGCACCTTTTTATAACAATGAAGAAGCACAAAAAAAAATTACAGCTTTTTCCCACTAAATGAGAAATAATTTCTCACCCTTCTGCAAGATGAATTTTGAAAGGTTTTCTTTGGCAGTTGCAACACAAAATTAGGACCAAGAGTGGCAGATGTTGAAGGCTGTAGTAGGAAATCTGCTGGAGACAGAAAGAAAAAGAAAGAAAAGCTGAAAAGCTGGTTGAGAAGAGAAATAAATAAATAAATAGGAAGAAGAAATAGAAACAGGAAGAAAGATCTGGGGAAAGCAAGAGGCTGCAGAGCAGGATGCATAAGATGCAGGGGTTTTTAGCTAAAAACCAGATGGAAAGGATCATTTAGACCTTGCAAGCAAACACAGTGAAGAAAGGAACTCCAAATTCCTTTAAAGGAAAGCTGAGTGCGTCAGAGAGGAATAAAATCAGCAGAGAACTCCTGAGCAATACAAAGTGCCACGACTCTGCTGCAGTCAGTGGAGCTGTGGCCATTTATGCCACTTGGATGGCACAATGACAATTCCTGCCATTTATAAGCACATCCTTTCTCTTGTGAGCAGTGGAGCTGGGATAACTCACTCCAGCCTGGGTGGGAGCTGGTCCAGCCCTGATGCTCTCAGTGACACCAGCAACCATGGAAGGAGCCAGCGCCTGCTGCCCAAATGTCCAAGTAACTGCCATTATTTCCTGTTTTGCAAATTAAACTGATTGGGCACTTTTTTCTTATTCAGACAGGTCCACCCCGGCCAGAAGCACAAAGTACCACAGTGAACAGAATAAATGGAGAGATCTCTAAAACTGGGAATGGCTTTGGAAGCAGCACACTGAACACCCTCTATCTTCTTAAAGCGTGCAACCTGATTTAAACCCCGGGCTTTTCAGTGTTAACTGCAAATTTTAAAATTTAAAAAGTGCCAATTCTGCCTTCCCCAGAGCTGGGAAAGCATGTTCTGAGCTCGGGTCCCATCATGGCAAACAGCCGTCATTACCGCCTCACACAAATGCTTTTCCTATGTAAAATTGCTTTGTAAAATATTTGCTCCATCTGCTGAAAGGAGCAAAGACAATTTTCCCTGATAGCTAATGGCCCATTTCAGCTGCCTGCCATGGAGGGGGTGCAGAACACAGAGCCCACAATCCTGCACTTGCCTGGGCGCATCCTCGCTGCCCGCCGGGCCGGCGCTGCTCCCACTCGAGGGTTTGTGGGGCTGGGGCACATCTGCCATGCCTCAATGAGCCCCACAGACAGCACAGCCCCTTCCAGGCTGCCACAACAAGGAGCTGAGCTCCTTTTCAAAGCCCCAGCCCTTCAAGTGCTGCTCCTTTTCTCACACCACATGGGGCCACGGCTCTGCGCGCTCAGGGTCTGGGCACTGAAAGATCAAGCACTTCTTTTAATTCTAAATTCAACCACAGACACACAAAAACCCCACAAAACCCCCTCTGCCCCGCTCCAAACCCCCTCCCAAGCGCTCCTTTCATTGTGCACTTTCCTATTTAGCATCCATTGAAAAGCACATGTTTACATTGTGCCCCGAACTACTTCAACATCTGCTAACAGACCAATAAAAAATAAATAAACCAGGATTGTTTAGGAAGAGAGATCCTTCCTATTTCCTGCAAACACTCCGAAAGTGGCAGCGGCAATTTGCTGCCAGATCCCTGCTCGGAAAACAATCTATGCAGGGAAATCAAAGATCAAATCTGTGCTGCAAAAATCAGCCAGGAAAAGGATCTTCAAAGTGCTGTGAACTCCTCAAATAATTCTGCTTGTTTACCCACTGAATGTGAATTTAGGATCAGGATAATTTTATTAGTTAGTTTGCTTTCTAATCTAAATAAATATTCCAAATTGTGTCTTTTGCAAGGTGTATCCTGCATGTGCAAGGTTCCCCACATCTTCCTTCAGAGCAAAGAAAACATAATTGTCACGATCTTCAAAAATCTCTCTTCAAAACAATAATCCTGTATTTATTTTAAAGGCAGCATTTGTAAGTTCAGGACATTGGGATGTTGATTCTCACATAAAATGAGACCAGGAGTGTTTGAAGGCATTTTCCTGTATTTTAGAGAGATTTCTGCAAGAGCATTTTCCTGTATTTTAGAGAGATTTCTGCAAGTGCATTTTCTGTATTTTAGTGAGATTTCTGCAAATGCACAAACAATTCTGATGTCCTCAGAAGAAAATTATTTTCGCAATTAATTGACTTTCCTTTTTTTCCATCTCTATAAAATTGCTACACTTCTGTGACTTGCTCTCCTTTCTGGTTTGTACCTCTAAACAAAATATTCTAATGAATTCCAAAAATGTGGTTTCAGAAAGGAAAAAAAACCTTATATGGAAAATCCACAGTCACTTCTCAGGAATTTTATGGAAATTGCTGTAATGCTACAGGAATTGTCAGACAAAACCTGCATTGTTTTTCACAAACAACACACACTTAAACTCCCTTTATTCCCAGAGTTGCCTATGCGTTACTTTTTGGATTTTAGCAAAACAAACATTTTTAAAATAATCCAAGCAGGCATTTTATTGGCTGCACCAACATTAAGGCATTTCAGATTTCTTTAGTGCTCCTGCTTTATCCTCTCTTTCCCCACTGTTATTGCTACAAACTGGCACTTAAATTCAATTGATTCAAAATATTCTGGATCCATATGGCCTCAAACCCTGGAGCTGAAGTTCTGATATTGCCTCACTGCTGTTTTCTAGCATTTGCCTCTCCTCCAGTCCCCAGATGGTGGAAGTAACATTTAAACCTCCTTTTCCTCTGCCTTGTACAATAGACCTTGGCACCATTTCAACTGTTTACTCCGGTAATTAACAGCACTGATACCACAACAATTACAACTCCTACAATCTTAGCACAATAATGCTATGAATTAGTGAGAGCTAATGGCTGGAAGGTATAGTGGTTCCAGACTGAGATCTGTGCATTTCTCGAATAAAATAAAAGGTAGGAACAGCACGCTGGCGGTAGACAATGATTACCTAGTAATTAGTTTACACAAAGCTTCCTATTTAATGGCAAAACGCTGTAATTAACGCGTGACAGAAAATCAAAGGGTACTTTGTAAGCATATGAAAAATTAACACTGCAGGCCTATAGCTTTATGTACTGATTAGGAGCATATTAAATCAATAGGACACACAGCCCAACAGCTTGCAGAGCCCCTGCTTGTGGTTCAGAGATGATATTCTGGGTTTCACCAAGCCCAGGGACACAAATCTGCTTCATTTCACCTCAGATTTGCTCATCACGTGCAGATAATCTCAATAAACTGAGGGTTGTCTGCAGGTGCAATGAATATTTCAATTATTTGGAATAATTGCTCTGCTCTCACTAAAAAACCTCCAGCACTGCTCCTTTCCATCACTGAGCTCTTCCTGAAGTCTTTGGGCTCCCTTTTCTTTCCCTGTTAAACATGATATCAGTTAGAAGAAATGCTAAAATGCTGGAAATGCATTTTCTGGGGATCTGTCAGGGTTTCTGGCCCTCTTGAGGCTGGAAGAATTCCACACCTGCAATTGCACGTGCACAGCTGGCTCCTTCCTTGAGAACCCCCTCCGTGGGCTCTAGGTGTTACACTCAGATCAATCAACAAAAACTCAGGAAAAAAGCAGTGTTAGGAAGCTCTGCTGTGTTCAAAGGGGGTCAGGAAGGAGTGTGCTGGCACTGGCAGGTTTCTGAAATTACGTTTTTGATGGATTGGTTTTATCCTGATTTGTTTGCACACACATCCTCCTCTGAGTTCCTGAACTCAGCAAAGAAATAAGGTGTGGAAATCTCAGTGCATGGAATTCATCCAAGCAGGACACAATCTGCTCCCCTCTATTCCTAACTGCCAGCTAATCCCAAAATTCATCTATTACTTCCTGCAGGACTTTTAAAAGCTGACCAAAAAATGGTTCATTTAAAGGAGCATCCTGCATTTTGCATTCCTATTTCCCAACAGCAATCATTGCAAAATCCTGCAAGCAGCATCCAAATCTTGTTTTAGGTGATTCAGACCAAATTGTCCACAATTGTCCTTTTGAAAAGGTTCTGATTTCCTCATTGTAATAAATAAACTGCATTAATTAATTAACTGCCTGCAAGGAAAAAAAACAGAGACAAAATCCTCTGACTCAACTGGAGGAGTAAAACTCAAACATTTTTCTAGCAGGGGCTGCCCAAGTGCATTAAATCCTTTTTTTTCCCCTATTTGATAATATTTGACAGATATTTGATGAAGAGTTTTGAAATGGCTGTGTAGCTACCTTTTAAAGGCTTGTTTAGAGAGTATTTGTTGCTTGTTTTTCTGTGTCTTGTTCTATCCCTGGATTTTCAGCTCTTCTTTATCCCTTTGTCTCCAGCCTGATCTTTGTTCTTTTCAGACTTGCTGCTAGATAAACTCACATCATGTTGTTGATCCTGGTGGTTAATTAAGTCACAGGGCAATAAAAGATAATTCTAAAATTAATTTCAGTAGTAATTTAATCTAGTGATTTACTACAATTCCACATTTATACAAGAGGATGGGATCCTGCAGTCCTGTGTTATTTATATAAAGGGAGTTGTTAAAAGAAGAAAAAAGGCAAGGCCAACACTCTTCCCTTTGCCCTAAAAGGGAAGAGTCTTGGGAGTTTGAGTTCCTAAGAAAAAGGAAAATATGAAGACAGAGTGAGTTTATCCATTACTTGGATACTCTCCCAGCCTCCAAGAAGTCAGAATCCCTCTAAATCAGAGATTGTGTCAGCAATAATGAGAATTTTTCATGAATTTAGTCTCCCAGCAAGGGTCCATAAAAGTTTGGGTGAGATTTTCCAGAATCTGAACTGCTGACTTGGAGCAGGAATGAGGTACCCAGCTAAACCATCTATTAATAAGGATTATGGATATCTTAATCCAGATATTCCAAAAAATGATTCACTTTTTCTTACAGCAGCAAAACCACTTTTTGTGCTATGCATGGGGTGACTGCCGCTTGAACTAGCACAGAAAACCTGCAGATGTTAAAAATGAATTTATTTGTTCCCTACAATCATCACTCACCCTACAGGATACTGAGTCTCCTTATCAGACTACCTGTTTTTGGGGGTTTTTTTGTACACAACCAGGGCCAGACCCTGATGTTCTTTTCCACACTGGAAGATGTCTCCAGAACCAACCCCACGAGTGCCAAAAGTTCAGCAGTTCTCTGGATATTGAACCATTGGAGCCTGGGCCTCAGGATGAAATTCCTCTGCTGACAGACTCAAGCAGTGCACAGGGGGCTGATGGACTTGGAGACATTTTGCAGTTTATGAATTCAACCCTTCCTGCAGCTGCAGATTAATTGTTCAGATAACTCAGAGGCTGCATTAAGTCAACAAGGTGAAACCCATCCATAATCCTGTCGTGCATTTGGGGCTGCCCCAATGCTGTATTTGCATTGAGGAATCTAAAATCAGGCTCATTTTTAGCTGGAATAGTTTTTTACACAGTTCAAACTCACCAAGTCCATTATTTTTAATCTGTTGCCTACTCCACGCCACTGAGGAGAATCTGGGTGGCGTGTCTTAAACTGCTATGCAAATGATGCTATTTGTAAGTATTACCATAATTTAGTGCTTACAGTCATGTTCTCATTTCTAATAATTCCACCAGAATGGAGAGGCTTTTCACTGTGCTGCTAGCCTGCAGGATAGTCTTTCATCAAGAAGCTGAATTTTTTAATAACCTGCCAGCATCCGTTTGTGTGTGGCAGTGACACGACGTCTTCATTATCAAAGGAACCAGGTCCCCACACTGCACCAGGACATGAAAGCACAAACTCCTGCTTTGATGTTTAAATGTGGATCATTACAATGGTGTTCCCTGACAAAGGAGTGTTTTAATCCCCTGCTCTCCTGTGCTGAGGCTGGGGAGGCTGTGAGTCCTTGTTTCAAAAGAGGGTAAACGTGGAAGGCAGGGAAATTGGAGAAATGTTCAAGGTGCTCAGAACAGCAGCAAGTTCCACACTTTGGAATCAGAGAGGTTGGATTGGGAGGGATTTTCAGGATCATCCTGATGCCTCAGCTTTCAGCTTTTATATTTTTCAGGTTCTGTGCTGCTTTAGCGTGTGGGTCTGGGCCTCACACAGGGGATGGGGAGCTCTGTGCACAGAGCAGGGACACAAAACAATTCCTGCTCCAGCTGGGCACCAAGGACAAATGCCCCAAATCTCAGCCCAGGAGCACAAACCCCGTGGGCTGGAGAGAGAAAAACAAGCAGGGTGGGACTGCCTGGGCTCAAGCTGGGATGGGACAATGAACTGCAAGGTGCAAATGGAGCAGAGCTGATCCCAGGGACAGAGCCCGTGCCCGGCCGTGCATTTTGGGGCCATTTTGGTTCATCTTGGGTGCAGCCCTGGCTGGGCTCTGGTGCTGCCCAAGGTGGATCCATGGAGGAGATGCTGTCAATAAATCCCTGCTTTGTTCTGGAACTCTGCCCAGCTTCTGCTCCAGCTCAGCCTGACCAAGGCATCGATCCCATCCCATCACCTCCCACCATCCCAGGCTGCTCCAAGCCCTGTCCAGCCCAGCCTGGGACATTTCCAGGGATCAGGGACCCAGAGCTTCTCTGGACAACACTTTGGCAAAGGCCACGTCAGCACTGGCCTGGAATTGTCTGCTGACTTTGGGAAATGACATCAAATTCATTATTCCATGTTTGTTTCCCAACTTCCAACGTGTGTTTGCATTTAGGGGTTTCTCACTGGTTGTACCCAAGCTCGAGGCAGTAAAAAGGAAGTCTGGGCTCACTGTGGCCTTTATGCAGAAGCACTTAGGAACAGAATGAGAAAGGCACAGAAACAGGGAATGCCACTGCTATCAGGGACAGAACTGCAGTGCTGGCTCCTGGTTGTGTCCTGGCTCAGGTCTGGGGGCAGGCCCTGGACACATCCTGAGCTTTGTGTCCCACTGGGGTGGAAATTCAGGGTCTGCTTCATCCTGCCTGACTTGCAGATCAGAGGAATTATCCCTTCAGCTTTCTATCAGGAACTGTTTTATAATGTGAAATTATTCTGTATCTGTCAAACACAGCAGAACTGTAATCAGCCCAATTTGAAACTTTAATATACAATATAATTCAATCAGCCCCAAATTTCAAACCCATTTTGATTGAATTTAAAAAAATCAGAGGAGCTATAATGAGTAGTTTATGTAAATTAAACAATTTTTCTGGATACATTCCTTCTGGCTTTAAAACCATTACATTAGGAATGAATTTGGCAAGATATACAGAAATATCAAATGCTTATTGAAATTAAGACATTTAAATACCAATGAATATTTAAACTACAAATAGTTCTTGGAATGCCAGAATAATGAAGTGTGGTTTCATATGGATTTTTCTGCAGTTAAAATGTATCATCTTCCAGCCTCTCAATCCTGGGGATTCTTAGGAATCCAGGAGTGCCTGAGTTCATGCTCTAATGTTTCCCTTAGTTAGATTTTTACAGATGGCTCTCCTTACCTGAACATCCCTGGTAATAAAACTTACAGCATCTTAATGATCACCAAAACCTACAAGTGTTGTCTCATACAGGTTTAAAAGTTATTAATGAGGCAAATCATCCAGAAAAAATAATCCATAGAAAACCAGCTGAAAAACCAATCAGCTGGTACGATTTCAAATTAGTGGCGTTCAGCTATTTTAATCCCAATCCCAATTAATCTTTGTTTCAATAATTCTAAATTTCTATGGAAAGAATTCCAATGGAGATTAGGCTGTGCTGCCTATAAACCTTCCTTTATATGTCTTCACAAAAATATATAAAACTTTATATGTATCAAAAATGTATAAACCCTGCCTTTTATTGCATAGGAAGTGTTACAAATCCTTCCACAGTTGGCTGCCAGGCATTCCTTCATATTTTGGAATATTATTTTGGAATATTTCCCTGTTTTATTTGAATTACTGCTGCTTTGTGAAGCCAGGCTGGGCTGTGATATCAACATTTACCTTCCAATGAAGGCTCAGGGAGGAGATTTGCAGCGAGCAGGGACCTCAGGGGACATAAAGAGCCAAGACAACACAGTTTTGTTACTCACACGAGCCTGGCTCTCGCTCCACACCCCGGGGCCGTGTTCCTGCTGCTCCCTCTGGATCCAGGGCTGGCATTCCAGGTGAGAAATGACATCACAGAAGGCAGTGCCATCTCCTGCACGCTCATCATCCACCTTGAAGAGCCAGCGCTGCACCTCCAGGTTGTCCAGGACGAGCTGGCTGAGGGCATGGAGCAGCTGCAGGGCAGGGACACAAAACCCTTCACACCTCCACCTCCCAAACATTGATTTGGGACATTTATTAATGCTTATTTTCCTAAATACATGTGGGAAATGGATTTGTAGACAATTCTCAAAGCCCGACAGAAGGCTCACATAGTGTGATGACTTAGATGACTTATTTGAAAGACAGAGTTTTGCACCTTGGCTAAAGGAGCTTTAAGTTTCTATACATTGATTATTAAGATTATATACATTATTATATATATTTATATATAAAATATTATATATTAGAGAATGTATACTATATTTTAGACATTATATATTATTTATAGTGTAATTATTTATTAAAATAAGTTTCTATACATTCATTATTATAGTGACAATGCCAGTGATAAAGCCCTGTGTGATTTATATAGTATGATATATATCTAAAATATTATATATTAGATAATATATGCACTGTATTTATATCTTATATTATATATATTATAATTATTTATTAAAATAAGTTTCTATACATTGATTATTACAGTGACGTCAGTGATAACGCCCTGTGTACTTCATTGTGCACAGCAATCGATGAACAAAACCATCAAAGAAGTTTTTTCTGTCTAAGAGAGAGGGGGAAATGTGGGAAATGGATTTGTAGGAAATTCTCAAAGCTTAACAGAAGACCCATAGTGTGCATCCATATGCAAAGCTTGAGCTAAGAAATGCTGATTTAGAAATGCCCTGGAACAGGACAGACATTGCTGAGAGAGAAATGGGACTAGAAACAATCTCAAAGGATGGCCTTACAAATAAAACTAGATATTTTAGAGAAACAGAACTATGAAAGATGCATTGTAGGTAGGACCCACGAGGGGTAATTTTAGATGACTGGCTTTAAGGCATTTACAGCATGGTGTGGCCAAAGCTGATAGACCAAGAAACACTTAAATGTAATTAGGAATTAGTTGGCTTCTGACTGCAATGGCATTAATTATAACATCTGTATTGTCTGAAAATGGAATAAAAGTTTTTAAAACACCTCTGGGTCAGGAAAGGGCATAGTCCAACAATATGGGTTCCTTTTCTCAGAGGTGTTTGTGTTGTTACAGCTGTTTGGATGTGGATTGAAAGCTGCCTTTGAGGACATCCCTGTTTTCTGCACAGAGGAATCCGCTGCCCAGGTGTTGTTTTTTGGTTTTGTCTGATGTTTTGGATCCCCGGGAGTGCTCCATGAATGTTTGTGACAGGGAACCACGTGGGATGGACGATGCTATTTGCAGAAATGTGCCAGGGTAGCACCAGCCCCAACAGCTGGGAAAGGCTGCTGCTGGAGAGGGCAGCCCATGGTTATAAATGCACGGAGGAGGTACCAGGCAGGCTTTATAAAAATGCTAATTATTTATTTGTGTATGTACACAGATTTAAATGGCTTCCAAATGCCTTTTGCCCAGCTGGTGCAGGATGCAATTAGCTTCTTAGAAACTGCAAATGACTTTGAACCTGCTGAAAGTATTCTCAGATCTTGTTGCATTGGCTGGAGTCTTCTATGTTTTACGGAGTAATTTGAGGGATTTTTGTTTCTTTTTTTTTAAAGATTGACCTAAAATACAATTACATGTGTTCCATTTGTGGCTTTTGAGAATCACATAAATGTGTTTTTCTTGAGGGCTCCCCCTACAGTAATGAAAAGGATCAATAATCCTGTAAGGACTGCACCAATCACAAAGAATTATGTGCTATCTTTAAGTGAAAATTGAATTGTGCTTTACCATGGTGTCACCTCACTTTGATTATTTAACCTAAAATGTCAATATTTCATACAAGCAAACAACAGAAGGAGAAATTCCATAACCCTGTAGGATGAACCAGAAGTATTGTTAAATAATTTACGTGAATCAAATAAATCAAACAGCTGTTTTGCAGGTCATTGATCATACATTTATTTCATCTACTGGAGAAGTAGCAATGGATTTGTGTAGCTTAGACTGTTCAGTGCTAAAGGTGATTAATAAAAACTAAAGCAATGTGAAAAGCCTCTTGAAGAAGCAGGAGCACCTACAAAAAACCTTAGCAATGATTATTTTCCTGGATGAGAAGTAATACCACCATAAAAATGTTGAGTTTTTTTAAAATAAATATGTAAACATATCATTGTAAATTGAAAAATCAGCTTAGAGAATAAAATACTGAGGGACTGGTTGCAAAATAAACATGTAAAATGGAAGTACAGAAACCTCTTGTGCCTCGTAATTTCAGTTCAATAGGGTTTTGTTATTTTCCTACTGGTCATGCCAACAAGAGAGATGAACTTAGCAATGATAGGCTGCAAAGTAAAACTGCAAAGATGCTCAGTGGGAACAGGCTCATTGAAGGGAGATTTCTTCCCCTTAGAACAAGGATTTTTGGAAAATGTGCATCTTCAGTCACTGGTAAAATGGATTAATTCCATGACTTCACCAGCACAAGCTGTCTCAAATATTGGACCAAACACTTTTATATCCTCAAGCCCATGAAGAGCCCCAGGGTAATTGTGTTCCTTCCTGCCTTGGGCACAAACTGCATTTAATTGAGCCAAGAAAGGACCCAACCTCACCCAAGACTCGATCAAACCCATGAGGGTTTGGGAGTTACTAATGGGAAAATAGTTGGGAGTTACCATTGAAAAATAACCCAGCATCCAGAAAAAAACTGCTATGACTGTCAAAGTTCAGTTAGAAAAGAAAAATAAATAGCAAAATCCCTAAATGTGCCACAAAGTTTGCTAAAAATCAAATCCCAATCAAGAGGTTGGGTTGGCTTCAAGCAAAGCCCCTAAACGTGCCACAAAGTTTGCTAAAAACCAAATCCCAGCCTAGGCACTGTCGGTTAAATATTTGCAATGTAAAACTTGATGAGGGTTTCATCAGTGGAGTTCTTGGGATGCCCCAAATGCTCACCTGCTCCCTGCTGTGGATGTCCCCCTCTCCGGGAGGGGTTGGCACTCCAGCACTGGCAAAGATTCTCCTGCTGCCAGACTTGGTGCTGCAGAGCTGAGCCACTGCTGGCTCTGAGCCCAGAAGTGGCACCTGGAGCTGGTCAGCCACAGCCAGCTCATCCAGGTGGGGAACACCCCCAACCATGTAGGCATCCCTGCCCTGGAGCAGACCCTGGAGCCTCTGCAGCGTCCTGGGGCTGTACTTGAGCACCGTGGCCAGGCACATGTGCTGCTCCTGCAAAAAGAGAGCATTTATTCTTCATTTACTCTTATGAAAAGTGGGGTTTTTTTGTTTTTTTTTGTTTTTTTTTTTCTCCTCCCCCTAATTCCAAATGTTGCCCACAATAAATACATTATTAATAGCAGGCTGGGTTATGACCTATCCTGTAGCTTAGCAGTTTAAATTGATAAAAGCTGTTGGGGTGAGGCTCCATAATCGTGCACATCTTTAGTGGGTTGGAAATGGCCTCGTTGGGAATAGAACTAATTACTACACATCTGTATTTATTTGATCCGTGTGGAATTATCCTTCTGTCAGGCACAGAGGCTGCTGGCCTTTGGATAATAGTGATTCATCTCAGCAACACTCCTGGCATGGTTTAACTCCAGAGCTCCTCAAAATCAATAAAAAAATGAAGAATCCCCCCCTCCCTATAGCAGGGAATGTATTTCACATACAGTTCAGGGTATTTGAAGTGATTCTCTGAGAATAAAACACTTTGATTTACAAAAGCCTTCAGTGCTTACATTAAATTACTGGGGATGCACATTTCCATTTCACAGGAGCTCTGATTGCTGATCTAAAGGAGCACTTAAGGAGAGGGGAGCAGTTTTGTAGTAGGGTTTTTTTTTGCTTAAAACACAAAGGTACCAACTTTTTTGAAGGAATTTTTCATTTCTTCCCCCCAAAAAAAATCTATTGCTGAACAAGCAGCTCATGACGTACCCTACAAACTGAATTTAATTAAGAATATCAGTCATGGCAGGTGAAACCTCAGAAATGTTTTAAACAACATATATCCCATGCATATATTCCAATTATATTCCCAAAAATATACTGAGGATGAGACACGTATAGAGAAATCCACTGCAATAAATTGTCATGAACAAATCATAATCCCAACAAGGAGAAAATCATCTTCCTATTGAGATTTCATCTCATTTAGGCCACAGCAATTTTCAGGATAATGTAAATCCTGGATTTGCCAGGGATTTCCAGCACTGAAGGACACAGAATATTTTCCTCCCAAGTCCTGGAAGTTCATTGCCAGGGACTGAAGAAATCCTGATTTCATTGCTTGGGTAGGGAGGATGGTGCTGGAAAAGAACACAAGGAATCTCCTTGGTGCTTCCTCACACCAAACACAGCTCCAAAAGTGCCCAGATCTCTCTGTGAAGGAGTTGAGCACCCTGCAAGGACAGCAGGAACGAGACAATCCCCAAAGCTCCAGCAGAAAAAGAGAATTTTCAGATGAAGTTTCAGATGAAAAGAACAGCAAACGAATCACCTGGAGCCCTTTTGCTTGGATCAGTTTTAAAGCCAAACCATTGCAAGCCCTGCTCCATGGATGGATTCCCTCTGCTGAGCCCTGGTCCCAGCAGGGCCTGGCCCAGCCCAGAGCTCTGCCTGCAGGAACAGGATCCATTCCCAGCCTGGGGCCAGTGGGGCTGTGGGGAGGAGATCTGCTTTGTGCCCCTCAATAATGGATTTTACAGCTAATTAAGGAGGTCAGGCTGTAAAAGCTGCTTCATTCCTGCTTTTTGGGAGGGCTACAGATGCCAGGGTATATGGAAGTGGGAGGGAGAGCAGGGAAAAGCAGAACTGAGGGATTCCAGCAGGAACAGGGGATACGGGATTAACCAAAATTCTTGGCTCTCAAACCTGTTGATTTCTGTTTTGTTTTCAGCTGCCCAAGATCCCAGATCTGCCCTTGGCATTGGGATCACCAGGACAGCAAAGCTGCCTTCAGCTGGGCACACCTCAAGTGCAGGATCAGGGCCAGCTCTGCCTTTTCCACACATTTTCCAGTGCAGGGCTGATCTGTGCCTCTGGAATTGCTAAAAGGAGCCCTCTGAAGTGGCCTTCAAGCCACAATTTCATTGATTGGGAATAAATTTCGATCCATTAGGTGCAATGAAAGCTTTTTATTCAATAACCCAGGAGAAAGATGCTTTATAGTAACTTATAAAGCTCAAACCCTTACACAGCCCAAATTGGCACTGAAGCCAAGGGATGACCAGGAGCAGTTCAGAGCAGGTTCCTCTCCACACAGAGAATGTATTCATTAAAAATATTAATTATTATATGGTAAAGAACACATGTTAAATGAAAACAGGGTGGGTTTTGCACATTAACAGATGCATGGCACCCAAGAGCCATGGTCACCTCAACCTGCTTCACCTAAAATCTGGTGTTGCCCATTGTCCTGACAGATTTTGGCATTAATTCATAATTGGAAGTTACTATTGGGAAAATAATCTAGAGAAAAACCCTGCAATGACAGTTAAAGTGCAACTTACAAAGAAAAAATAGCAAAACCAGCAGCAAGGCTTCAATTAAAGCCCCTAAATGTGCCACAAAGTTTGATAACAATCCAATCCCAGCCAAGACACTCTGCGTTTAATATTTAAATTAGAATATAAATACTATTTAAATTAGAATATAAATTTTAGAATATAAAACTATAAAACAATAAAATATATTCTTCACTGTGAAGTGTCCACTGCACTGCAGCATTTCCAGAAACACTGAACACACTGTACATTAATTAGAACATGTTTTAGCACACTGATTTAAATCTGACTTGACAGGTTTGGAACTAATATTTCTCTATTATTAATTGCTATTCTGGAACTATCACTTTTGTATTATTGGAGCTCATATTTATATATTATTCTGACGTGTTTGAAACTCAGATTTCTGTATTATTACCTAATTTTGTTTAAGCCTTGTTCTTTAGGGAGCTCTGCACTGGATTTAGTTGCAAGAGCCACTGCAAACACAGCAATGATTGAGTGCTGGGCTAGCCAGAGATAAAATTTGAGCAATAAGAATGGTTTATTGCTATTATTTGCTTAGAGATATAAATCTATCAAGTTCCCAGTCCCAAGCACAGAGTCAGAAGGGACGAGAGCCTACAAATAGCCAATCTAGGACTATCTCAAGCAAGTCTATAAAGCTAAACCAGGATATTTATTTCCAATGCTCTAACTAGTAGTCTAATCAGTAAAGCCCTTAAACTTGCAATAATATTTCACTGATGTGTACCAGAGCGTTGCAAGTTATAAAATTTCCAATTTAATTTTACTGCATCCCTCAAGCTGTAGTAATTAGAAGACAAACTCACAGGGAAGCTGTTTATAGCTTCAGGGGTGAGAATTCTGAACCTGTCCTGCAGGTCAGCCATGTCCTCAGGGCTCCCAGATCTAACAGCTGCCTGCAGACCCAGGAGTTTATTGTAGTACTGCAGTAACTCCTCACTCAGAGCAAGGGGGCAGATGTAGATGACGTCCACGTTGGCATCTGAAACAAAGGGGCACAGTGCTCACTGCTGGGACAAGGGTGCCACACTCCCAACAGCAATGCCAACATGCCCAACCCTCTGCTCACCAACAGCCCTCCCTCAAAAAGCACTGCAAATAGAGAAAAATGGGGCTTCACTCCCTAATCTTAGGGCTGTTTGCTGTGCTTCAGCATTTCTCTGCAGGCAGGGCAGTGACCCAGAGGAAGAGCTGCTTCCTGGGATTCAATCTGCACAACATATTGGGGCAGGATTTGGGAAGTGGTGCAGGGGGATTTGTGAGCCCAGCTCCCATTAACATCAATGGGAATTGAACTGCTTGGAAAATATATCCCATTAATGCCAGTAAATTATAAAACTGAGCCATTCAGTTGAGAAAGCTGAGGAAATTGCAATTTTCTACGCTGCCTGGATTTTCCATGGGCTGTTCCTACTCCTGTGCTGCCCACACAAAAGCTCAGGGTGGGGTGTCATTAATAACCATTGCTGGCATGGCAGTGTGCAGGGCAGCACGGTGGGGAAATCTGCTTTTCCTCATGGAAAACAGCTTGGGCTGAAGGGCTGTGTCCACACAGAAGGGAAATCTGTAACACAGGCAGTTTGGGAAAATTGTAACCACTCTGTTCTGCTAAAATATTAATGGCGATAGATGAGCTAATGAATTAATGGGCCTTGAGGCAGTGATAGGCAAAGAGCACTCCAAGATTTTGATCCAAATCAGTGGGAAGCCTTGCATTGTTTTATTGTGCACAAGTGCCAGGGATAACTGCTATTGCATGGAAGGACTGCAGCACAGCAAGGCCTGGACAAGGAAACCCTGAGCCAAATGTTGGACAGTGAATGAGAGATCCCCATTGCTTGGCTTTGTTTTGCCAGAGCTGCAGGGAAATAATCCACATTTAAAATGTGAGGCCAGAACTCACCTGAGGCATTGAAGTACCACAGAGCCCACAAGCACAGTATTTGTATAATTATTTACCAGATCACTATTAAAAATAACTAATGGAAGAGTTCAGCACCATTCACCAGTCACTACTCAAGTGCAAAACTGACAACTCAGGTGAATTTGGGAATAAAAAGCTGCAGCACATTTCACTGCTGTAGCACTGCCCTACAAAGAGAGATAAAGTCTCCTCAGGACACAGAGGGGCTCCAGGGAGAGTTTCACTCACAGGAGATCACAAACAGCAAGGAAATCCTCAGCTTTTCCAAAGAAAAACCAAACCAAAATGGAAAATCTAAGTCTCCTCTGCCAGGCACAGGTAAAGCACATGATCCAGTCCATAATTTAGTCAATAGTTCACTAGTTTGTATCTTCCTCGTAGTCTATTTTACAGCAGAACCAATTTTCATGTTCAGAAATCAGAACAAAAATGTTTAATGTGTGACTTTGTCCCTTTAAGTTTCTATCATTTAAGAGCCAAAAAAAATCCACATTAAAAAAATAAATAAAAAACCAGTACAGTGGAAAAGAAACAGTATTAGTGCCTAGATAATATATAAAGGCAATTACATTATTATTTTAGGCAACTGTAAATTTCTGGATGTAATATATTTTTGTTCCAAACTTACTAAATGGCATTTATAAAATAATCATGATCCTGAAATATACATGAATCATGTAAAATATGTCATTCCAGGGAGCCAATGCAGTTGGTCACTGCTAACTAATATCCTTCCCTGCTTTGCTTAAAAGAAGCCTGCCAGGAAAAAAACCCCAAACTTTTAAATAGATGCATTATGCCTCATTTGCTGATTTAAAAGGAAAAAAAAAGGGTTTAAATAAGGGCTTGCTCTTTTGGAGCACGTTTCTCATGGGCTCCCTCATTTTGGGAGCCCTGAACACTCTGTGGGGCTGAGCAGCTCACAGGAGAAGCTGCTCCACCTCAGCACAGAGGGGCAAAAATATGGATATTTTTATGGGTAACATGGCTAGAAACACCACAATTCCTTCTCAGCTTCTCCCTGCTCTATATTTAATATTAATAATAATTTTAAAAAGTGTTTGTGCTGTTTCCTTTCAGTGGCAGCTGGGGGAATAACCAGAGAGCAGGGGCTATCACATATCCAGGATGTCAGAGCCTGTGCTCTATATTTAACATTAATAATAATAATTTTAATATAATAATTTTGTTTGTGCTGTTTCCTTTCAGTGGCAGGTGGGGGAATAACCAGAGAGCAGGGGCTATCACATACCCAGGATGTCACAGAGCCTCCCCATCTGCAGGTTCTGCTGGACAGCAAGGTCAGGGATGTGCTCACGGATGTGTTGGGAATATCCTGGAAAACAAGGAAAGCCCCCCTCAAACTGCAGTCAGAAACCCCTGGCACAGATTTGGGGGGGGAAAAAAAAAATCAGATTTCTGGATTCAAAAAAGCTGGGGAAAAAACCCTATTTGAAATTTCACAGCACTCATTGCAGCATTTCTCTGAATTTACTTTTATTACTGATGTAACTTCACATTTTTCTCTCATTTAAATACAGACCGGAATGTTACAGCCCTACAGAGTTTTCTAATTTAACCATGCAGACCATTTTGCTGGGAGTCTTTCATGTTGCTAGATAATTTTTTTTTTTTTGTAAACACTGGAGAAGAAAAAAACCCTGACACCATCATTAAGCAAGAATCCTGGTAATTTTGTCCTTCACACAGATAAAAGGCACCCAAGCCACTTCATTAAGGAGATGTCTCAGTGCTACCTGCTCACTTTGTTGCAGAGGAAAGGTGAGTGACAGCCTGTCTGAGCCTGGATTATCTCTTTGCAGGTCACAATTCCAGCTGATTCCCTGCTCACGTTCAAAAACACTGCAGGAAACGACAGCAGCACTGTAACTATAATTTTTTGAAGGCTGTAATTTTCAAATTGGTGGAATTCCAAAGGAATTGTGGTGTCTGTGCAAACAGCCACAGCTCCACTGACAAGCACCAGCAGGGATATTAATTGTTTAATCCATCAGGATTAGTCCCAATTTTCAGTATTTGCCATAAAAACGTGACTGATTCAGGAACAAGATCCTTACATTTCCATATATCTGCACAAGGAAAATTATCAGAAACTCAGGGAAAACTTAATTTGGCTAAAATCTGCTCAGTTATTTCAGTGCTTTCGTGTAGAGAACAGCAAAGTGGATATTTCAGCCTAATTACAAAGACAATTACTGCAAGTGATCAGCATTCTAAGGTGCTGTGGCAATTGCACACAGAACATCAGAAAATACAGAGAAATTTAAATTACCAGTTTAATTTTTGGTCATTTCTTACCAAACTTACATTACAGTCAGCACAGTGGTACCAGACACTTGGAGAACTCATCTAAGTAAAATACATTGATTTTAGGTTTTTTTAACTCCTCTAGTATTAAGCTACAATAATTAGAAAAAAGCTTGCTCAGAGTATTTAAACTTTAGTCTCAAGGCTTCATTTTGTTCTCCCACCCAATTTTAAGGCACTAGAAATGCTGCCTAATATTTTCAAACCATTTAAAAGTCAGCCTCAGAATGCTGTGATTTCCTTACCCTGAAAACATTGGGTTTTAAGAATAGAGCCAAAAAATAACATGCCAACATCACTTGGAAAGCCAGGAATTATTTGAAAGGAACAACAAAGTGGCAATTAAATAAGTTAAAATCTGCATTTTGCTCAGGCTCTGCAGACGCAGTGCTGTACTTTGCAGAGGGAGGTTAATAAACCATATTAAGTGACAATATATTAACTTGCACTGGCATGACCCCATTAGATTTAATGAGGAATATTCACTGCTGGTGAATCCTCACCCTCCCACTGGGCAGGATGAACCACATTCCTCCTGACCCACCTTGAGCATTCCCAACTCCACAACTGGACACCTGAAAAATCTCATTAAAGGGTTAATATTACTTTTCTTCCAGTTTAAACAAACCCCAGGCCAAATAAATGCAATATATGGTGGTCACACCCTCATGTTCCAGGGCAGCTGTGCCATCAGTTCTGGTTCCTGGACAAGAAATTCCAAATGGTGCCTGGAATTTGGGATGTGGACAAAGGAGCACTTGGGAGTGGGACTGGGTTTGGCATTCATGACTCCAAAGTGCAAGAGCAGTGCCAAAATAGGAGGAATTAATTCCCCTTCCAACCTCAGCCCTTTAATGACCCTTTAATTGACATTTCCTTAATAAATTCTGCTCATCTCCAAGTGGCTTCTCCCAACAAAGAATCCTCAAAGGTTCCTTGGAGAACAGGAGCAGCAGAGGGGGACAGGACAGAAAGTTCTTGGGCAGGATCTGAAGGGGAAGGAGGAAAAGGAGCTGGGATCACTCACCTGCTGCTCCCCAGGACCTGGGACAGCTCTGGGAAACAACAGCCAAGGTTTCATCAATAAAACTCAATTTTTCTCTGTGCTTGGCACACATTTGTGGCAGTAAATCTGATTTAAAGGTTCAAATTAATTTCTCCTCACTCTGCCTGACAACAATCCTTCAACACTGGATTCTGCTTTGTTTTTTAACTATCCTAGAAATCCCAAGTTTTTGTCTGGGTGAAATAAAAGGAACCATTTGCTGCTCCCAGCAGTACAATTCAAGCCCTTCACCATCCCTTTTCCTGGATTATTTCCAGAAACTTGACATGAATCTGAAACTGTTGTGAAATGAGAAATTCACCTCCTGCCTCTATCACCATTCCTTGGAATTCCACCTGCAAGGGAAGAAAAATCAGACTCTGATTTGTCCCAAATGCTGAAATCAAGGACACTGAGCAGAGAATTTCAGGTTTTATTTCTGATTTACAAAACTCAACAGAAAAATCACTGAGTATCATCAAACTTTGGTGTCTTCTTGTTAATCTGCTCTGTCCCAGGTTTTGTAGCTTAAAAATTTTTTTATGGTAGCAAAAGGTAGTAAAAAATAAAAACACTGCTGAAATCAGCTGGCAATTCACATATTTAGTCCTTTTTGACTGAGCTAAATATTTGCTGTTTAAGTTTTCCAGCTTCCTCTAAGCCTACTCCAATAATTCTTAATTTTAAATTATCAAATGTGCAGGAGCAGAATAATTAAACATAAAAAATTTTTATTGTTAGATTTTAAAAGTTTTTAGTGTAGGGATTTTATGTTTTCACCTTTCAAAATTTTAAATATTAGCTGTTCTTAAAATTAGATCAAACCAAAATTGCTCAATGTTAAGACTTTTTTTTGTTGCTGTTTCTCAAAATCAGTCTAAATCTTATCACATCAAAAGAAGGAAAAAATCCCCAAATATTTCCATTATATTTTAATAAACTTATCATGATTTAATCCATGTAAAATCCCTATGGAATACTGGAAATATCCAGACATAGCTGCATTTAATAAAACAAGCAGGAATAACTTTTCCAAACAGCACTTTCAAACCCCTCTTTTAAAAGGAAGAATTTATATTTTTTCAATATTTTAACCTACTTATATAGGTTTTCTAATTTTCTAAAAAAATACCTGCACTCAAATTATCTTTCTTATATTTTCTTCCTCATTAAGGGGGAGATTCCACTCAAATCCTACATCTCCAAATTCCTGTATTTACAGCACAAGGCTGTGAAAATCAGGGCCTGGGCTCCCAGTGAAGTGCTGAAAAAAGTGGAATTTCCCTGGAGTTTTACCATTTACTTAAGAGGTTGAAATAATTTAAAAATCTTCTATAAATCCCCAAATCCAGCAGAAGAACAGAGACATAATGATTAATTTTGATGTCAGCCTGTTTTGATTATACTGAGGATTATTTTAATACGACTTTGAAAACATCTGGTGTGCAACAACTCTGCTGACTTTGGAATTCTCACACCTGATTAATAATTGCTTTTTTTCTGCCTAAATGCTCTCCTCCACGTTTCTATCCAGTTTAGAACACTGGAATGTCTAAATTATTTTTAAATTGTCCTGGTTTAAAATAGGATTCAGTCATGATTCAACCTGGGATGGTCACAAGACTTTAGGACAGGTGTAATTAGAAGGAGCTGTTGATCAAATGTATATTTAGGTTAGACACAGTCAGCAGGATCAGGGAATAAAGGGCTATCTGGGCTGCCAAACAGAGTTTAAAACTTATTTACCATCTTCATTAATTCAGGTCTTAACCAATTCACTTTACAAAATCCTGAAGCTCTCAGGTCAATTAATTTGCTGTGTAAATACAAATTATAAATGCAGTTAGGAGCGTTTTGACAAGGATTTCATGTTTTAGGAGATTATCAGTGCGTCCTAGAAATTCCCAAGAAATCATCCTCTTAATTTCTCAACACCTCCACTTTGCCATTACGTGGCAGGAACCAGCTTTTCGGCTCCCCCAGTTCATAAATGTAATTAAATAATTACATTAGTGCTAATTAACATGAAACTGCAGATTATTTAAGCGCAAAAAACACTATTCAACTTCTTAATTATTCTTGTTCACACAGCATTTCCTTTTGCTCAGGCGCCCTAGGTGCAAATAAAGCATCCCATCTGCTCGTAATTAGAACTAAATAATTTCAGAGAATGTAGCTTATCATTTTGACTGCACATTTGATTAAAATCAGTGTACAAGCAATATCCTGCCTTATTGCTGCACCAGCACCGGCGTGCACGGGCCCGGCATCGTCTCTCATTAAAGGAGCCTGCAAACATTATCTGTTATTTCAGAGGGAAAAAAAAAATACACAACTTTTTAGTTCATTTCATACAGATGAAAGCAAATTACAGCAAATCACCTCTCCACTGAATAGAGGCCCCCACATAATGACTTTATTTGCTTAATCCCCAAATTAAACGGCATTTCGAGCGAGGGCCCTGTGTTATTACTCTCATCATGTCGAGAACATTTTCCTGCCGAGACCAATTTGAATAAAACAAGGGGCCTTCCTTGAACTCAATCAAGGAGTCATAATGTGGTGGGTAATAGAGGTTGCTGATAGATTTGCAGGCAAAAGTGTTATACCTAATGATGGGATATGGATAATAGTCCTCCTGGAGGTCCTGATGCGATTCCAGTTGGCTGCCAGATGCTAAAAATCAAGAAGAGCATTGATCAGTGACAGGAAGCTGTAGTGGATTCATCTAGTCAAACTTCAGCTGTTTTTCCACTGTACAGTTAAGCCAGGCATAAATTATATTAATTGATTTAATTACATACTTAAAACATCTTCCCCAATTAATTTAATTAGGTGGCTACATGAAGCTACTGGCAGGGGAAGATTAGAGGCTGCTCACTTAATTAACAGAATATGAATGAAAAAAAAAAGAAAGCAAACATAAATGAAATTGTGAGCACTAATTAAGAGGCTGTCTGCAAACTTAAATACTTTCTGACAAAGTGGTGACAGGAATGTAGACAAGAGAGGGATTTTTTTTTTTGCAGCAAATTAAGTGCCACAAGGTATATATAAGGAACTAAGGTAATGCAGTTAAAACATTGATTTTCTGACAGAACCACTGAAGCCAAAGAGAAGGGACATTTTCACCAGAAACACTGCGACAGATTTTGCAGCCACAAAGGCTGAATTGCTGATGAAAGATGAAATATGATCCTTGGACAGGGGGATGCTTACAGGGGGAGCAGGATGGGAGCAGCAATGTTTGCAGAGGCAGCGCTGCAGCACCAGCTGCCAGCAGCACACACCTTGGCCCTGCTGCAGAAATTCTCCAGGTGTCTGCGCCGTGCTGCCCTCAGGGCACCCCTCAGCCGTGCCAGGTGACTCCAGGAGCGCCAGGAAGAGCTGAGCACACCTGCTGCCCACTGCTGCTGCCCAGGGCTGCTCACACCTGCTGCCCACTGCTGCTGCGTGGGGCTGGTCACACCTGCTGCCCACTGCTGCTGCTGCTGTCCTGAGCCTGGCATGGGGCTGGTCACACCTGCTGCCCACTGCTGCTGCTGCTGTCCTGAGCCTGGCATGGGGCTGGTCACACCTGCTGCCCACTGCTGCTGCTGCTGGCCTGAGCCTGGCACGGGGCTGGGACCCCCCCTGTGCCCCCCTGTGCTGCCCCCCTGCCCAGCTCCATTTGGGGTCTCTTCCACAGCTGGCTGATTCTTCATCATGGACAAAATGTCACTTTTGGTGGGATTCTCTTTAAAATCCAAGTCCGAGGTGATTTGTGCCAACTTTTGGCTGTTGATGGTGGCCAGGGGGACAGAGTGGTCTTTGAGGAGCTTTTCTGAGGGTTCCAAAAACCCCACAGTGCTCCCCCAGGAGGAATGATGGAGGTGTTGAAGGGTCAGAACACTTGGAGCTTTCTGGTGAACAGCAATGTCCGAGCAGGGATCCTGGAAGGGTTGAGCTGTTTGTGGGGGCTGTGGGAAGAGAAGAATCACAGATGGGCTGTAAATGAGGGGTCAAAATGCACTTTTTTGTTATTTTTTTATGACTTGATTGAGGGGATTTGTGAATCTGAAATGCACTGATCCTGGTTCTGTCCACCAGAGCCACAAATCCTGCCCAGCTCTACCATCACACCCACTGCCACACAGAAACCTCCAGGGTCATGCAAAACTCTGAGCCATGTAAAAAAAATACATCAATTGCAGCAAGGAGTGCTTGATTTACCAAATATAAAAATTAAACTTTACAGATTCACTGGACTAAAATCAGCAAGTAACTGCAGTGGCATTCCTGCACTGAGGCTGCCTCCACCTTTCCCAGGAGAATGGGAAACATCCTTCCATAAAAATGCAAATGGGGTAAAGCTTGGAACAGAAACATTCCAGCACTCCCTAACTCCTGGCAACTTCAGCCAGCAACTCATTAGCTCTGATTTCCAATCTAAGGGCACTACACTCACACTATTTTTGGGTAATTATTTTTATTTATTTCAACATCTCACTGGCACTAAGAGAGATGGGGAGGGTATTACAGCTCTGGAGTGAAAGGACACAGGGGATGGCTCCCACTGCCAGAGGGCAGGGATGGATGGGAGTTTGGACAGGGATTGTTCCCTGGGAGGGTGACAGGGGCTGAGATGGATTCCCAGAGCAGCTGGGGCTGCCCCTGGATCCCTGGCAGAGCCCAAGGCCAGGCTGGACGGGGTTTGGAGCACCCTGGGATGGTGCAAGGTGTCCCTGAGCTTTAGGGTCCCTTCCACCCAAAACTATTCCATGATTCCACAATCTCCATTTCTCAAGTTTACTTTCTCTCTCATTTTCACACCTCCTCAACAGAACAAAAGTCAAAAAGTCCGAAAAGATGGAACAAAACTCCAGAGATTTTGTCACAGAACACAGTAATTATCCACAAAAGAAAGAAATGTCCCTTTTCCACTGGGATCAGGAACAAGGAGCAGACACTGAGCAGTCAAGGTCAAAGTCCCCCAGAGTCTTCTGTAAATAGAAAGGGAAACACCACATTTGCTTAACTGCAGTGGGGGAAATGGAGATGAAGCATTCAAAAACTCCTTTATAACAGTAAAGATAGTTAGTTAAGCACTGGAACAGATGGCCCAGGGAGGCTGAGGGGTTGCTATCACCCAAAGTTTTCAGAACAGGTTAGAAAACAGCTGTCTGCAATATTACAGGTACAAGTGATTCTGCCTGGAGGTCTGGATAACCTCCTCACATCCCTTCTAAACTAATTTTCTAAGATTCTGTGAAAAAAAAAAAAAAACTCAGACAAATTCAGGTAGAAGACTTGAAAGAGCAGAAATTGGGAATACACAAAGTATTTGCTATTTTATTTCAGTATTTACTGGACGTGGTTCAAACCCTCCTGAGATTTACAGTCCCTCCCTAAACCAGCCCTGGTGAAGACAATAAAAAAACACAAATAAAACCCTCATTATCCTCACTGAGTGACCCTTCCATCAGTTACCTGCGTCTGAGGCGGAATGTGCACCTCAGATTGCAGCTGCTGAGCTGAACACCTCCACTCTGGCCTTGATCTCCTTGTTGAAAGCACGGAGTTGCTGGATGGGAGTGATGGAATGCTCCCTTTACTAGAGGAATATGTGCCATAAACTGCTTCCTTTGGCTTTGGGAGGGTGATGGTGTCTGTGCTCTCAGGGTCCAGCCTGACACTCATCTCTCCTGTACAAATAAATCGTGGATTGCACTTTTTATCAACTTATTATCAGTTGTTAATTTAACAATGTGGCAAACAGGAGCTTGATCATCTGGTCAAAGTCATGATTGCCAGCACCCAGCACTGGGCAGGGCTTCAGATTTGGGTGCTTACAATTTGAAATGTGCAGGTAGGAGGAGCCCAGAATGTACAGGAACCAAACCCTCCCAGGGATGAAGAAATCTGATTCCAACCCAGTTGCAAGACACAGGATTTCCCTGTGCTTTGTGCCCTGCAGAATATGGTGAGTGGGAGATAAAAGCTGGGAGTGAAGCTGGAGGTGCAGCTGAAGGCTGTTTGCAGTGCTCTGTACTCACCTAGAGCTGGTTTCTTGTGCTGCCTGGGGAACTGAGGGCCAGGAGCTGCTCTGGGCATGGCAGGAGGGGCTGGCAGAGCTCTCAGTGCTGCTGGGAGGATCAGCCTCTGGCCACTGGGGCTCAGGGCACCTACAGGGAGATGGAACTCCTGAGCCATTCCAGCTGGGAATGACAAGGAGTTCTTGGCAATGAAGAAAGAATTCCAAGTTCTGCATCAACACCACAAAAGCAGCAGTTTCCTTTAACTGAAAGATTCCTATCTTAAACAGTCAATATTTTACCTTGAAGGAAGGTGAGCTGTGCCTATCACACTTGATAAATACATGTAAGATATTGCAGCAGTGCTAATTCTAAAATATGTTTGTATATCTATAATTACATGTTTGTGTATCTATTAATCGCATTGCTTGTACAATGCAATTTAATATGCAGAATAGATGAGAATCAACTCTTGCAAAGCACAATATAATCATGCAATTCCCACTAAAAACTGATTGCTAAAACAGTGCAAGCCTAGTTAAGACTGGGCAATTAATAACCAGCTGTTAATGATGATAGTTTGAGTGGCATTTAGACCAGAACCTCCACCACACAGACAATTCACAATTCAGATGAACCCTGTGAGTTCCAGAGCTCCTCAGGGTGATGCTCACAGGACACACTCCACACCCTCCATCACCCTACACCCTAAAGTTCACCCCACCCTTTGTAATGTCTGAAATCACAATTCTTGGAAGCCTGGAGGGGGCAGGAAATTCCATTCCCAAACATCTGCTGGAAGCAGCAGCACCCAGGGCCCTCTGGGACTCACCTGTTGGGGTGTCCCCCTCTAGCAGGGGCAAGGGAGAGCCCAGGGAGAGGAAGGCAGGCAAAGCCCAAGGGCTGGGGGCTGTGGGATCCTTCCCTGTCCTCTGACTGCACACCTGGGAGAGACAGAACCTCCTGTCACACAGGGAATCTGGGATTTACACATTTACACATCCTCTACTCCTGCAGCAATAAATAATAAACAGAATTTCTGCTGTGACTGTTTCATTAAGAATTAACAGTGCACCACTCCTTTTATTACTTGTGAACATGCTACAGTATTGTCTACTGTTGTTGCTTCAGTCATTGAAAATAAAGTTAATTAAATTTAATTGATGCCTTGTGTACTATTTAATGAAGGGATCTCAGGAAGTTTGTATTTACACTACTCTCCTTGAAACTGAGCAGTGTTTCTTGACAAAACATTGGTGTTAAAAATATAAAATGCATACAACAGGCAAGGAAGCAGAAGGAGAAAGAAACAGTTTAAAATATTAGCTTTTAATGAGTGATTACCAAGCTTTTAGTGCAATCCTAGCCATGACTGGGATCTTGGAGCACTGTTGTGTCCTAATTATTGAATAACAGCACCCAGCAACTTTCTAAAAAGAGAAGGAACTCTCAGGAGGGAAATGAGACAGATCCAAATTAACTATTCCAATCTTTCCTCCCAATTTGTCTAACAGTGCTGCCCACAAGAGACGAGGGAGAGAAAATCTGCACTTTTTATCATCACAGAGAACCCTTCAGAGCAATCCCAGGCCCTCATTTCAGTTATGGCCATTCTGGAACGTCCTGTTCTAAGGGATGGAGGTGGATGAATCCTCATGTCCTGGTTTTCCAAGAAAACAGCAATAACCATGAACAAAGGTTAACTTCGTGTCTGCTGCCATGTGAGTGATACTGAGAAAAGGAAATCATAATCCACATTTTCCTGCTCACCCTCAACCCAGCAGTCTGGTGAGGCCACAACAAAAATATATAAAAAGGTAAGAAATTGAATTAAACAGTGATTCCTCTTCCAGACTGTTGCTGGTGCAGCAGTAGGGCAGCACTGATTTAACTCCTGGTCAGTTTTATCCTAATTGAAATCCCAGTTATGAGGTTTTGTTATGATAAACAGCACATGAAATATATTTGTTTTCATTGTGTTCATAGAGATGGAATAGGCTGCAAGGAAAAGCAGTTCAGGTGCAGTGTGTGAGTTCAAAAGCAGCCTGGAGGCTTGGGGGTTTTGATTTTTTTTTTTTAATTGGAGACAGATATTTAATTCCTTTGTGCTGCATCCATTAATTTCTATAAAGTCCATGGCAGGTGTGATGTTAGAACAAGGGCTGATGGAACAGAAACGGAATTTAATTTAATTTAATCTCTCACTGACACTGCCCAGTGCCACCATCAGCAGGACAGGAGCACAGGGAGCTGATCCAGAGCAGCTCCCCATGAAAATCCCAGCCCACCCCTTCACCCCCAGCACCCTGACTGCTGCTCTGGCTCCCTCCTGGAGACCTCAGGGAGACACCACGGCAAAACTGCCCAGCTGCTGCCACTCTGGGAGTTATTGCCACTAAAACTACACCAACACAACCATAATAAGACCCCAAACATAATATTAAGTACTGCCAGAGAAAGGTTTTAGTTTTAACATCACTGCTTCATCATGAGCACTTCTAAAATTCAGTTTTGCAGGGCTGGAAGGGAGCTCTTAAATTGCAGGGCAGACCAAGGCTGACTTGCCTTAAAATATGCTTGGAGTGTGCTAAAAAACTATTTTTTCATTTCAAGTGCTTCTGAGTGTAATTAACCTGGGACACAAGGAAAACAATTCTATTACCCTTTCTAAAGTGTTTTTCTCCTGTGGATAAACCTCTCTAAATTTTTTTTCTTCTTGCTTCATTTTAAATAGGGCACTTGTTGGAACACCACAGGGATTTTTCTGATTAGTTCTCTATTTGTTTTCTTTTTACCTAGCAATATTTAACTAGAACTTTTTTTTTTTTTGTGTTTTTTTGGTAAATATCTTTGTAAGTATTTTTTCTTCCAGTAAAAGAAACAGAGATTGGTATTAAATACAGAGGAAAGAGGAGTATTGTGTACCAGGAAAAGAGATATGAGATCTAGTAAATAAATATCAGAAAATCTGAGGGTTTGATAGTGATGAGAAAAAAGGGATATAACAGATAGATGTAATGATAAATTAATCTTCTCCAAACTGTCAGATTTGCTGTTAAGAAGTTCCTGCCAGGATTTGATGGACACAGCACTCACCCCTATAAAGGGAAAGAGGAAGCACAGCAAAATAAAACCAATGGAACTAAGGTCACTTTCCAGGATGTTCAGGAGCCCATCAGGAAATGGCTTGGAGAGGGTAAGTTTAACTGGAAAAATTTGGAATTGCATCTTTAACAATAGATCTTGTGTTATCCTTACCTTCTCTAAGCTCTTAAAGTAGCCAGAGATGGCTCTGAACTGTCAATTTGGAAAAAATTGAGCTTTGCCCCTTTCCTGACCTCCTGCTCCCCCAGAAACCCAGATCCACCAGAATTCCTCCCTAACAGGTGGGACAGAGAATGAAGGGAGAACTTTGGTGCATCCCACATCTGCTCTGTCAAATAGCAGCAGCACAGAAGGGAGGGAGGCAGATAATTGCTGCCTTGAAGCACAGGATGCTTTCCTGTGGGCAGGGGGCCAGGATTTGTGGGATCAATCCCTGCTTGGAATTCAGGGTGAGCTCCCTCCCTGTCCAGCTGTGAGCAGCAGCCCGTGGCATCCCAAGCAGGCACAGAGCTGGCAGGGAACGCTGGGCTGCACACAAACAGCTTCAGCAGCTCTGCCTGCACCCCTGCCTGGCAAAATCACACTCCAGCTCCAATTCCACATGACAAGAACTGGATAAAAACTTCAAACAAATGGTGACCTTTCAAAAGATTAATTTGTTTACCAACAAAACATTCTGCGTTTGTCAGGAGAGATGGGGTGACCTTCACACTCCCATTTCCAGGTTGAGAGGATGCTGACTGCACTCATCTGTTACCTTAACTCTCTCCCAGCAATTATTTCCTTTTTATTTTTAGTGACAAGAGGATTTTATTCAATCACCGTGCTGCTTATTATGATCACACACCCTAATACAAATGCAAGGAGCTTCTTTTGATTTACTGTAGTGTGACATCAATTTGTTTAAGTCTCATCCTGCCACCACTGCCAAACTCTGCTTTGGCTGTAATTAGAGCCACATGCCTGGCTTTAAAACACAATCAGCTCTGGGCCACCAAAAAACCTGGATTTCTTCTACATCTTCCTCCAGTCACTTGAAATGAAAGGAATTTCCCTGCTTTGCTTTATAATTTTGAAAATAAATACACTTTCAGGGATAAGCGTTAATGATTAGCAGCATGCAAATGCTGAATAAAGAATGAATAATTGAAGATATGATTAGAATGGTTGTGCTCAA
Source organism: Melospiza melodia melodia (assembly GCF_035770615.1). Lineage (NCBI taxonomy): Eukaryota > Metazoa > Chordata > Aves > Passeriformes > Passerellidae > Melospiza > Melospiza melodia. Next base: position 19,396,792 of record NC_086208.1, on the reverse strand, counting down.
ACAAGTGAGCTTAAAAAAAGCCTCAGAATCACTGCCATCACCATTAGAGCCACACTAGATAAGATGCAACTCATAAAGGCTAGAAATCATCACCATATTAAATTCTACCTCATGAATAAATGAAAAGGTTCCTAAGTTTACAGTATAATATACATTTATAAGAAAACAAGGACCCAAAAGTGCCAGTATAATTCTATAACAGAACAGCAGCCCTATGAAAACAGAAGGTAGAGCTTTGAATCTTTTCTACATTGCAGCAGTACATCAGAATTATTTTTGCTGCAATTCAGATTACTGTTCCTTTGGCTGGATACTCCATGGGAAGTATACATATTTAATAATTATCCACTCATCATTTTTCATCTCTCATCCAGATATAAACTGCAAAAAAAAAAGTGATGCCCAGTGTGTGTTTCAAACAGAATTACAGCCTTCATTTTAAAATAACTACAGAACTTGGCAGAGGATGAAGCATTATTATTAGACCCAAAAAGGTCCAAAAGGGCAACAGTTAATTGTTCTTAGTTTCTATAATAAAACCCAGCATCAGCAACTTTATAATACCAAAAGAAGAAGAAAAGACATCACTTTTGGTGAAACAATGAAACCCTGACTAATAATTTTTCCAACTAGTGGAATGGCAGGGTAATAAAAAGTCCGGGTAGATTTGTGCTTGACCCCTCAGGTCACCTCCAACCCCGACTTTTCAACCTCACAACTCTTTCAGCCGCTCAGCCCTCGCTGGAAACTCCTGAATGGAGGGAGACAAGCAATTAGTTTGGAATTTAATTGGAATTTGCTCGGACGCGGGTGATTTTTGGGGTTTTCTTGGGGAGCCGCTCGCTGACCCCGCGGACAGCGCAGGGACGTGCGCGTACGGACAGCGCCCCCTGCCGGCCGCCCCTTCCGCAGCCGCTTTAATGGAAATTTACCCAAATGAACCCAAACTGTGCGCCTGAAACTGCACCAGATTCATTGGCCTTACCGCTAATAATCACAGGTATCATCGTATAGATCACATCAAATCCCTCCCTTAAGCGCTCCCTTTAACAACAAATATATCTAGCAAATAGCAACTGCAAAAATTTTACAGCCAGAGAAGGCAGAACATCCCAAACCACACATTGTGCCCTAAAATTTTGAAGAGAATAAATTAGAGAGGAAATACCTGCTTGGATTTTAAGCCTGTCAGCTCCTCAATAACTGTAAATATCTATCTGGGAGCCTGAGCAATTCACAATTCACATTAAATGTTTGCAGTTTAAATCCCCCAGAAGTTCCCTGTGCTCAGTGCATGTTTCAGGGAGAGTGGTAAAACACATGGCTCTCTGCAGCCAGATAATATTCCTCTCTGTGAGTGTTTTAGAGTGCTTCTAAAAACCTATTAGCCATGATGCTTTTTTCTAATTAACTCTATTATCACAGGGTTACACAAATCACCTCTCAAGTCTGGGCAACAGCTTTCCAAAAATCATTTTTTCATAAGTGGCAGCTCACAACTGCGCCATTCACAGATTCTCTTTGTGTTGTTTAAAACCAAACACCCAGAATCTCTCCTAGAGCACTGGGCTTGCTGCAGGATGCTTCTGCCACATAAATTAAATTTTAGGAGAGCATCCCCATGTGAGACCATTGGCTGTGTGGACCAGAGTGCTGTGCTAAATTTGTGAACATAATTGATTCTTTGGAGGGGTGGATGTGCCTACTCTTTTTTGTTGGTTTTTTTTTTTTTTTTTTTTGAAAGCATTCTTTGCTAAAAATATCTTTACATTCAACTGCTGCAGAATAATTCCAGAACTGGCAGCAAAACTGAAATTTGCAGTTGCAGGAGGGAAATTTGGGAAAATCAAAACTTCACCTTGCACAATCTGAACACTCCTAGAGCAGGGAGAGGAGTGGGCTTTTAGTTCTTGCTGCACCTTTGGGTCCCATGCAGAAGTGCCCAAGCTCCAGCTGATCCCCTCTGCCTGATTTTCCTGACATTCCTGACCATGCACATCCCTATTTTTGCTGGATTGGGATCTTGGGACATAAACCTGTTACATTTCAGATCTGTTTTTCCCAGTATCACCACTCAAAATGTTCTGATCTTTAAATACCCATGTCAAAAAGCAGGAAATTATGAGGAATAACTTTAATGTGAATATTTTATTTAGGACTAGTAAATATTAACTGTAATACTGTAAAGCAATGCATACAACAAACCCATAAAATAATAAAAGTTACTTACAGGAGCAGATTTTTTCTTAGCTATAAGTGGCAGCCTGGTCTCATCATTGGGAAGTTTTAAACCAGCTTTATTCTCCATGTTCTCTGGGTCAAGCATGATTTTAAAATCCATTTCCACCTGCTGCTGAAATAGAGAATAGGGATAATCCTGAAATAACTACACTGGAGCTGAAGTGAGTAGAAGTAGAAACTGGCTAACAAGTTGTAAATTTGCAAAATAATTATAAAAATTGGTATTTTTTGACTCCACACAGAACTGGGCAAACAGCAAAGTGCCTTTGCTTAGATGGAAAACTTTGTAAGGAGTGGAACTTTTATCCAAATGGACACATCAATGCAGGCACAGAACCTGACCATTAGTAAATGAGGAATTAAAAACCCCTGACAGTAATCAGAATTAAAATATAGTTCTTAATGCACTCTGTGATCTGCATGGAATGAGCTCAACTATTCTGCTAATAAAAATAATGATGATTTAAATCCCAATGGGCAGAAAAAGACTTTAAAAGTTTCTTCTTGTTATAAGAAACACCTAAAGCATACCTATAAACCCCAGAGGGATGCCCTATGTTTTTACTACAGTAGAAGTTTCTTAAGTTAAAAATATTTTGGTGCATATTCTTTTGTATAAATGTAAAAATAAATCCAGAAAAATTCCAATTTTTAGAAACAAAATATGCCATAAAAAGTTCAAGAATCATTAGATGTGTACTTGAAGTATTGAAGAACTGTGTTACTTTGTGAAAGCAGTAAAAATGCTTTAATTTATTTATCTGCACTATATATTCTCTCTTCTTTTGATGGTAATTACAAGCAGATGTATCAATGAGATGCTCATTTAGATTTGGGGTTGTAAGAACACAAGTTATTATCCAAGCCAATTACTCTTTTAGCCACATGGCTGCACAGAGACAGAAAGTTCAATTTTCACCTCATCAGTGCTTTTGTGGTATTTATTTTATTACTATAACACACCGTTATGCAGGGAGGAAAGTGCTGGTGCTATTAAAACCAGAATTGGGGGAATTGAGCACCTTTCAATTAAAGCAGGAGATGGTTCCCAGTGCAAACTCCTCACTCAGCTGACAGGGAAATGATCAATGGAGAGGGGAAGGTGCCACACAGGATAACAAGAACTGGAATTATTAATAAAAAACCACCTGATAAAGTGGCTTTGTCAGCTTGGGTGGGTGGGAAGGGCCAATTCCACCCTGCATGGATGACACTGGGATCTTTCCCAGCCCAAGTGTTACCCTGGGCTGGGAGAGGGCTCCTGTCTCAGCCGCTCCTTCTGCTGAGGAGTTTTAACACTTTCATCATGGGGTGCTCTCAAACCCTGATACCAAACCCTGCTATCAAAGCCTGACTCCATGGCAGCCAGAGCATTATGGGATGCACAGGACACCCAGCAGCCATGGATGTGCAGCAGGATCAGGCTGTGGTTCCACACCCGTGGGGCTGCTCTGCTGCTCCTCTGCACAGCCAGGGGCGGCACCCGGGGCAGGACCAGCTGCTGCTCACAGGCTCCAAATTCAGGATTCCTGCTGGGGACAGAAACAGGCACTGAGCTTCCTAAAAACTGCTTGGATTTCACCTGCTAAACCCACCCTGCTTCCACCCACTTCTATCCAAATGACTGTATTTTTATTTAAACTTGCATTCTGCAGAAGTAAAATCACGCAAGTTAGCAGAGCACTGCTGAAGCCACTTAGAATTGCATTTACACTTGCATATTTTTTTAACTTAAAATCAAAATAGGAAATGACTAAACTAACTTTTTCTAGGTCAATACTCCCACTTGCTTTACATGATTATGTCACCTCAGTTTTTGTGTCCTGCTGCAATAAAACATCTGTTTCACTTACCACTTAGGGGGCTCTTTGGAATTTACTTCTTTATTACCAGCTGAAAAAAGAGTTAACTCTTGGCCATCTATAACACTGGAATAATTTTCAGCTTGTTTCTGTTAGAGGGAAAAAACATGTTTAGCCTACTACAAGGATATAAGGGAAATTAATTTTATTTAACTTGGTTCATTAGGCAACCAGGTCTTTGCTTGACTGAAAAGTTGATAAACTTTGTGTCTCTGTCAGACTAAAAATCTGATTTTGGCTGATCAAGATCAGTTAATTCTGATGACCCACAAAAGGGAGGCATCTTTCTGAACTGTAATGTCTGAATAATCTCATCAGCTGCTGATTGGAAAGGGATCTTGTAACACAACAAATAAGTGGCCAAGTGAATTATTAACACAGACTTTAAAAACAGAATAATTGTGCGGATCTGCTCTATTTTACTTACTCTCAGCCCAAGTTCAGTCCTTTCAGTTGCTTTTCTGAGGTCACAAATATCCACAGCTTCTGCATTTCCTTTCAAGTTGTTTTTTTCCATTTTAAGCTTCTGAATGTCTTCTTGAATCTAAAAAGCAAGTTAGGACAAAAATCGACCAAACCCTATGAGGTTAATTCAAATTAAATTATTCCTAAATACAGGAAAAAGGATCCATGTGACTCCCCGTAGTTCTGTACTATTATAAACCAAGAATACAAACCCAAGTATTTAAACTGATTGTAGAAAGGCTGGAAAAACTCAATTTTAAAACAAACCTCACAAAGCAGTGACAATAAACTTCAGGACTGAGATTCTCCGCTTAAGGAAGGATGTTTCCTCACACATCTCACACACGGCACAGGTGCTTTCAGTGGGCAGGGATCTCAAAATCCTTAAGGAGGGACACAAACTGCAGGCAGCCTGTGAGGAGAGCCCAGCCCATGTCAAACCCGAGTATTCACGTTAACCAAACAGCTCCGGGCTCCCCAGCCCCGCAGCACCCACAGCGCGATTCCCGCTCCCTCCCGCTGCCCCTCAGGCAGGGCCGAGCCCCGCGCGTCCCCCGGCCCCTCACGGCACCGGCCGCGCCGCGCTCAGCCCAGGGATGACGCGGGGTGCTGAGGGTAACCCGGGGTGTCCCGGCTGCTCTGCCGGGCCAACAGAGGCCGGTCGGGGCAGGGAGGAGCCGCTCCCGGCGCTGTCCGAACCCACCGGGCAGCGTCAGCCCCGCTCCGGCCACGGCGGCACCGCCGCTCCCGGCAACGGGACGCGCCGGCCGGGCCGCACCATCCGCCCCGCCGCCGGGGGGGGGACAGCGCATCCAGCGAAGGCCGAGCCCGCGCTCCGCCCGGTCCCTCCCCCGGCCGCGCCCCCCGCGGGCGGTGGTAGCGGCGCGGCGGAAGGGGCGGGGCGCGGGCGCCATGGCGGCGGCAGCGCGGCCGCTGGCGCTGCTCACCAGCTGTGCCGCGGGCTTCGCGCCCGAGGAGCTCGTCAAACGTGAGTCGGGGCCGCCGCGGCGCCGCAGCGGGCGGAACCAGGGGTCGCGGTTTGCCCGCACCCGCGCGAACCGGGCTGGCAGCGGCTCCCTTCAGCCCCGGCCTTCAGGGGGGCTGTTTTCCCCTCAGGATCACAGTTCTCCCCTCAGGGTCGCTGCCATCCCCTCACAGATCCAAATTTCCTCTCAGGGTCACCGCCATCCCCTCACGGACCCAGTTTTCCCCTCAGGGTCACCGCCATCCCCTCACGGACCCAGTTTTCCCCTCAGGGTCACCGCCATCCCCTCACAGATCCAAATTTCCCCTCAGGTTCTCATTTTTCCCGTCAAGGTCGCAGTTCTGCTCTCAGGGTCCCAGTCCTCCCCTCAGGACAGGGGGATCGCAGCCCCCGAGCCCTTGCAGAGGGTATCGGGAGCCTCCTCAGTGATTTAAGGAAATAATTCACCGCTTTCTCAATGCGGAAGGACTGAAAGGGAAAGCTAAGAATTCTGTCCTGCAGCTGGTAGAATTGCAGATTACACTCGGTACCGAGTACATAGAACTCATTCAGTAGGAAGTGGTTTTTCCTGGAAACCAGTTGCTGTTTTTCTGGCTCAAAAAGGGAACACAAGATCTGGTAGTAGAGAAAGCCATGGTGGAATTTCTGGTATTTTAAAAATATTTTTAAAATCGGGAGATTTCCAGGAAGAAGCTGTTCATGATCTTGGTGGGTTGCCTGTGTTAGGACAGCCCTGTTTTTTAGGGAGTTCATGAACAGTTTGCTGTGCACACTGAGATGTAGAATTTAACTCCCTCAAATCTTCTCTGGATTTGTTTTTCTCTCTTTCTGAACAGTTCTTAGAACCTCACCAAGCACAGGGCTGCCCCCAGGAACTGGCTCCCTCCACCTCATTAAAGCACATTTTGGAAGAAAAATAACAGTACAAGATATGCAGTCAAAGGCTTCTCTGTCAGAGCAGCTGCAAGACACTGAATTATTTAAAGATTCCACACCTAAAATATTATTATTACCTTATTTTTGAGGAAGGTATAAGCAAATTGGAAGGAATTACTCAAGGTTCCTCTAGGTTTCCCCTTTGATTACTTTGCATAGTAAAGTGAAACAGGTAGAAAAGGTAGGTGAGCAAAAAGCTACTTAATCTGAGAAAATCTTAAAATACAAGCTCATATATTTTTAAGACTAGTACTCACTTTGGAATATCTCAGCTTCCACTGCTCCCAGTACCAAAACTGGAGTCTTTTCTGTGTGTCCTCTGACTGGGTGACATTAAAACCCTCCTGAAAGAAATAAAATCATTGGATAAAATAAATACCATCAGCATCTTAAGCCCCAAGTGACATTAAATCAGAGGCAGCAGACTGTAAAACATTCAAGGACACCCAGGCAGGGACGGGGCAGCAGTGGGGAGGGTTTGGGGGGGTGAGAGAACCTGCCAGAACTTTCCAGGTCAATTCCAAGACTTTTTCCAGGGTTTTCCTTCTGTTCAATGGAAAAGGGCTGGAGGATGAGAAGCAGCTGATGATACATTTGCTAGATATATTTTTATTTGTTTTTCTGAATGCTTTAATTCATGGGACACTGTGGCAAAACAAATCTTTTTAAAGTGCTCAACATAGATCTGCCTGTTATTATTGTGATGTATTACAAAACTGCAAATAAGATTGGTTCAGTTTTCATTCTGTCTGATTGTTCTTCCTTTTCTTTTTGGATTTTTACCACTCCCCTCCTCCCCAGCATATTTGGGCTCTCTTTACTCCTTGGTGTAATTTTAGGAGTATTTTTTATGGTTCATTCCACCAGGTGGCTCTCAAGGCCCAGAATGTGGGAACTGCTCCATATACCTGACAGCTCTGAGGATTTGGGAGCATTTAGGGCATTATGTTCTTAAAACATTTATTCAATCTGAAAAACACTACGGAAAGTGGTAAATATCTTAATCTCTTTGGGGAAAAAAAACTGCAAAAAGAAGTTGTAATCATTTAAAAATTATTATTATGCACACAATGTGCTAAAAGTGCTGAAATACTACTTGGGTATTAGGGAACAGGGCAATTACTGGGAGAGAAATTCCACAGGGAACTGGCAGAATCTCAGCATGAAGGATGGGAAATCAGCAGCACAATGGGATGAAAGAAAACCCCTTAAAACACAGGAACAAGCAGCAGGTAATAGGAAATGGGACATGGCCTCATTCTAGCAGTGCTTTCAGACCTAAATTTGTCCATGAACTCTTCTAAAAAATGTCCCTTACAAAGCAGACGTGAAATTCATATCAGCTTCTGAAAACCTTTTCTGAGGGTTCTTCCCCTTTGTATCCCTGTTAGGGTGACTGACTCAATGACTTCAGAGCTGATTTTGTTCCTCACCCCATTTCCCTCCCCAAGTCTTACTGCTGATTTTCTGGGTTTCTGTAATTTCTGTGGACCCTTTTATTCTTAGCCTCTTGTGGCATTGACTTGTAATTCTGTTAGCTCAGACTGATTTTAATTTACTTACTTATTTTTAACTGTCAAAACACTAGTAAAGGGAAATTAATATCATATTCCAAACAAACCTCTGAGAATACAAAGCTCAGAACCCAGGTTTGTTTGGTGGTGACTCAGGATCTTTGTCCCCCAGCTCCAAAGAGAGGTGGGTAATCTTAGCATGGAATATCATCTGATTAAAGATGATCACCTGAAATCATCTGAAAAATAATTGCCATCCAAAATAAATCAAACTTGAGCCTGGAAAAATCATTTAGATGTGGCACTTCTTATTTTAAGCAACCCTGAGAGGAGACTCCTGTTTCACTCTCTTAAGGAGGAAATGGCTACAGGTTTCTGTTTCCAAGGTCACATTTCTCCCTCAGATTCCATCTCCTCCCCAGGGCTGCAGATAATCCTGGTTTGCAGCTCTCCCTGCCTTGTGCCCCGTGCTCAGTCACCAGATCCATTTCTCAGCTTTGCAGTTTAGTTGTAAAAATCACTGCAGCCTTGGCAAGGAGGTTTTCCTGTCTCTTTACTAATAAGATACAGATAAATTCAAATTCATCTCCAGACTATTTGGGGAACAGCCTGTTCCAGCAGCTCCAGGAACTCTCAGTACCTTCAAATACAAATCCTTGAAAAGCTTTATTCTTTAACTCTTCTCCTGCCCCAGGCAATTCTGGATGACTCAGTCCATTTTAGAAATCACTGACCTGTGTTCCAAAGTGTCCACGAGTTCATCCAGCCTGAGCAAGGTTTCCTGGCCTTTCCCTCAAGGAATATTGGGGTGCTGTGCTTCAGCTCCAGGAGTGTTCTGGGAAGGCTCCTGCCTCGGAGGGCAGAGCCTGGCAGCACCTGAGCAAAGCACTGGATTTTAATGGTTGAGCTCCCACAAGGAATTTAATGGGAATTGCAGATGAATTGTAGCAACTGGGTTTATTTTCTCATTAGTTACCTTCAGCTTTTGGTCACAGTTAAACAGATCTTTACATCTCAAAGAGCATGCAAGGGTTGTAATAAAGTTTAGGTTTTCTCTCCATACATCCTGTTTACAGCCACTGAGTGTGAGGTTAACACTTGAAAAGGCATTTCCAGGAAAACAAAAGGCTTTCTGCAGCTTCTGGGTCATACTTTAGACTGAAAACTAGAAAATAAACTCTTTTGAAAGCTAAGCAATAAAATCTGGGACAGAGTAACAAATTGAGTTGAATTTTTAAAGATCTTGATTATGTACTGGTTTATTGTAGTAAAGATGGATCTGCATTGGCACTGTGCTTTTCTAGACAAATTATTTTCTTGCTGCTGCTTTTACCCTCCTCCTCACCCTTTTTCTCTCCTGCAGGTATCACAGGAGAAGATGACCTGACTGTGGGTGCAATAACAAGTGGAAGAGTGAATTTCTACCCCTGGACGATAGATAACAAATACTATTGTGCAGATATCCACCTCTGTGTGGTCCCAAACACGTTCCACGTGACCGCAGAGATCGCCGAGGCTGTGCAGGCATTTGTGGTGTACTTTGACAGCACAACAGTAAGGGCTCTCCTGCTTCATTCTCCTGCCTTCCCACAGTGAGACCATCAACCAGAACCCCACCCATCCCCTTTAAGTGTTCTATTCACTGGCAGAAGGTCAATATTCAATACTAACTAATCCATTTCCCTGCTAACAAAAACAGCAGCAGTTTCCTTCTCCCTTACTCCTCTCCTCCAGCTGGAAGAGGGGTTTTCAGGAGCCATTATGCCACCATGGCAAATCCATCTGCCAGCTTTATTCCTAGCTGGTGCTGCTTCTTAAAGGCTCCTTTAGGACAGACAGGATTTTGGGAGCTAAACGTAAAATTCATTTTAAAGGGCATTTCACCCAAAATTGTTTCTACTAAACCAGCAGCAGTGAAAACTGGTTTAGCAGAAACCAGAAAGGTTGAGACAAAAAAAGCCCATTTCTTTATATAATTCAATTCTTATACTATTAAAAACTAAAGTATTGCAGAATGCACTCTGAAGAACACTTTTCTTTTCCCCTGCAGAAAACTGGACTGGAGGGTGTCTCTGAATGGCTGCCCCTGACAGAAGAGTGGCTGCCAGAAGTGATGATCCTGGTTTGTGACAGAGTGTCTGAGAACGGTAGGAGACCCAGAGAACTCCCATCCTCACTCAGAGCCATTAGCCTGCATAATAATTGACTTTGTAATTACATCAACAGTTACCTCTCAGAGTCTGGGTGAGAGTGGCCTGGAGAGCTCAGGGGAGCAGGAGCTGAAACCTTCAGTGGGGTGTGTTAGAACTCAACCAGAATTTTACCAGATTGCTCAGTCAGCTCTGTCCTGCCACTGCAGGGGGAGTAAAAGGCATTCCTGCTGCTGCATGTGCATGACCCTGCTGAAAGAGGGGGAGAACTTGGTTGCTAATGCCATTTTTTTGACATTTGGAGATTGAGCACACACATTTGCTGTGGTTCTAGGCCACAGCAAGCTGGGAGGTGCTGATGTGTCCCTGCAGCTCAATTCAGTGTCAAAGCCAGAGTCAGCAGAAGTCTTCATTCACACCTGCGTTGTACCCTCTGCAAAACCATTTGATTCTGTTCCTCAGTTCCAAGGAGGAGTTTAACTCTATTTTTGGAAGCCACAGTGAATGGAGGATCCATGCCAGCTGCTCTACATTTCCCATACACTCCAGAGCAAGCAAACAACTTTGAGGGAATAAAACACAGCTAAATATTCTGATAAATGTGCTGGTACTGGTCTCAGATCTCTCCTTTAATACCCATTTTTGTCTCCCAATTTAGGTGTAAACAGACAGAAAGCTCAAGAATGGTGCATCAAGCATGGCTTTGAGCTGGTAGAGCTCAGCCCTGAGGAGCTGCCTGATGAAGATGGTAGGTCTGCTGCTTCTCTTGCCATTTTGAGACTGAAAAGTGCCCAGAAATACCTTCTAAGTAAAGTTGTGCCCCTTGCAGTTGTTGATATGGCACATGATTACAGCATGGAATGCTCTGGGTTGGTGGGGCTGTCTCAGCTGTAAAAGGTCAGCAGGGGGAGGAGGTTATTTCCTCTGAGAAATTCCATTTGTCCCCTCCCAAATCCAGCTGCTGTTTGTGCAGCACCTACGTCAAAATATCTGCTCCTTTTTCTGGCACTGCCCTGGGACTGTATTGATACATCAGAAGTTTTTATATTCCACTTGGAAAAATCAATCTAAAGAAACATTTTTCTGCATGAGGGCAGAAAAATTCTGGTTTTAAAAAGACTTGAAAACTATTTTATGCTATCTTGGTACAAACAGTGACATGATAGGCTGAAAATGGCAGGTTGTTAAAAACATTTCAGAGCAACAGGAGCTGTTACACAGGAAATAAACCAGTTTCAGAATCACTGGCTGCCCAACATTTATAACTTGAAAAAAAAACCAGCAAGAAGAGTCAAATGTGGTTTTCCACTCTTGAAAAGTGACTGTGCATTTCCTGACAGCCTTATCAGCATCAGCCTTATCTCCTCACTTCAGTGACACAAAAAAGCATTTACACCTTACCTCCCTGGAGTAAAATGAGATAACTGCGGGCTGGAGAGGAATTAGTCACTAACATTTGCTCTATTTCAGGTTCTCCAAGCACACTGCAGCCACCAAAAATAATTCACTATAAAATCCCCACTGCTACACATCCCACCCCTTTCCCCCCTTTAAGGGCCTGCTAAAATTGGATCTTGAGGAGCTGGGAAGTTTCCCTCTCTCCCCAGCATGCCTTTAAAAGTGTTTCCCTTTTTTTAGTCAAGGAGGGAGATTTACAGATTTGATTCACAGAAACTGGGAAAATCGGAAGTGAGGACTCCTTAGACTAAACAAATACTAATTGCTTTAAAAATAGTAACCTTTAATCAAGTTATTTTCCTATTGAATAATTCTTGTAAAGAACAAGCTCTTTGCCATTTATGGGAACAAGCTCTTTACCATTTCTTTAATGGGAATAATAACAACTCAGGATGTTAATTTGTGGGATATTGGGATACATGTTCTTTCCTAGCTGTTTAATCTGGTGGTTGATTCACTGTGACTCATGCAGAGGAGGAACTGTTCCTGTGAGTAACTTATTTACCCCCCAAACATTCTGGGTGAGTTACAAAGGCACAACAGATGCTGTAAACACACTGGGCCAATCTCTACTCCAAATTCTGACATTTCAGGCAGCTCATCTCAAATAAACTGGAACTTTGGTTTTGACTCATTGTCAGTTGTTTGCACAGCCAGGACAAGAGCTCTAAACTGGGACTCTTGATAAGGACTCTGATATCAAACCAAACAGCAGCACCACAGAGGGCAAAACATCTGATTTCACCCTTAAATGCATTTCTAAAGGCAGTTTCAATTACTGCACCTGATCCCTGAGTCACTTGAGTTTGATTTCTAAACAAAAACAGTTTTGTATCCAAAGGATTGTTTGGGTGGGTTTTTTTTTTTCCCTTTGTCAACCTGCACAAACATGGGAAGCTGACTAAACTGAGGAAATGGGAAAACTGACTTGATCTAAAGTGGTGTCAAATCTATTCAGTAAATAAATTAAAATCTGAATAATGCTTTCCCTGGGCTTTCAAGTTCCTGTAATTCCCAGGATTACTGGAACTTTTGGAGTAAGTTATTGTGGGGACAGCTTTACAATATTCCTTTCCATTTTTTACAGGCATCACGCCCTTTTTAAATGGTTGTCTCAAGTTCTTTACTTTCTAAAAGAAAGAAAAATAATTCTGGTATCTATTTTCTAATATATTTCTATGCTATACAGCATTGTAAAAGATCTTGGAGTGAAAGATGGAAGTTTCTTGTCTGTTGCTATTAAATTTATATATATATATACTATAAAGTATAATATACTGTCATTTATTATAATTTACTGTTTTGTTATTATTAATTTATTAATATTTATAATTATAATATATTAAAGTATATTTTACTTTTATAATATGCTATGAAGATGTTACTTAATATAGGCCTCCTGCTAAATATTTAACAAAAAGGATTTAGATACCTGCAAAATGCTGAGCTCACATTTCATTATCTCTGGAAGCTCAGCCCAAGAAGTGAGGCATTAATTTACATTTACTTGGCCTCTCATCAATCAAAGGTGCAAAATCTGCATTTTGTACTAGGAGCAGAATTGGCAATGATGTTGAGAAGCCAGGAGAGGCCTTCAGCCCCAGCTCTGGAGGCATGGGGTGGTGTTTGGAGCTGTTCTCAGGAGTTTCAGAGCCCCTCTCTGTTCTGTGCAGATGATTTCCCCGAGTCCACGGGAGTGAAGCGCATCGTGCAGGCCCTCAACGCCAACGTCTGGTCCAACGTGGTGATGAAGGGGGGTAGGTGGTGCCCCTGGGCCTGGCCCTGCAGCCTGGGGGAGCTCACGTGGGGCAGCTGGGCCAGCACAGGCACAGCTGCAGCACAATGGGACCTTCCCCAGGGAACAGCAGGGCCCAGGCATTGCTTTCACCCCCACAGGCAGTGGGTGAGATTTATCACAGAATTTATGGCTTAGGTGGGAGGGGACCTCAAAGCTCAGCTTGTCCTCTGTGCCAGGCTGCTCCAAGCTCACCCAGCTGGCCTTGGACACTTCCACCCACAGCTGCTCTGTGCCAGGGCCTCACCACCCTCACAGGAAGGGATTTCTGTGTAAAACTGCTCCTGTTCCAGCTCCTGCTCCCTCTCTGCTTTAACTTGCACTCTACCAATAATTTCAGTTAAATATTCCATTAATCCTGCAGGTTGCAATGAAAACTCAAAGTTGATTCCACCAAACTCTAGTAAGAAATAGGCTGTAATTATCAGCTTTACCAGACTGATACATGCGTCAGTGTAGAAGTAAAGGCTAAATTCCACATTTGTTGTAGGGGATTTTTGGTTGGTTTTTTAAATCTTTGTACTAGGGATGAGAATAGAAAATGCAGAGATGAGATTTGGCAAAGGAGCTGTGTCAAACATTTAAGGGCTGTTTTTGCTACAGAAAACCCCACTTGAGTACATGGAAACCACATATTTTATTTACAACAGTGCAAAAAATGGGCAACCCCAGATAATTTCCTGAGGAAGCTGGATATCAGGTAGAGTTAGAATTTGGAAAAATCACTTTAGCCTTAGAGTCATCAGAAAAGGAAATGCTGTGGTTACAAGGGTAGATCCTTCCATTTACTTGAAATCCTTTAATTACCTTTCTAATCACACAAACTGCTACAGAAAATGTAGGAAGATCAAACTCTTCAGGAGTGCTTGGCCTGGAATTTCTTATTCACAAAGCCTCATCCCACCACCAACCTTCCAACACCTCTCTGCTCCCTGATGTCCCATTTCCCTCTGCTGTGGCTTCTCCCTTCCTGCAGCCATTAACTGTGGAATGATTAAAAGCCCTGAGAGGCTGCTGTTAATCTCTGCATCTGCAAGGGGCTTGCTGGGACTCAGTGAAACCAGGATGAGCATTATTAACCTCCATTTTTTAATGCAGCTTTTTGAGGATTTCTCATTGCCCATCAGAACTGAAGTGAAGGTGGGGTGTGACTCAGTGTAACCATTGCAGAGAACCAGGTAACCTGGGCAGATGGTGTCAGGTTATTTATCTCACTTGTGCTAAAAATGGTTTTTTACCAACACATTTCCTGTATCTGGCAGATACCACCTTACAGAACAGCAGAATTTAGTCACATGCTCAGTTCCTCACAGGGGGAAATTCCTGCACATCACTGCTGTGTTCTGTAAAGGTCAGGCTCCTTGACAAATCCTGATTTTCTCTGCACAGCACCAGCCCCACACAGCACTGCTGCACCACCACAAACCCCTCAGGAAGTCAGCTATACTTAGAAGGTGTTGCAGCCTGACTGTGCCTTCAAAGGAAAATTGTTGAGCTCATTTTGCTTAAAATAAAACTTTTTACAACCTGTAACATATCTTTTGTTTTCAGCTTCCTCCAGATCCTCGAAACTGGCTGCCATGTAAATCCAACTTTAACTTTTCCACTGAAAATGACCTGCAACTCCTGGCTGGTTAAAAACCATGCAGGGAGGAGTTATCAGAGACCCTAAGAGAGTTCCAGTAGTAAATGCCTACTAGCAAATACTTACAGCACTGTTAGGTGCAGCCTTTATTCAACAGCATTGCCTTCATTCAAAACCTGTTTCCTTGAGAATTTAAATTTACAGACAGAGCAGGAATAGCCTTTTTCAAGCACAAACACCAAACTCATTATTTTATTGCATTAAGCCCCAACACAATTCTTGTCAAGCTGCAGGTTTTTTTCACACACCTATTCATTAAAATTTTAAACTTCAGATTTTTTCTCTCACCATTAAATGCATCATTCTCACACAATCCATAAAAAGAATTATTAAATGTAACACAGTTGAATTAGAAACAAGTTTACACCAAGTGACCAATCCCACGTGCTTTGTGAGTAAATGGAGCAGCATTATCTCTACTCCAAGCCAAAGGAGCAGCCTTACCTGGGACTCTGCCAGGCAAATCCTCCCTGGAGCTGCTGTCAGGTTGGTTCTCCAGGCCTTGGAGGTCCCGTCAGTCTCTGGAAGTTTTCTTGAGCAGGAGAACGTGAGGGATTCTCCAGGTGACACAGTTCCCTCCCCACAGAGGCATTAAAGTGCTGTTAACCTTCCCTGTCCCTGCAAGAGCCTCTGTGGCAAGAAGAGAAACCATTTCCAGTCCTCTAGAAGAGGCTGCTTGGCGTCTTTCCTGCTTAAATCCCAGCCTGAGTGATCCCAGGTGAAGCTGCTTACCTCAGGTGGGGCCAGGAATGAGCCTGGCTCTAATCACAGCCAATTAACCTCATTTAGGGAGGCCATTCAAACAAATTGTGAATTTTGATGTGTTAATTCCAGTTTTATGTGTAAGGATCACCATGTGTCAGCTGGAGACAGGAGGAATAATAATAGGTAAAGGCAGTGGAAAACACTTGGCCATGAAACAGGAGTCTGGGAATGCTGAATCCATGTTCAGAGCATCATGAGTGGTTCCTGTGCAGCTACAGAGAGCATGGAATCAGGAGAGGTTTGGGTGGGAAGGGACCCTAAATCCCATCCCATTCCTGCCCTGCAGGGGCAGCCACAGCTGCTCTGGGCTCCACCGTAGCCACTGACTCCTCCATAAGTGGGATGAGCTAATTTTTGGCTTTCCTGCCTCAAGAACACTGTGTAAGGCATCACCCACTTCCTGAATTGCACCCAGAAGTTGAAATAACTTTTACATCCAATAAATGGAGTTTATAGGAAGGGCTTTCCAAGGGTGTGCCTGCAACCAAGTGTTGTGTCTGCCTCCTCCCTAAACATGGATCCAGGGACAAACAGCTGCTGTTCAGAGATCCCTGCTGCACACTCCAGGTTTTTCAGAAGGGATGACATTTGTAATAACTCTGGCTGAGGTTCTGCAGTGTTGGAGGAGGGAATGTGGAGCCACTGCCATTTTTCTGTGCAGGACAGACTCTAATCCCAGCCATGAACGAGGGCCATGATTAGATCACTGCATCCACCTCTCTGCCAGTGTGGGAATGTTCTCTCTCCAGGACATTCTGCACTGCAGTGTCCAGCCTTGCCTGAGGTGACTCAGAGATTGGCTCCATGTCCACCTTCACAGCTTCCCCAAAGCCAGCTCTCTGCTCAGCCCATGAAACTGGGCAAGCTGCTTTCTTTGGGATGCAAATCCCAAACTTTATCCTGCAATCCCTGTTCACTGACCTGCTGGACTTCACAGGCAGCTGAAGGTTTTCCAGGGAATTCATTCAGCTCCACTGCTTCACTTCTTCCCACCCCTTTGGCCAGGGATCTGCTAAAGCAGCAAAAGGGATAAAGCAGAGCCAGGGGCCCCAAATACCTGCCAGGGATGGGGCAGAACAGATCAGCTGCAGGAGCAGGGAATGGGGACTGGGGCTCAGGATTCTCCCATGGAGATGTGTTTGTGTGAGTGCTGGATGGGCCCAGTTACACATCCAACCCCTCAGAAGGAGAGGCTGGAGAAATGGCAAGGAAATTCGGGCAGAGCATCCAAATGACATCACCTCAACAGTTGAGTCTAGAGCTTAGTCATGAGTGTAATAATTTAGAACATACTTCTCTTAAAAAGTAACATTAAATCTTGCTTCTGGCAGAAGTCATTGTTTCCTGGCTATTTCTAGTACAATAACTTCACATTTTTTCAGTTTTAGTTGACTAAAATACAAAGGTTTGCAGAAAAATCTCCTGAGTGCCTTGTGTAACTGCAAATATTTACTACTCAGTGCAAGGCCAGTTTGTATTGAGTAGTAAACTGACTTAGAAAAACCTGACTTAGTAAAAAACACCTCATCATATCACCCATTATGCACATATTTTT
Organism: Melospiza melodia melodia; assembly: GCF_035770615.1. Classification (NCBI taxonomy): domain Eukaryota; kingdom Metazoa; phylum Chordata; class Aves; order Passeriformes; family Passerellidae; genus Melospiza; species Melospiza melodia. Next base: position 19,379,421 of record NC_086208.1, on the reverse strand, counting down.
ATATAAAACAGGTTTAAAAATACAGCCAGTTCAAATTAAAAATACTGCACCACATTTATTGTCTTAGATGACTGTTCAGGTTTGAAATCACTTTTTAGGTTGGGTTTTAAAACGGCATTGAAATACACCCTAGGCCAGCAGTGGGGAGAGCCCAGAGCACCTTGTAGTGAGAAGAAACCCTGGATTTGATGGATGAATCCACCCAGGAATTCTGAATTAGATATTTAACAATTTTCTTTGCCATGATTGTCGTGCTCAGCCTGTTCAGTGTGAGCAAAGGCTCTCCTTGCCTTTCCTGAATCCACCCTCAGACTCGGGGCTGCTTCCCATGGAGTTAAACCTGGGCACCAGGAACAGAAAATTCTGCTTCTGGATTTTCCAGCTGCCCATTTGGGATTTACCAGCTCAGATCCCAACGCAGCAGAGGCTTCCAACAAGCTCTGAAAAGACCCCACATCTCCTGTGGCTCACATTCCCTTCCCTGGGGGGAATATTTAGCAGCAAACGGTGCAGACACAGTTTAAAGCTTAGAATTGATGTGAAATTTCTGCTTAAAATCTGTTTGCAAGTGCACTGGCACAGTTTTCCATGGTGCTGTGAAATTCCCCCTCTCCCACCTGGCCAGCCCCAGTATTTGCAGTAATTTTGGAATTTGTGCTTTGTTGCAGACAGGACCCAGGGCTTTGGTCTCCTCAGCACCTTGGCAGGAGCAAACAGGAGCCGTGGCTGTGAAGAGACCCCGGAGACAGAAGTAAACAGTGATTCCAGTAATTCCTGCTTGCTGCTCTGCTCAGGCCCTGCCTGCACCCACTGGGGGTGGCCGGGACCTCCCCTTGTGCCACAGAGCCAAAGGAAAGAGCACTAAAAGCTCCACTCAAGATGGGCTTGATTATATCCAAATTATCCCCTTTGGGCACAACAAAACCTGTCATTCTATGGTGTTATTGGAAAAACCCCAACAAATCCATCCTGAAATCCTTTCATGCAGCCCCAGTTCCCAGTGCTGCAGGAGGGACCTTTCATGGCACAGGTTGTGCAGTAACACTTTGAGATAACCTGCAAGGGTTTGAAGGAAAAGCTGGGAGCACCTGATTTGCTGCTGAGGTTTTTTCATGCATTACTGGATACTGAAATATCTTTGTGTCCTGACAGTCCAACCCAGGAGAGAGGGAGGAATCCCAGTCAGATGGTGGGGAGGATGGAGCTGGCACACACAGCCTGGAGCCTGACAGTGCTGCAGGTGAGCTCAGCACACCTGGCAGGGACACAGGGCAGCGTGGGGCACTGCCAGAAATCCCTGCAGCGTTCCAGGAGAGGGGAGTGCCTTACCAGCTCTGTGTGACATCTGCATCTTTGATGTGCCCTCATCAGTCTTTGATGCACTCTGTGGCTGTGAATCCAGATCATTCTGGAATCAGCAAGAAATCTTAAATACTGGATGAGCTCACATGTAATGTATCACAGAATCGTGGAATCTGGAATATTTTGGGTTAGAAAGGACCTTAAAGCTCATCCCATTCCACCCCTGCCATGGCAGGGACACCTTCCACTGTCCCAGGGTGCTCCAAGCCCTGTCCAGCCTGGCCTTGGGCACTGCCAGGGATCCAGGGGCAGCCACAGCTGCTCTGGGCTCCTCTGCCAGGGCTGCCCATGCTGACAGGGAAGGATTTCTGCCATAAAATTAATCACCACTGTAACAATGCCATGATTTGTCTTTATGAGCAATCAGTAAATTAAGTGTTTCTTTCTCTCTTATGACATTGGAATTTGTAAATGGGATTTGCAGCTGTTAAAATCCTGGTTTTCTGTTGAGAAACCAGAATCATTTCAACCAAGCTGTATTTCAGATCCCATGCTGGATATGGACATCCAGGAGCTGGCCAGCCTGACCACGAGGGATGGGGACCTGGAGAACTTCGAAAGGCTCTTCTCAAAGCTGAAAGAAATGAAAGGTAATGCACCTGGAGAGATGGACCTGAGCTCTGGCACCTCCTGCAGTGGCTCAGATAGAGCCAGGAGTGAGCTGGGAAGCTGTGAAATTCCTGTTCTCCTGCCTCAGGTCCTTGAGAGGTAGCTGCTGTTTCCATTCATTTGTCCTTTATCTTGATAATGCTCTTGGAAGCGGCAGATGTTGCACTGGAGTTCCCAAATGCAGGGCAGGAGGTTTTCTCTGCAGTTCCCAAAATCCAGGGCAGGAGGTTTTCTCTGCAGTTCCCAGACCCAGGACAGGAGGTTTTCTCTGCAGTTCCCAAATCCAGGGCAGGAGGTGCTCTCTGTTCTCTGCTCCCTCCTGAGCTTCACAGCCCCTCTCCTCTCCTTCCCCACAGACAAAGCGGCCACGCTGCCCCACGAGCAGAGGAAGCTGCACGCAGAGAAGGTGAGCCTTGGGAACTGGGGTGGGGTCAGTAAAATGGGTGATTTCTTTCCAAGCACAGTTCCTGCTCCTGCAGAGTTCCTGGATTAAGAGCTGTGAGAACAAACCACACAGTCCTATGAGAGTTGTCAGGTATCTCCCAAAAACTGAATAACCTGGAAGTTTGAAATACCAGAAAAGCATAAAATCCTGGAATGGTTTGGGTTGGAAGGGACCCTAAAGATCATCTCATTCCACCCCAGTGCCATAAAAAAAGACTTTCCTCTTTCTGAATTCTGAGCTGAAAGCCCTGCAGTCACTGGGGGTGCTGGCCAGCCTCCACAAGTCAATGGAAAAGTCTGGATCTCCTGGAGAATTTAATGATGCCTTAAATAGCACAGGTTTTGTAGCACAGGTGCCTCCCGTGACTTGAACCATTGCACCTGTGTAGCTAAAATTCCTTCACCTCAGAGAGGATGTGTTGCACTCACAGAGCTGGTTGCCAGATTCAGCTGCTGCTCAGTTCCTGCTCTTTGGATGGGAAATACAAAATCTTCAGTCATGTGATGGGAATGTTCTCCCTTTCCCATCTCTTTCCCATTGTAGGTGGCCAAAGCCTTCTGGATGGCAATTGGAGGAGACAGGGATGAGATTGAAGGTCTCTCCTCAGATGAAGATAACTGAATTCCTCTGTAGCTGGAAGTGCCAGAGCAATCCTGAGGGAACGCTCCTTCCCTGAATTAGTGTTCATTGCCAAAAACCCCATTTAGCTGTAGCTGCTGCCCTTGGTGACAGCATTCCCCATGTTCCACATTCCACAGCATCTCCAGCTCCAGAGGCTTTGTCTGACTGTCCTGTCTCCTCTCCCAGAGGACTTTGGGAGGTGACACGAGTGTGGTTCAAGGAAACAGTGATGAGTTTACATTTTACAAATGAACATTTTTATTATTTCCTCTCTGGGGTTTAAATAAACAAATGTGCTCCCAGTTATCTCTGCACACAGGGCTGGGGCTTGGGAAGTCACTCCTGAATTCCAAACTGCATTTTTCAGCTGTAGGGCTCTTGGATGGTTTTATGGAGCTTTTCCCAGTTGAGACTGGCCAGATTTGGATGAGCCATGAGGAGGAGGTTGCTGAGCCCCATCCTGCCAAGTGCCCAAGCCATTACACGTGGCCCCAGGCTTGGGTTCTGTTTGGATTTTGCCTGTGTAAGGACAGGGGCTTCCCTGCAGTGCCAGGTGTTGTGCACACTCCCTGGATTCCCATTGGAATGCCAGATGGCTGCTGCTGCTCCTGGGGTGGAGTTCCCTGCCCAAACCTTGTGCAAGGCCTGGCAGAGTGCACAGAGCTGCTCTGGGAGCTCTGTGCACAGTTCCCAAAGCCCTCGGTGCCCCTGGGTGGGCTCAGTGCCCACTCCCTGTGTGTCCATCAGGGCTCAGAGGGAATTCCCTTTCCTGGAGGGAGCCCCCGTCACTTCCACAGCAGCACAGGGCACAGAGCCTCTGGAATGACGGACATGGAAGGAACGTGGAGCCTGGTGAGGAGCCAGAGGAGGAAGGGGAGATGCCACCCTGGCTCCTCTGTGCAGGCACAGGCTGTGGATCCACAGGAAGAGTCTGGCCCCAAGAACTTTTCCTTATCCATCTGAAAGTCCACCCTGTTAAGCACCCTCAGTTAGGAATTCCAAAATTACCTTTTCCAATGTCCCCTAAATTGCCGAGTCCCAGGACATGGGCTTGCCATCGATTCTTGGATGGCTTTACGTCCTGCAGCACTTTCAGAGTGCTCCTTGAATTCCCTTTTTAATGCTGAAGCAAAGGTGAATGTAAATCATCATTCTTGGAATGCTGGGAATCATTTCCTGCATGGAAACTGCAGCGTTCAAGGACAAGAACTGCAGCCTCACTGGCAGTTTGGGAAGCGTTTCTCAGCTGAAGCCTGAGCAGGAGCTCCCCCGTGGTGAAACACCTGGTTTGGGAAGAATTCTGGAATATGAGACAGCCAAGGAAACACCTGCCAGGGACACCTTCCCAGGCAGCTGCGGGGCCTTGCTGTGACTGCACCTTCTCCTGCTCTCCATCTCTGTCCCAGCACAGAGGATGAGGCACAGAGCTGCAGGTGGCTCATTCCAGGCAGGGAATGAATGGTTTCCCCATTGGCTTCTCGGGAGCTGAGATTGTTTCTGCCCTTTCTAAATCTTTGTTGTGCAATGCTGATAAATGGCCAAAGTGCCAAGGGAATGGAGTGGAGGCAGCGAAGAAAAAATGGACTTGGACACTTTATAAACCCATTCTTTAGACATGTGATAGAGATGTGACATTTTAAATTTAATGAGATCATATCAGTTAAAACCCAGTGCTTTGCTGCCTTTTTATGAGGTAGCAGCAGCTCATTCCCATACTCAAAACTCTTTTAAACATGATTTATTGTAAATGTGGGTCTTCTCTGTAGGGGCACAAATCATGGAGGCAGGAAGTGTGGCTGAAGACACTGGGAAATAATTTAATGATCCTTTGAGGTTGTTGTGTTGTGGTTTAAAATCAAGGTTTACTTTGCTGGTGCTTATTTTTTTTGTGGGTTGTTTGGGGTTTTTCTGAAGAGACCCTTTGGTTTTGGCTACAGAATTTCTTTACAAAAGAAGTTGTTACAGAAATGAATAAAGGGGGCATTAGCGGAAAGGCAGATTTGTGCCTCTCAGTTTCTCTTTGTGTAGAAGAATTCCCAGTTGGTTCCACAGAATCCCAGAGTGGTTTGGGTTGGAAGTGCCCTTAAAGGCCCCCAGTCCCACCCTGCCACGGGCAGGGACAGCCCCAGGTTTGGTGTCCTTGTGCCAGTTCAGAGCTGTTGCTGCTGCAGCATTCCCAGCTCAGACATTCCCAGTGTTCCTGGGCAGGCCAGGCTGCAGCTGAAGCTCTGGGCTGGCAGAGACCTCCCTGCCACCGACCCAGCCCTGGCACCCAGCTCTGGCCTGAAGCACCCGCTCAGGCCGTGGCAGTTCACTCTTCATTTCGGCTGAGGATTTTAATTCCTCCCGCTGCCCGTGTCCAGCAGGGATCGGGACACCGGGACCCAGCAGAGCCCCCAGCTCCGCACGGACTCGCTGCAGCCTGCCCGAGCTCTGGCGAGCCCAGCACAGAGCCTGGACCAGACCCTTCATTACCACATGGCTGGAAACCCGAGTGGAAAAAGCATTCTCGTAAATCCTGTCAGGAAAAACAGCCCCAAAGCAGAGAATTCCAGTGAAACCCTCGGGGGCCGTGAGGAGTTCACAGCAGGATCGGATCGCGGTGTGCCTGGAGCCTCCCCGGGGCTCTTTGGAGTGCCTGCCCCGAGGGCACGGAGTGCCAGGGATCTGTCCTGTCCCCGGGATGGCATCGCAGCCTGGGGTTAATGAGGAAAACCTTCCCAGCAGGAGCACAGGGCAGCCATGGACGGCTCACCAGGGAGGGAGGCTCACCAGGGTGCAATCTCTGCTCCTCAGGGCTTTCTCCAGGATTTACTGGCTGGACTCGTGTCTGCAGCTCCAGCACAGAGACACGGCAGGAACTCGGGGTCTGCTCCTGACAGGGCACTGCAGGAGAGCAGTGATTGATGGCTCCTCTGCAGCTCCTGCTCTCCTCAGCTGGGAACAGCTCCCCAGTTCCCTACATGGAATTCCAGTGGCACTTGGAACCCGTGAATACTCAACTGTGCCTGACTTCTCCAGCAACTGGAGAACAGTAAATCCTTGGAGCACAGAACTCCACTTATACTCACCCCTGAGTCCCATTAGTTAAAAGAACTAAATGCAATTTTAAACGTTTTTTTATATATTTGACTTTAAATTCTTGAACAAAACTGTCCCAGCTGTAAAAAGAAGGAGGGTCTTACCTGTCACTGAGCTCTTGTGTGCTTTACTGGGATTGCACCAACCTAAGGATGCTGCTGTGTCCCAATCACTGTCATGGCAACACCCAAACTGTCAATTTGTGTCCTTAAATACATTCCTCCGACAGCCTGATGTGCTCACGAGCCTCAGTTTTCAAATCAAAGTTTATTAAAATGTCAAAAACAGACCTTACAGTTCCACATGGAAAGGGAGGGCGTACATGGGACAGGCCTGGCGTAACAAAGGCAGTAATGCTGCAGGGCAGGGCAGGATGGACAGACAGCCAGGGAGGACTCACAGCTCCCGTGGATGCATCAGGGGCAGGGCTGGGTGTCCCAGCACAGCCAGCACGGGGAGCCCAGCTGGGCTGGGGAGCACAGGAGGGACTGCCAGGTGTGGAGGGGCAGAGATGACCCAGGCAGCTCTGGAGGAACAGGTTTGGTTTTTAAAGCCCCATCAAGCCCCAAGAGCCATTCTGAGACCCCGACCTGGTGCAGCAGCAGCACCGTGGCTACCGAGGGCTCGGGGAGTTTGTGCTCAGCTCTGGTCTCACATCACAAACTCCTCATTTCCAGCAGTCATCAGCAAAGAGCAGATGGAAGATTTAATACTCTGAGTCCTTAATTGCCCCTTCTGCTAAAAATTAAATACTGGATTCATCTGAATATTCGAGACAGACACATAAATACAAAAGCAGGTACATAGTAAAAAACATTTAATTTCTCAAGCACACCTCTCAGGCCACCACCAGAGAGGGCCTGGTTCTCATCCCAGCTTAGCACAGCCATGGAACTCCATCCTCCTGCCCCTCAGGGACCAGCAGAGCTCTGGGTGCTGTGCCTGTGGCTGCAGCCCTTCCCTGGGCTGGGCTTTCCTGCTTTTCCAGTCGGGAAGTGGCTCAGGGCACAGGAGCCACCACTGGCTGCTTGGGGTGAGTCCTGAACATCCCTCACCTACAGAGGATCCTGCAGGCTTCAACCACGCTGATGCAAGGGGGAGGAAACTGTGAGTAACTCAGGGGCTCCCTCAGCCTTCTCCTGACACCCAGGGGCAGCCAGAGCTCCAGGGAAATGCCTTACCATGGGATTTCTCCTTCTTTGTGCATCTGCGCACTGACTGCTGGAGATTAAGTCAAATGGACAGCACTGGATTACTCCTAAGACAAGCTTAACACAAAATACAACCTGCATTCAATACATTAACAATAAACAGATCACCAGAGCCTGGGAAAGCACAGGGTGTCCTGTGCTGTGCAGCCACACCAAGGGAAGAGTCAAAGGTCCTGCTGCTGACTCTGGAGGAACAAACCCGGGTGAAATCCTGGAGAAACGAGCCCAGCCTGCCATGAAATGAGAGGATGTTCCAGCCTGGAGCTGCAAGCTGAGCCAGGGCAGGCTGCTCTCATCCCTTTGAGCTCCACACCAAAGCTGCTTTAATCAAGTTCTAGGAGAAATCAAACAAAGCCTCGGGTGCCCTCAGGGCCCAGCTGCCCCCAGCAGTCCCTGCTCCCTGGCCACAGGAACAGGAATTCACCTCACCTGCAGCCACTGTGAGCATCCAGGGCAGTGAGGGCATCCCTGGCTCAGCCCCAGCCCTGCCCAGGGCCCTGCTGGGCTCCCCAAGGTGACTCCAGAACCCACAGAGCTCTCATGAATCAGGGAGCAGCAAACAAAGGGGAGAGAGGAAATTAATGCTGGAGTGGAGATAATCTCCCCTTTATCTCACTGCACTGCTGGGCCAGCTCACATTTTCCACTGGAAGTCATTTCACTTAAGAGATGATGAGGGGAGATTAAGCAAAGTTTTTATGCATCATCTGAATCCTGGGTTTCAAAAGGCCTCAATTAATATTGGTCAGCAATTAATTATCCTTTAGCAAGGGGCTGTAGCTCCGGTTCCCAGCGGAAATGCAGGGTGGCTGAGGAGGTGACTCCGTGTGCAGATTTCATATTAAATTGGGATTTATTCCCACTTGTGCCCTCAGGATCAGGCTGGGCTCCTGCTCACACCATCACCTGTAATCCCTCTGGGATTTCAGAGGGCATTTTGTGGTTAATGCAGGAGGCAGCCGAGTCCAGTTTCCTCTGTGATTATGAGGAAAACAACAACAACATTTGTCACCAAAATAAGCAAATCAGACACTCATGGAGGAAACCCAGAGCCATTTTACAGAGCACATTTTTTCCCCTCTCATTTAAACAGCCAAAAGTCAAATATTTCTACAAAATTTAGGATAAACTTTTCTTCACAGCTATTTAGAAACCTGTATCTGAACCAACCCACGGTGACAACAGACCTGCTTTGTAAAAGGCCCAAATAACTCCTGTTTTATACAGATCTCTTCTTGTCCCAGTCTGTGCAGGCAGACCTGTAACTCAGATCAGGCACACTGTAAAATTTAACAAACATCCAAAAGCCTCCAGTGCTGCTTGTGCTGTGCTGCACAGAACAGCTGCAGTCCAGACTCAGCCAGGATATCCAGAGTCCTGTGTGACCAGGAGCACATCCACCATCAGAGTCCTCCCTGCATTTCAGGTGTGTAACAAGGCAGGTGCTTTTCTCTGGAAGGGAACTCCCCAAACCATCCCTTCATCTGCGTTCAGCAGCAGCAGCCTCTGGGATCTGTTCTGGTGGCACTGGGTGCCCTCAGCTGCAGCAGTGTGACAGGCTGTGCCAAAGCAGGAGAGGCTGGCAGAGGTCTCTGAGGAAGGAGCCTTGGCAAGGGAGGAGCATGGAAATTCCTGGTGGTGTTTGATCCAGTCAGTTCCCCCTGTGGATCAGGGCACTCCCACAGAAGTTTGCAGGACTAAATCTTTATCAAAACCATCCTCAAGTCCATCCCAGTCAGTCCTTCCCACATCCAGCTTGTTTGTCTTTCATAGATAAAAAAACAAGAAAAAAAAAGATTTCCATAGGAAACTGATTATCACTTTCTCCCGTCCCCCTCCAATATTTTGGCACAAATGCATAAGATATTCACTGCAGATATAAAGAAACAGATAATTGGACAGCACTGACAAAGTTATGAGACTTATTTGGCAAATGTGAACCATAAAAACAAGTGCTAAGGGTTTTTTCCAGTTGTGGAAATTGTTTGCCACGACAGTTGCTGCAGGGATAAAAAATATTAAACAGTCTGGAGCATGTATGTTTAAAATGAACATTTTATAATACAAGTAAATACACACTCTCCCAATTTCTCCAGGCAAAAACACATCTTAGAGCATTTTCATCAGCTGGAAGAGTTTCCCACAGCACAGAGGGCTGGTTGTGTCTGAGGTGTCCTGGCTGCTGCACGTGACAGCACGGGCTCCCCCTCCAGGGCTGCTCCAGAGCCAGGCCTGGACATTCCAGCCCTGCTCCACCTGGACAGGAGCCCCTCGGGCTCTGGAGAGGCAGAGACTGGGAAAGCACAGCCCAGAGCTGCTGGCTGAATGCAGACAGACTGCAGAGAATGAGCCTGATGCTCCAGGCAGGGCTCCCCAGGGACAACTCTCCCTCTGGGAGCAGCTCCAGTCAAACTTTGCTGCAGCAACACCACAAAGAGCCCTCAGTGGGCTTTGGCTCCACGTGAATCCAGGCTGATCCTTGAGGGCATCATCCCTGGGCACCAGGCAAGGCTCTGCCTCCTTGCTGCAGGTCCAGGGTGGGAAATTCCTTCCTTTTCGGAACATTCCTGGGGAATTCCTTCTTCTGGGTGTTTGAAATGCCTCCTTCCCCCTGCTGCTGCAGTACTGGTGTGCATCAGGTGGGTGGGGAAGGGATGCATGAGCAGGAGCCATCCTGGAGCCCTCAGGCTCTGGTGTTCCCATCCTGGAGCCCTCAGGCTCTGGGGTTCCTGGGATGCTGCAGAGCCTGGAGCTGTGTGAAGGAAGGGGAAGTTTCCTGGCAGCTGGGATGGCTCCTGTGCCACACACAGCCTGGAGGCAGGTGAGCAGTGCCTGCTCTCCACTGAAACAACATCCAGCTCTTCATCCTCACCAACTCCAGCTCCAAATTCCAACTGCAGTCCGACCAAAGTGCCGACAGTTTCAGTGGAAGTGGCTTAAATGGGTATTTAAAAACAACAACAAAACAAAGAAAACCCACTTCTTTTTGTTTTTGAAGCAGATTTTTTTCTCATTGCTTGAGTAACTGGGGAGTTGTTTACTAAGCCTTTGCTAAGGGCGTTGCAGTCCTCGTTCCCCAGGGCCCCAGGGGGTTCCTTAGGAGACGCTGGAGCAGCGGATGCTGGGGGAGCCCATCTGTGTCAGGACCTTGTCCAGCCACTGCAGGGGCCCGTTGAGGTGCAGCTCGATCCAGCAGGGAGTGCTGGTCACCGTCTGCCTCCTGCCAGGGGAGAGCACACAACACCACCGTGACCCACAGACCTCAGCAGACACAACAGGCTGCCAGCTCCTGAGCTGCCTCCACAGCCACCCGGCCAAAGCAGTGGCTCTGCTCTGCCACAGCCTCTGCCAGGCGCTGCTGATTTCTTTTAAAAACCCACCCTGTCCCTCCATATTTGTTATGATGCCACAGGAGCAGCTTGCTATTTACTGCTCAGATTCCTGGGAACAGGCAGCTGATTCCCTGAAGGGAAACAAGGTGTCAATCCATGCAAAACCCATTTTTCCTTTGCAGACCTTTCCTAGTTAGACATCAAGGTCTGTGTTCACCAAATATCTTCAGTTTTCCTATGCACAAGACAAGGATATTCACTTTTTACTGCACCCTTGAGTTTTAGTAGAATGTGGAAGTGCTGGGAGGAGCTCACCCCAAGCCCTGCAGACCCTTCCTGCATCCATGGCCCTGCTGGGCCGGAGCTCAGCTGCTCTGACCTTCCCCTGCACAAATCCCTGTTCCCCTCCTGTCACTCCCCCTGAGCCCAGACCCCACAGGTATCTCCAGAAGGCAAAGCACAGAGATGGGGAGGAAAAGAAGGAAAGGGAGACCAAGACATGGAGCCAGGGGCTCTCCCTCCCTTGCTGAGGCATGGCCGAGGTCTTGTTCCAGGCAGGGACAGCTGCTGTGGAGGAGGGAGATTACAAAGCAGGAGAAACAGCCTCGCCTTACACCCCCACTTCCCACAGAAGCTGCCCTTGGAATCTGGTGATGGGAGGAAGAACCTGAAATCTGTGGGACCAGGGACAACCAGAGGTGAAAAGGGGACTGACCCTGTGCTTGGGGGGCTGCCCCCCACCACCATCCCAGTCCATCACAGGCTGCTCATGGAATTGGCTTCTCCCCCTTCCCTGCACCAGATCCCTGGCACAGAGGAGCACTAAACATCCCCATCACTGCTCAAAGGTGAACCAGGGATCAGGGAATGGCCCTCTGGATGCTCCACAGGAACATCTCCATCTCTGCATCACATGGAGAACTCTGTGGCAGGGAGAGCAGGATGGGCAGAGCAGCCCTGCCCTGCAGGGATCCCTGGCTTTCCGTAAGTCACGCTCCTCTGCAGCTCATTAGGGCCTGGCTGGGAGCCAGCCCTGCGCTGCTCTGGCCCCAGCTCAGGACGATTTCAAAACAAAATGGACTCCAAACATCTGGAGAAATGAAGAAAGTGGCAGAGCAACGTGCAGGGCCTGGGCCCCAGCTGCTCCTGAGGCCTCTCCCCCTCCTGCAGCAGAGCAGCCCCAGAATGGCAGCGACCCCACGGAGCTCTGAGTGAGGCCACAGCTTTAAAGCGTGCAGAGTCCAGTGTTTCCACATCCCTCACCAGCTTGCCCTCTCAGAAAATTACACCCATTTTCCACTGAATTGCATCTCACCTGCTTGTACTATCCATCCCTGCTCTCCCCTGGATGTTTGCTCACCAGTGGGGTGACAGAGCAATTTTCCCCATTTTCAAACAGCAGTGACAGCTCTGCAGGGCTCTCTCTCCCAGCCAGGAGCTGAGGAGGAGCAGAGCCTGGGGCGATCCCTGATCCAATCCCAGTAGGCACAGCCCATCCCTGTTCCTGGGCAGGCTGTCCCCCCCTTGCAGACAGCACTGGCAGCTCTGCAGGGCTCTCTGTCCCAGGCAGGAGCAGAGCAGGAGCAGCCCAGGAGGCCCCACCTGTACTCGGCGCCCCAGCCCTTGACGAAGCTCATGCGGATGGTGCACATGCGCGTCAGCTGGTACACGGCCTCGAAGCCCTGGTTCACCGACTGCGCCAGCAGCGCCGCGAACTCCTGGTTGTTAAAGATCTTCAGGTTACAGCCTGGGGGAAAGGACACAGCAGGGACACGCCGTTGGCTCGGTGGCATTGAGAGTTCTGGCTTTTCAGAGAACTCCAGGCTGCCTTCCCATGTCCCCAGAGCCCAGGGACAGGAATGGACGCTGCCACATTTGCACAGGGAGAATTCTGAATGCTGGAGCCCCCCAGCAGACTGTGACTGGAGAGACCAGGCTTGGGATCCTCCCCTGGAACCTCCTTCTCTCTCCTGGATACCATTTCCTTCCTATTGTAATTTAAAGGCTGCCTGTGACTGAGCACTGGCCAGCAGAGATCCCTGCAGGCCTGGAGGGGAGGAACACAGGGTGAACACAGGAGCTCCCTGTGCTGGATTGACACGAGTCTGTCACAGAACGGGGGAGCTCTGCAGTGAAACCACTCTGACACTCCAGGAAGCAGCTCTGAGGGTTAAAGAGGTGCCAGGGCTGGTGCCAGGGCTGCTCCTGCTCAAATCCTCTCTCCACTTTCACTGCCATGTGCCAAACACATTCCTTTCAAAACACAAGTTTTTCCCCTGATGTTTAGCCCCAGCTAAACAACTGAGAACAACTTATCCAACTGTTCTTAGGGGAAAAAGGTGAAATATAATAACATCCTTCAGAGTTTAGATAAATAAATAAATGCCCCACTCTTTAAAAAGTGTTTCTACGTTTGCTTTCTCCCAGATAACCATAAACAAGTTAAAACTCTGAAACCAGGCACTCAGCTAAGGCTCATTTGGGATTACACATGGGCCAAGGCTGAAAAACAACATTTGGAGTGGGATGAATTGTGTTTTGCTAAAAATCACTTTGTGAGCCTCCTCTCCTGGGCTGGACTCCTCTGGTGTGGAGCAAAGGGTGACCACAGCAGCTGCAGGAAGCACTGCCCACTTCTGGAACCAGGCAGGAGCCCAGGGCTGCAGTCTCAGGGAGCCTGAAGGGAAGGTTGGAGGGTGCAAGTGCCAGGGCCAGGCTGAGCTCAGGGAAGGAGGAATTAAGTCCAGGAGGACCCCAGTGCTGGATCCCAGCCCCTGGGAGCACTTGGGATCAGGTCTCTCCATGGGGGAGGGAGGCAATGACTCGATGCTGTCAATGAGGCAATGAAGAAACTGCTCCAAACCCAGCAAAGATTTGAAGAGCAGGCGGCCAAAGACTGTGGCAAAAGTGGGGAGAGCTGGATCCAAAAACTGAGCCTGAGCTGGGTCTGAGCGGAAATGTGGGCTTTTCATGTCTGCAGATGTTGACTCCAGCCAGGGTGGACTCCTGTGATGTGGTGGGGAATTAAGTCATAATTTGCAGCACTGGCAGCTGCATCTGAGAAAGGAAACCCATTAGGATGGGCCAGAGCTTGGAGCGTATGGATCTCCTCTCAATAGAAAAGAATTCAAATATTTCTAAACAAAGAAGTTCAGTTTTTAAATATATACAGGCTTTTAACTGTAAAAAAGTCAGCTTGTGTAAGCTTAGCTAAATAACAAAATTCCATTTCAAACAGCATCTCCTCTCTTACCAGCTTTTTTGCATTTATCTAACAAAAAAGCCTTTTCTTCCCAAGTAGATGAAATAAATTATCTTGTAATGTTTCAGCAAAAACTTCAGGCTCTAACCAGAACAACAAGGTGTCTGCAAATGTGATTTCTTTAGAACAAACCAATTCACACAGAGGAAGGGATTTTACTAGAGACCAGAAAAAAAGGAGCGATTTAAATCTATTATGGGTGAATCTAAATCAAGAGAAATTTCTTACTATTACTTAGAGGCACAAACAAAATTATCAACGTGTCTGTGAGATAATTACAATACAACAACAGACTGATAAAACACTGAAGGAACAAGGGGCAGATTCAGCTCTAAGTTGTGCTAAGATTCTGTTCTGTTAGATGAACGCAGTGCAACTACTGGAGGCTCCACAGCAGCTTCCTTCAGCAGTACCTCCATCCCTTAAGCTATAAAAATGCCCTGCTGGAATTGTCGAGTGGCTTCTAAAAGAGTAAAATAGATTTTCCAGAGAATTTGTGGGCTCCCCTTCCCTGGAAGTGCCTCAGGCCAGGCTGGACGGGGCTTGGAGCAGCATGGGGGAGTGCCAGGTGTGGAAGGGGACGTTCCAACCCAATGTAACCCAACCCAACCCATCCCACCGCAGCCCGGTATGATTTCAGAGCTGCCCGGAGTGCCCCGAGCAGGGCAGTGCCGGGGCTGTGTGTGCCCTTACCTGGCGGGATCTTGCACACCGTGGCCGGGTGCCAGCCGTAGCGCTGGTTGCAGTTCGGCGACTGCACGAAGATGGCGCTGTCGCTGAGGCACTCGGCGAACACCTCCCCGCCGATGTAGTACAGCCTCACGCCGCGGCCTGCCACACAGCGAGGGTCAGCGGGAAACACCGGGGAAAACACCGGGAAAAACTGAGCCCGGGGATGGGATAGCTCCCTCAGGGGGGAAAACACGGGGAAAAACTGACCCCGGAGATGGGTTAGCTCCCTCAGAAGGGAAAACTGACCCCGGGGTTGGGATGGCTCCCTCAGGGGAGATGAACTGCCCCAGGGCCTGGGACGATTCCGTCAGGGGGAAAATCACCGAGAAAAACTGACCCAGAAGTTGGGACTGCTCCCTCAGGGGGGGGAAAACTGACCCTGGGGTTGGGACGGCTCCCTGAGGGCAGAAAAATGTGCCAGGGGTGGATGGCTCCCTCGGGGGGGAAGCACCGAGGAAAACTGACCCGGGACCGGGATGGCTCCCTCAGGGGGAAAAACACCGGGAAAAACTCACCCCGGGGATGGGATGGCTCCCTCAGGGGGAGAAACTGACCCCAGGGCTGGGACGGCTCCCTGAGCCAGCTCTAAACCAGCAGCTCAGCCACCACTGATGGAAACTCTGTCCCACTGGACATTCCAATAAACTGCTCCAAGGGCAGGCGAGCTGAGGGAGGCAGGAGCAGCAGCTCCAGTTGGAATTGTACCTCCAGCCCCAGCCAGGTCCCTCCAACTCATGCACACTGATAGTTTCCATATGAATGTTCTATCAGTTAACACATGAAAGTCATCATTTCTATCAGTTAACACATGAAAATCATAATTTCTTCTGAAAGTCATCCCAGCTGGACACAACTGTTTGGAGATTTACTCAATGATTCAGAATGGAATTCCACAGCACTTCCAAATCCTGGCCTTTTGCTGAAGATGACTTTGTGTACCAGGACACATACATTGCCCATAGGTGTTTACACAAATCATTAAAATCTCAGTTAATAAAGGAACAAAGTTGAAGAATACATTTTGTTGCTCAAATAAACATTTGATGTGGTCTCACATTCCTGTCTGAATATGCTGCTTTCATCCTTCCACCGAGCAGAAGGACTCTGCTGCATTTAAAATCTGATTTCTGAATCTCGGTGGGTTCTGGGGATTGGAATATAATAATCTTCAAAACAAGTGAGAAAAGATCCTCCTGTGCAAAAGGGAGGATTCTCCAATTGCTCGGGAAAGGGGAGCAAAATTAGGACAAAAATTGGGTTCATTTTTGATAGGAGTCATCAGAAAACAGTAAAGAACAAGCAATTGACTTTTAGCAAAATTGCAGAAATTTGGGATGTTCCACTTAGAACAAGTTTCACTGAGAACAAATTGGCTGGGACCTTGGAGGAAAAGTGGAAATTGAGATGACAATCAAGGAGCTCAGTTTCCATTTATAAAAGGTCACTCAGAAAATAAAACAGTGCAGGAGGGGAAAAGAACACAGAAAATTATCCCTGACATCCCTCCAGATACACAGTGTGTGAAATGGTTTAAATTCTATGACATGCAGCAA